>NC_060283.1:22083281-22438640 GCF_021613505.1 Equus quagga
AACATGTGGGCATTTCCATATAATGTAGATGATGCATTTTGGTATAGGTTTTTATGTTTTCATAGGCATATGTTTTTCATGTATAAATGAACATTAAGGTTTTTATTGTTCTTTTCAAGAAAGTTCACTCTCCTGGAAAGGTGGAATTGATATTTTCAAAAGGAAAACTCCTCTTCGATCTCAAATTATTCAGTATTGCAAAGTCTCTACAAAAGAATCACTCCATTTAATCATTTGTTATTTAGATGAATCAAATAGGTTTCAAAAATTATTTTTCCTTTTAAACACGAAAATTTTTTCTGGTACATCTCTTCACAAAGAATACGTACTACATGATTTGCGCTTCTGAGGTAACTAATCCATAATTAGAAATAAAAAAATCACTAAGGGGTGCTAGATAAAATAATTACATAATAGGCACAGTGGAAATAATTGGTACAAACAGTACACTCAAGTCTTTTAAAAAATGTATCCTATTTCAACAGTCATACCTAAAATTATAAAACTATGCCACATCTGTTTCACAAAACATATTACTATCATTTACAAGGGGTCACGGAAAGAAAGGATATTATGCAGTTGAGAATTTTAAAAGCTGTTGACATTTGCATATGTATATACATCAAGATTGTCACTTTACAGTTTTGGTTATTCTACCAAACAAGGATATTGAGACAAAAATAAAATGAGATGTAAAATAAAATATGGATGCTTCCATCTACAGCCAAAACAATAGGTCTCGTTGGTTAGCTTCCAATGAATCCATTAATTCAATTAAATAATCAATCTAGATATGGCGTGAAGAGCAAGCTGTCTTACCAAACTTTAAAAACTTAACTTTTGAAGACATTTTGGCTGCCTCTTCTTCTTTCCTTCCTTCTTTGTTCACTTTCTTCCATTTTTCTCTTCCTTCCTTTTTTAATTGCAAAATTTTGTTTTTAGTTATACAATTTATATAAAAAACACCCTCTGCAAAAGATTGGACAAATTCATCCTCTTCCAGCAGTAAGATGGTGCTCACTTTTCTTCATCTTCAGCAACACAGTTCAGTCTGGATCAAGTTGATTGGTAAAAAATGAAATCTTGTTGCTAATTTAATTCATACTTAGTTGGTTATTAATGAGGTTGAACATATTTTATATATTAATATCCCAGGTATATTTCTTGCTTTTAGTTTGTGTTTTATTTTCGTCATTTGCCAGTTGGTATCTTTTGCTCAGTGGGAACATTTCTTTTTCTCATCAACATTTAACGTGTCTCTCTAATAAAAATATTTACTACCTGTCGTACTCATATTATAAATATTTTCTCCCACATTGTCAGTGAAGTACCTTTTGATGAATGGTATTTTCCTTTATTCTGAAAATTTTTGGCTTACATGAATTTCATTAGCCTTAACATAGTTTAAATTTCTTGAGGGTAGGAAATATGTCTAATTCAATTTTAGAATGTGTATATAGTTAGCATAGTATCTAACAGGTAGTAGGCAGCTGAAATACATCAAAATGAATTTTTGTCTTTTAAAAATACCTTCCTCTCTCCTTATATTGCACTTTCTAAAGATATACTTTGCCACTGGCTATCTCTATTCACTAATTAGCACCTAGTATTGTAGCCAAATCATTAAAGATGCTCAAATACTAATTGAACTATATTTTTTATTTTTGAGGAAGATTAGCTCTGAGCTAACTTCTGCTGCCAATTCTCCTCTTTTTGCTCAGGAAGACTGGCCCTGAGATAACATCCGTGCCCTTCTTCCTCCACTTTATATGTGGGATGCCTGCCACAGCATGGCTTGCCAGGCAGTGCCACGTCCGCACCTGGGATGCGAATCGTCAAACCCCTGGCCACCAAAGTGGAAGGTGTGCACTTAACCGCTGCACTACCGGCCGGCCCCTGAACTGTATTTTATTTAACTTTAATTTTATATAATACACACTCTACTCACTAAATGTGCATCCCTAACATTCATTAAGGGCCATCTAATTACTACATACTTCTGACTATTTTGGTGTGTATGTGAGCTCATTTTATTTCTATGCTTATATCCTGTTATTTGGTAATATTCCACAATGGATTTGAGGAGGTTTCAAGAGTTCAAGCCATTTAATAAAATAGATCAGTATTTTTAACACAACCTACTCATAATAATAGATAACATATATTATACTCTCACTATATGGCAGAAACTTCACATGTCCTAACTCATTTCATCCTCACAATTATCCCCATTCAACACATGAAGATACTGAAACACAGAACGACTAATTTATCTAAGAGCACAAAGCTAGCAGGTCACAGAGCTGGGCTTTGAACCGGAGAGTCAGCCTGTATATTGTTTGCACTTCCTCATTTACCTCTGAGGTGTACTGAAAATACAGAGCAAGAGATATAGATACACAGATGTAGAGCTATGGATATGGTTTTCTCATCTGTAAAACAGGGATGAGTGCCCCACAGTGGTGCTGTTAAGATTAAATTAATTAATACATGTAAAGACTCTTATTCCAATTTCTGTCGTATAGTAAATGCTTACATGTTATTCTTATTTTATTATTATTATCACTGTTGTTGTTATTACTTGAGTATCATAGCAGTATATATTATCACGGCTTATACATTAGCCTGCTTTATCTTTTACATCTCCTTCTCAGTCTGTTTCTCGAATCCAATTCCCTTTGGCAACATTTAACTCTGACTATTTCTCCCCTTGGAACTGCCGCATTCTGATCATTTCTAATTACACAGTTTTCTGCAATGACCTTATAGACTCTCATATCTTCAAACAATATCATCACCACGAATATTTACCAAGCTGCATCTCCAGCATTGACTTATTTTCTAAATGTACTCCCATATCTATAGCTGCTTATTGCACATTTCCACTTTGATATCCTTTATATAAAAGTTTTTTAACATTGAACTCATTATCTTTGGGCCGTATTTCTGTATTCCCTGTGGGGAAAGAATTTTATACATCTGTATTTTAAAATGATATGAGATTGAGTGGGTTGTACCTTAGCAAGTTGTGGGCCAAATATTCAGTATTAAAAGCTAGGATTCAATGGTTTTTAAAAAAGTATAAGATTTAAAGTCTAAATAGATTGAGAAAAATATAGAAATTAGAAATGGAAATGTCTAAGTTAGTGGTTCTCAACTTAACCCCCAGGGGACATTTGGCAATGTCTGGAGACATTTTGGGTTGTCACAACTTGGGGGAAGGTGCTGCTGGCATCTAGTGGGTAGAGACCAGGGGATGCTACTAAACATCCTACAATGCACAAGACAGGCCCTACCACAAAAAGTTATCTGGCCCAAAACGTAACAACATCAAGATTCAGAAACGCTAGTCTAGGAGAGTGACGTCAGCATCATGGTGGTGTGAGCTCTTCCCTTAGCCATTCTCTCCTAAGATACAATGAAAATGACATTCATGTACTAACAGAGGACACTCACACAACACAACAGATACCTAAGAGATCCACACAACCATACGCCTGAAGGTGTGGATGCTGGAGCCCCTGGAGAGGCAGTGGAAGGAGGTAAAGGGATCTACTTTCCCTCTTGAGTGGCAGTGATCTACGGTGTGGCACCTAGTGCAGTGGCCAGCGCATGACCCTGAGAGGAGATGGGGGGAAAGATAGCTCTCTGTGGGAACACTTGTGCTCTCAGAGTTGCCTCATAGCCTGTAGGAATGCTCCACACTGAGGCAGCATTGGTGTAGGGGTTTCCACACCAAGCCAAACAGCCTAGGCAGGCAGTGAGTGCAGAGTAGGGGCACACGGGATTGTGCATGTGAAAGAAAGCACACCTGCTTCCTCTCCCTCCTGGTGCATGATCTCAGCCAGTCAGCAAGAGCAAAGGGTCCCACCAGAGCGCCTGTTCCCTCATATATAATACAGCAGCAGCCAGCAGGCAAACGCAGACAGGCCCTGTCGCACAGCTTCCAGCAGACAGGCACATCTACCAGGGGTCACAGGCGGCTCAGAAAACAAAGCTCCTGCCCCACCCCCAGTGGTGGCAGGTGGAATCTGCAACCAGACACTACCACTATGTGACTGCAAAAGTCCACCCCAACAAATAGCATGAAGAGTTATATTAACACTCCAAACCAGAAGGAAAATGACAAGCACCCAGAAATCAATCTTGAAGTCAAAGAATTTACAATCTGAGAATTCAAAATCATTATTAAAAAACTCGAGTTCTGAGAAAACTCAGAAAGAAAGTTTAATGATCTCAGAAATAAAATTAATGAACAGAGGGAATTCTTCATGAAAGAGATTGAAACTACAAAGAAAATCAGAGAGGCTGGCCCAGTGGCACAGCATTTAAGTGTGCATGCTCCACTTTGGCAGACCGAGGTTCGCTGGTTTGGATCCCAGGTGCAGACATGGCACTGCTTGGCACACCATGCTATGGTAGGCGTCCTACATATAAAGTAGAGGAAGATGGGCACAGATGTTAGCTCAGGGCCAGTCTTCCTCAGCGAAAAGAGGAGGATAGGCAGCAGTTAGCTCAGGGCTAATGTTCCTCAAAAAAAATAAATAAAAGGAAGTCAGAAATGTTGGAGATGACAAGCACAATGTATAAGATAAAGAAAAATCTGAAGTCCTCAAAAAACAGAGTAGATATTATGGAGGACAGAATCAGTAATTTACAGGACAGAAATATAGAAATGCTACAGATGGAGGAGGAGAGAGAACTAAGACTAAAAAGAAATGAAGAAAGTCTCTGAGAAATATTCTACTCAATTAGGAACTGCAACATAAGGATTATAGGTAATCTAGAGGGAGAAGTGAGGGAGAAAGGAGGAGAGAGCTTGTTCAAAGAAATAACAGCTGAGAACTTCCCAAACCTGAGGAAGAGTTTCGATTTACATGTAAATGAACTTAATACGACTCCTAATTACATAAATGTATAAAAGACCTTGTCCAAGACATATATTAGTAAAACTGGCAAAAGTCAAAGACAAAGAAAAAATATTAGGAACAGCAAGGCAGAAGAAAATACCCACAAAGGAATCCCTATCAAATTCTCAGTATATTTCTCAGCAGAAACTTTAGAGGCTAGGAGAGAGTGGAGTGATATGATATATTCGAAATTCTGAAAGACAAAAACTTTTAGACAAGAATACTTTATCCAGGAAACTATCCTTCTCATATGACGAAGAAATAAAAAAATTCCCAGATGAACAAAATCTGAGGGAGTTCATCACCATAAGACCGCCCCTACAAGAAATGATCAAGAAGGGTCTCATACCTGAAAAAACAATAAAAGAAAAGAAAAGGTTTACAAAGTGTTGAGCAAGGAGATAAATAGGCAAACTAAATCAGAAAATTTCAGCTCTCTATCAGAACAGGTTAGCAAATCCTTAATCATAACATTACAGGTAAAGGGAAGGAAAGCATCAAAAATAACTATAATCACTTCATTTTAATCACAAACTCACAACACAAAATGGAATAACTTGTGACAACAATAACTTAGATGGGGAAGAGGAAAGGGATGGAATCTACTTAGACTAAGGAAAAGAGAGGCTATGAGAAAATGGACTCATCTACAAGATCTTTTATACAAACCTCACAGTGACCACCAAACAAGAAATCAGAACATAGACATGAATGATAAATAAAGAGAAAACCACCATAAAGAAACACCAAAGTGAACCGGCAGTCAGAAATACACAGGATGAGAAACAAGGGAATATAGAACAGCCAGAAAACAAGAGATAAAATGGCAGTATTAAGCCCTCATATATCAATAATGACTCTAAATGTAAATGGATTGAATTTTCCAATCAAAAGACATAAAGGGGCTGGATGGATTAAAAAACAAGAGCAACAATATGCTGTCTCCAGGAAACACATCTCAGCTCTAAAACAAACACAGGCTTAGAGTGAAGGGATGGAAGATGATACTCCAAACTAATGGCAAACAAAAGAAAGCAGGTGTTGCCATATGTATATCAGACAAAGTAGACTTCAAGATAAAAAGGAATGAGAGACAAAGAGGGGCAGTATATAACAATAAAAAGGACACTCCACCAAGAGGGCATAACTCATAAATATATATGCATCTAACACAGGAGAACCAAAGTACACAAAGCAACTATTAACACACCTAAAGGAGAAATAACCAGCAACATAATAGTAGTAGGGATCTCAGCCCCCTACCTACATCAATGGATAGATCATCCAGACAGAAGGTCAACAAAGAAATAGTGGAATTAAATGAAAAACTAGACCAGATGGACTTAATAGACATATATAGAACACTCCATCCAATATCAGCAGAATACACATTCTTCCAAGTGCACACAGAATATTCTCAAAGATAGATCCTATGTTGGGAAACAAGGCAAGCTTCAATAAATTTAAGATTTAAATTATTTCAAGCATCTTTTCTGACAATAAATGGTAGGAAACTAGAAATCAACTACAAGAGAAAAGCTGGGAGAGTGACAAAGATGTGGAGACTAAACAACATACTATGGAACAACCAATGGATAAATGGAGAAATTAAAGGAGAAATAAAAAGATATCTGGAGACAACTGGAAACGAAAATACACTGTACCAACTCACGGGATGCCACAAAAATGGTCCTAACAGGGAAATCCATAGCAATACATACCCACCTTAACAAACAAGAAAACTCTGAAGAAAGCAATCTCAAACTAGAAACAGGAAAAGAAACAAAGCTCAAAGTCAGCAGAAGGAGGGAAATAATAAAAATTAGAGAAGAAATAAATGAAATAGAAACCCAAAAAACAGTAGAAAGGATCAACGAAACTAAGAGCTGATTCTCTGAGAAGACAAACCCTTACCCAGACACACTAAGGAAAAAAGAGAGAAGGAGCAAATAAATAAAATTAGAAATGAAAGAGGAGACATTACAACAGACACCACAAAAATACAAAGGATTATAAGAGAATACTGTGAAAGAATATATGCCAACAAATCAGACAAACTAGAAGAAATGGATAAATTCTTAGACTCATACAACCTCCCAAAACGGAATCAAGAAGAAAGACAGAATCTGAATAAACCAATCACAAGTAAAGAAATTCAAACAGTAATCAAAAACCTTCCCCAAAATAAGTCCAGGACCAGACGGCTTCTCTGAAGAATTCTACCAAACATTCAAAGAAGATTTAATACCTAACCTACTCATATTCTTCCAAAAATTTAGGAAGAAACTAGTTAGGAAGAAAATTAGTTAGGAAGAAGACAGAACACTTCATAACTCATTCTAAGAGGCCAACATCTACCTGATCCCAAAGCCAGACAAAGACAACACAAAGAAGGAAAATTACACGCCAATATCGCTGATGAACATACACACAAAAAATCCTCAACAAAATTTTGACAAACCAAATACAGCAATACATTAAAAGAATCACATACCATTATCAAGTGGGATTTCTTCCAGGGGCCCAGGGATAATTCAACATCTGAAAATCAATCAATGTGATACACCACCCCAACAGAATGAGGAATAAAAACCACATGATCATCTCAATAGACACAAAGAAAGCATTTGACAACATCCAACATCCATTTATGATAAAAACTCCCAATAAAATGGGTATAGAAGGAAAATACCTCAACATAATAAAAGCCATATATGACAAACCCACAGCCAACATCATACTCAATGGGGAAAAACAGTTAGCCATTCCTCTGAGAACAGGAACAAGACAAGGGTGCCCACTCTCACCACTCTTATTCAACACGGTACTGGAGGTTTTGGCCAGAGCAATTAAGCAAGAAAAAGAAATAAAGATGTATCCCAACTTTGGAAAGGAGGAAGTGAAACTCTTGCTGTTTGCAATCAACATGATTCTATATATAGAAAACCCTAAAGAATCCATCAGGAAACTATTAAAAATAATCAATAACTATAGCAAAATTGCACAGTACAAAATCAACTTACAAAGGTCAATTGCATTTCTATACTCTAATAACAAACCAGCAGAAAGAGAACTCAAGAATACAATCCCATTTACAATTGCAACAAAAATAATTAAATATCTAGGAATAAATTTAACCAAGGAGTTGAAAGACCTATACAATGAAGACTCTAAGACATTACTGAAAGAAATTGATCATGACATAAAGAAATGGAAAGATATCCCATGCACATACATTGGAAGAATAAACATAGTTAAAATGATCATACTACCTAAAGCAATTTACAGATTCAATGCAATCCCACTCAGAATCCCAATGACATTCTTCATGAAAACAGAACCAGGAATCCTAAAATTCATATGGGTCATAAAAGATCCCTAATAGTTATAGCAATCCTGAGGAAAAAAAGACAAAGCTGGAGGCATCACAATCTCTGACTTCAAAATATGCTAGAAAGCTGTAGTAACCAAAACACCCTGGTACCATCACAAAAAAAAATAAAAAAGACACGCAGATCAATGGGACACAATTGAAAGCCCAGAAATAAAACCACATATCTACGGACAGCTGATCTTCGACAAAGGAGCCAAGAACATACAATGGAGAAAGGAAAGTCTCTTCAATAAATGGTGCTGTGAATAGTGGACAGCCACATGCAAAAGAATGAAATTAGACCATCATATTTTGTCATACACAAAAATTAACTCAAAATGGATTAAAGACTTGAAGGTAAGACATGAAACCATAAAAATCCTAGAATAAAAATAGGCAGTACACTCTTTGACATGGTTCTTAGAAGCATCTTTTCAAATACCATGTCTACTCAGGCAAGTTAAACAAAAGAAAAAAGAAACAAATGAGACTTCATCAAACTAAAGAGCTTTTGCAAGGCAAAGTAAACTAGGAACAAACAAAATGACAATCCCTCAAGTGGGTGAAAATATTTACAAATCATATACCCAACAAGGGGTTAGTCTCCAAAATATATATAGAACTCACACAATTCAACAACAACAAACGAACAACCCTATCAAAAATTGATCAGAGGATATAAACTGACATTTGCCAAAGAAGATGTACAGCTGGCCAACAGGCACATGAAAAGATGTTCAAAATCGCGAATCATTAGGGAAATGCAAATCAAAACCACAAGGAGTTATCACCTTACACCCATTGATGGCTATAATCACCAAGACAAAAAATGGCAAATGTTGGAGAGGATATAGAGAAAAGAGAACCCGCATACACTGCTGTGGGAATGCAAAGTGGTGAAGCCACTATGAAAAACAGTATGGAGATTTCTCAAAAAATTAAAAATAGAAATACCATATGACCCAGCTATCCCACTACCTGGTATTTACCCCAAGAACTTGAAATCAACAATTCAAAGAGACTTACGCACCCCTATGTTCATTGCAGCATTGTTCACAACAGCCAAGATGTGGAAGCAACTCAAGTGCCTAGCGACTGATGAATGGATAAAGAAGACGTGAGATAGATAGATATATATCTCTATATATCTCTCTCTATATATAATGGAATATTATTCAGCCATAAAAAGGACAAAAGCGTCCCATTTGCAACAACATGGATAGACCTTGAGGATACTATGTTAAGTGAAATAAACCAGACAAAGAAAGACAAATACTGCATGATTTCATTCACACATGGAAGAGAAACAAACAGATGGACAAAGATAACAGATTAGTCATTATCAGAGGGAAATGTGATGGGCATAGGGGGTAGCAGCACATATATATGGTGACTAAGAATTAATAATGCACAACTGAAATTTCACAACTATTATGATCTCAATAAAATAAAAGAATTAAAAAAAAACCTCTAGTCTAACTTTAATGGAAAGTTCAGAGTCGAAGTGGTTACGTAGCTGTGAAATGTCCCTTTATTTATATACAAGAAAAACAAGAAGAATTCTAATTTGTGTTCAATTCTGCTTTTTTGTATAGAAAGATAATACATGATTAAACAATGTAAGGCACAATAAGATTAATGAAGTGATGTTTGTAGTGCTGCTTCCTTACCTGTTCATCATTATACAAACAGAATACTATTAAAAGGAGGGAAAAAGGAAAGGGTGGAGCAGGGTGTGGGGAGTAGCAAAAAAACAGAAAAAGTGTAAGGGAAAATAAGAGGGAAAAAAGGAGGAGGAAGAAAAGGAAGAGTTGTTTTTCTTTGAGTAGAGAGAAGGGTTGTTTTATAGGCTTACACACTTTGAGAGTGATTGAGATAATCCCGGCATTTAACTAATTAGGAGGTAAAACATGTAATTTTAGGCAAACACCAACTTTAACAGGCAAACAAGGCACAAACAAGTCCTGTCTGGTTTATGACGACTATGAGCACATGTTTCAGTCAAGCCTGGAGATGAGCTGAGTCTAAATTAAGCAGTGATTGATAATAGTCAATAATCAGGGGACAAGGGCTTGAATTGTCCTCCAATGTTGATATTTCTTTTTTTCTGATTTTGCTATATTTTGGTTGACATTGTATGTTTTAGAAATTAATCTTACCAGTTTAATGAAAAGATTGAACCTTTAAAGAATAATTGCGTAACAAATTTATCTGATATTTAAATTCTTAGTTATTTATATTTTTATATTTCAGAACTTCAGTGAGAGGCTTGCAAAATCAAAAATCTACAAAGAAATAAATAACAGACCAAACTCCTTAGTCAAGCTCATGACCTCTAACTCATGTCTGACACTTCAATTCATTTAGTCATTTAAGTAATCATATCATATAACTCTTCCTAAAATCCTCATCTCCATCCAGGCTGGGCTGTGGTCTAATATCTTAGATAATTCTTCATATACACCATAAGGGTTACAGAGTGTGGCAGTGAAGCGTGAAGACCTGGAAAATAGACCCTGATAGTTTTTGACTGCATAATCTTGTACAATAATCTCTCTGGGCCTGTTTCCCCAATTGAAAATTAGAGATATTAATAACCCTTATATCATGCGGCTGTTCTGAGGATTAAATTAAGCAATATACGTCAAGCGCTTTGGCTAGTATGTATAATATTATTAAAAATAATAGCTAACATTTATTGAGCAATTACAATGTCCCAAAGCCAGACAAAGACAACACAAAGAAGTGTTGGAAGAAAATCCACTTGATTTGAAAAAAGTGGAAGAAATCCCACTTGATAATGGTATGTGATTCTTTTAATGTATTGCTGTATTTGGTTTGTCAAAATTTTGTTGAGGATTTTTTGTGTCTATGTTCATCAGCGATATTGGCGTGTAATTTTCCTTCTTTGTGTTGTCTTTGTCTGGCTTTGGGACATTGTAATTGCTCAATAAATGTTAGCTATTATTTTTAATAATAATATTATACATACTTCTCCCCAGGGAACTGCACTATTTTAAGAACTGAAAATATCTAATTCTTTCTATATGTATATAAAGTATACACACATAAGTATAAATATACACACATATATACATTATGTATAATCATTCCATCATTATATTTTAAAAACCGTTAACTTTTAGAGTATACCTATAAGTGATTCATATATTTCATCATGATAGGTTCTGAACGAATATTTATCGTCAAGTGCTAAGACATAGAATCCCTTCTCTAGGAATTTAAGTATTTTACCGAAGAGAAAATGGGCGTTAAAAATTAAATAATTCTAAATATTTGATATGAATATTGTTTTATGAGTTCAGAAGAATATTCATATAAAAAACATACATACATAAAGAAATAATGAACTTCCTTTACACACATACATATCATATGACTTAATCCTCATAATAATCCAGTTTGATAAGTACTCCTGTTTCACTGATGAGAAAGTCAAGATAATTTGCCCACGACTATTCAGTTGATCTCAAGTTTGAGCTTCAGATTTGTTTAATATCCAAGACTTTAATTTGTATTTACTTATACCAGAAACAGAAAGTATCATGTCTCCCACAGTTACTGATCAAATTTTGGTATACTAAAGTATTTTGAAACTGTAAATTAACTATTAAAATAATACAGTAGGTTATAGCAGAGACACTGTTTTATAGAGGCAGCAGTCTTAGCATTATGAGGAATAGGTAGAATTTTTATAAACAGAGAATACAAGATTGCAGTTAAGTGTTATCTTACGGACATAAAAGAGAATGTTTTGCAGGACTTTTTACTTTTGAATTCATTTGGTTGATACCATATAGATATGACTTGAATAAAGAACCAGGGAAATCTCTGACCGGGAAAGAAAATACAATTTGTGGACATAGAATTAAAAAAAAAAATAATCACTTGGAGATTTTTATCACGGAGAGTAACTGAAACGTTCTCCCCTTTGAGTAAAATTATGAAAGAAAGATTCAAACTCAATGTTTTTTAATTTATAAGTTAGAAACCTAAATGCACGTCCTAATCAGAAGCTGAAAATAGAATAACAAATTAATCACAAGAGGAGAACCTTGCCCTTTGCATTTCCTTGCTCCTGGGAACTTAAATGCTGAATTTTAATGTTGCATTAACATTTGCAATAAAAGTTAAAACCCTAAAACTAAAATGCAAACTCCTTTGCAGGGTAATGTGGTAATTGTACAAAATAACTACATCTAATAACTCAGGAGGGCTAAAGGGGAGGATAAATTGCTGCCACTTGAAATTATGAAGGAATTTCCAAGGAGGTTTGATGAAGTTACTGACTTAATTAAAGTTTGCCACAATATCACAGACTAATGCTCCACATTTGTCTTGCTTTATTTAATAAACATCTTCTGAAAAGGCATATATCTCAAGCCATTGCAAATATTTCATTAGTTGCTAACATTATTATCTTGGATATATTATATTTTCATTTTGTTTTTTTTTTTACTTAAAACACTTTGATTTTCACTTACTGGATTTCTCCAGTGCCCCATAGCTAACACATTTGTGTAATCCATATGTAAAAGGCTTTAAAGAGCTAAAAGTCAAAAATAGGTGCTTCAAAATATTTTGAAAAAAGTATTAAACTTCATCTTCTGTAGCCAAAGTTACTTGTGAGGATAAGGATAGAAAACAATCATAAAGAAAAAGAACTTTTGAATAACTGGAATGACTCTTTTAGGTACCACTTAGCCTAAAAGATATTGTCTTCCTGCTGAACCCAGAACCAACTCCATGGCAGCAGGAAAACAATTTTCACACAAAGCTATTTCTAGAAAAAAATTCACAAATAGACAACATTTACAGGAACGTTTCATTTCATCAGTATTATTCCACCTGTGTAATAAATATATCCACCTTAATCAAAAGAATTTAGCAATCCAGTATGGTATGCAATACAGTGTTGATCAGTATGGAAAATAAAAACAAAATTATCAAGAAGAAAGTGGGAGCATGGCAAGACTAGGACCCCATCTCATGGTTCCCTTGAAAGAGAGATTCTAGTTGCACCATGAACTCACTATACTTGAGTGATATATATTGTGACTATTTGATATATATGACTTGTGTAATCAGTAAGATATTGTGGAAGTGACAGAGTGTAACTTCATGGCTTGCTCATAAAAGACATTCAAGCGTTCACCTTTCTCTCTCTTGGATTCATTGCTCCAAAGCCAGATGCCACGTTGTGAGGACAGTTATGTAGTCCTATGGAAAGAGCTACATGATGCAGAACTCAAGTGGCCAACAGCCAGCACCCCCTTGTGAGTAAGCCACCTTGGAAGGAGACCTTGAAGCTCCATTCAGGCATTAAGATGACTACACTCTGGCAACACCTTGACTGTAACAACGTTGAAAGACTTGAGCCAGAACCACCTGCCTAAGCCACTCCCCAATTCCTGACCATAAATTATGTGAGAAAGTAAATGTGTATTACTATTAAGTCTAAGTTTTGGGGCAGTTTCTTACACAGTAATAATATCAGAAACAAATTTAAACCTATGGTTAAATAAAATCTGTATTGTTATGTCTTAATTATCTAACAGAAGCCAACTCTGGCTCAGACCAGAAAGACCATCCAACTGAGCCCGGTCCACTTTGGCAAACCACAGAATTGGTAGCTAAATAAATGGTTGTTTAACTCAATAGTCTAGGGTTGTTAGTTACACAATAAAAGCTAAGTGATGTATATAATCTTTACTATTTTGTCTTGGGGGACCTGCCAAACTGATCCTCAAGTTTTATAGAAGAGTAGCTGATCAAAAATGACCAAACACTCCCCCAAAATAAAAAATTCATGGGTGGAGGGGCTGAGATCAATAATTATTATAAAACTATAGTGAGTAAGAAGGCGTAGTATTCAGTAGGAGAATACAACAATGTAATCATTGAACAGAATAGAGAGACCAGAAATTGACGCACCCCACACACACATATAAGCGTATATATAAGGAAACGATGTAGTATGACTGAATTGATATTTTTCAGTGGAAAAGTTAGAATTTTCAATAGAGGTTTCTGGGAAAATTATTTATTCATAAGGAAATAATGATACTCTGTCAGTATCGTACACTATAGATAAAATCAATTCCACATGGCTTAAAGATTGGCATTTAAAGGACAAACTTTAAAATGTTTAGAGGATGTTATAGGAGAATACCTTGATGACCGTGGGCAGGATAACATTTCTTAACAATACACACATGCATATACAAAGCCCAAACCATAAAAAAGAAAGTGGATAAATTCAACTATATTAAAATAATGATAATTTATTTATCAAAAACATCAAAATATAGTGAAAAGAATGAGCCACACATCGAGACAAGGAACATATATTACTCTCAAAAATTGTTTCCGAAAGGGGCTGGCCCCGTGGCCGAGTGGTTGGGTTCGCGCGCTCCGCTGCAGCGGCCCAGGGTTTCACTGGTTTGAATCCTGGGCGCGGACATGGCGCCGCTCGTCAGGCCACGTTGAGGCGGCATCCCACATGCCACAACTAGAAGGACCCACAACTAAAAATACACAACTGTGTACCGGGGGACTTTGGGGGAAGAAGGAAAAGAAAAATTGTTTCCAAAATATATAAACAGTTCTACAATTGAATATGAAATGAACTCCAAGTAGAAAAATGGGCAAAAGTATTGAATAGGCTCGTCACAGATAAGGGAAATCAAATCATCAATATGCTTAAAAAATGGTGTTCACTCATTAGTCATCAGGGAATTATCATTCATAATCTCAATAAGGTGCCATTTCAATTCAGCAGGTTGGCAAACTATTTTTTAAAAAGCCAGATGATCCCAAATACTGGCAGGCACATACATAAAGAAACAGCAGTAATTGCCACTGTGGTTGGGATGAAAAATAGTACCACCACTTTGGAAAGACATTTGATATTATCTAGAAATATTGAATGAACACCTACCACAGGACTCAGCAATTTCACTCCTAAATCCATAATCTAGAAAACTCTTCTGCATGAGCACTAGGTATCATTGACAAGAATATTCATGAGTACAATTTATAGGAGCAAGAACTGGAAATGCCACAAACCCATCAAGAGAAGAATGAAAAAATATAAAGCAGGGAAGATAAGTGAATCGAAACAGTACACACATATTTCAGAAACATTATAACGAATTAAAAAAATAAGTCCTGGAAGAAATTATATAGTATGGATCTATTTTTATAAATTGCAGAAACATGCAAAAATTTCAAACTACACCCAAATATATGCAGTGACACATTAAAAAAGAAGAAAGGGAATGAGAAACACAAAATTTAGCACAGCACGTATTTATGTGGAGGAAGGATGTGAACGGGCCCATGGACAAGGTCCCTGTGGGAATGGGTGATAGATGCATGAGCTTTTACAGGAGCATTATTCTTACACACGCTATGAATATTCTTTTATGTCTCCTTGATGTTAAAAATAATGATTAATTTAGAAAAGAAAACCTTATGTCATCAGTTTTCTTATTGGAATTGATCATCAAGGAAGCAATTTTCCATGCCAGTAATTCTTACTGCAGGTCCTATAAAAGCACTCTGCTTCACATTTGGGCCTCTGGGCAGGGGGTCATAGCAGATGTTTGCTATGAGCTGAAAGGAAGCTGGATGGATGCCAGTAGCAGTGCTTATGACATTGCTCCCACCCTGGCAGAGATATTAAAGTCAGCATATAAAGAAAAGCAGTAATGTGCTATATCCAAGAGGTCATGAATTCCTGAAAGTCTTAACACCACACTTCATAACTGCCTTAAAACCATATTGAAAAAGCATCTCTCCTCTGCTTACCTCTTCCTGAGAATTTGCCAAACCCATTGACCTTTTTATTCTAAAGAGAATGATTCCCCTATAGGTCCAGGAGCCAGGAAGGAGATCGTGACAGGTGGTGGCAGAGAGCTGATGTTTACAGAGTTGTAGAAAGTGACCAAGAGAATAAGAATGAGGATTTAAATGCTTGGCTGTGCCTACCTACAGGGAAGTAGGGACCCGCTGGAGCAACTCAATCTTGAAGCATGCTGCCAATCACACTGAAAAATGAATCATTATCTTGCCCGTTTTCTGCAGGGCTGACCCTTTTAGCAGCTTTGTTCCGACACTGGGAAGATTCCAACTCATTCAACAGCCTCTGTATTTTGGTTACAGGCATCACCACCTTCTCTGTTGTCCTCCATAAGCGTACAAGTTTATAAATTACTTGGCATTTGTGAGAATGCGATACTCAGTGGGGACAAATCCTGCTGTTTGTCTTTCTGGATTACTGACCAATTATAAAAGCAGAACCATGCATGTCTGCCATGCTTCAGAACTTATGAGTATTGTCAAATTTATGTTTTTTTCATCTTTTTCAAGAAAACTGAGGCTTTAAGAAGTTAACAATTGTTCAGATTTTTTATAACAAATAAGAATTAGAGTTAGGAGTCATTGCCAGCTCTTCTGAAGTCTTTTCAAGTCTCCGAGCTTCAAGCCTTTTCCATTGCATCCCCAAAACTCTGCGAAATATGTGCCTGATGAAGAGGTTTGAGGAGTGGGAAAATTATACCTTCTTTTGACACGGACGACACTTCATAATTTAAATGGTTGAAAGTAATGTATTTTTGAGTACAGATTAGATGCCAATTGCTGGGCTGTATACTTCCACAGAAGTTTATCCGTTTTGTCTTTTCAACCATCTCATCATCATCATCATCATCATCATCATTATTATTACTTTGCTGTTGTTATTATTACTGCCTCAGTTTTACAGATGAAACTCTGTAATAGATCTGCAACAGCTAAATAGCAGAGGAAATTTCAAACAAAATTCTGTCTAAATCCAGTACCTAATTTCTGTGAAAACACCTGGCTTCCAAGTTATGTAAGGTATGGAAATATGCACAATATTTCTGAAAATGCAAGAATCACTTAAGTATCTAGTAATACATACAAAAATCACTACACTGTTTACTGTAACTGACATGGAACAGATATTGTGATTGAAAAATCTGGATGTATATGTGCAAATGTTTGTGAGTGCCAGTGTGTGTGTGTTAAACGTACAACAGCTGGGCAACTCATATGTTCAGTTTAGACAAACGAGGATCTGTATACAGATCCATGCCTTCACAATTTCCTTTATTCTTCAGATATCACGGAAGACATGAGGATGCCTGTGCAATCGTTTCTGAAGAATTTCAAGTACATTGGTATCTATGCATGGGCTAGGGCGGTGGTTCTCACTCAGGAGTGATTTTGTTCTCAAGGGGACATTTCACAATATTTGGACACATTCTTAGTCATCACAAATGAGGGGGCTGCTACAGGCATCTTATGTGTCAGAGCCAGGGATGCTGCTAAGCATGCTACAGTGTACAAGACAGCTCTCCACAACAATGATCCATCCCAAAACGTCAATGGTGCTGAGGTTGAGAAACCCTGGGGCCCTGGGCAAATGAGATATAGAAGCAAAATGCCAGGTTTTGCCCATTAGTAAAACCATTGCAGACTTTTAACGACTGCTTGCTAGTTGACTAGTTGGATCTCCAAAGAAACTTGCTATATGCAAGGGTATAACCATTATTGAGATTAGAGGACATGTAAGTCACCTGTCAACTATGTAGTTCCAAGAGATGAGTGAATCTAAGTAAACTACAAGTAAAATAGCACCAAAAATAATATTGCTGTGTAAACTTAACGACAGTTTATTTTTATTATTTAACTTAATAAAAGGCATGTTCAGAAAGTTCTGGAAGAAGTCACCCTAGCAATGGAATGTTGTTATTTTTAAATCAGGAGGAGTTTTCTGGTGCTGGTGGTAGGTGTTCATCAACATGGCTGCAGCCATCTCTTACTTTCTTTTATTCCCATGAGGATAAGAAAACTGACTGGGTACTGAGCAGTTATTGGAGAGAGAAAAGAAATATTCGTTTCCTGCCCCCTCATTTATTTTCTTTCCCTTGCTCCAAGCTTTGCATTAATAAAGCATAGAAGGAAGAAGAAACCAGGCCTAAAGATACTGGAATGCATCCTCCTTCCCATATAAAACCTATAATTTTCCGAAATTTTCACAAATGTGTTACTTCTCTTCCCTTTTGACTGCCTCTATTGAAATTTGCAGAAACCAACAAAAGACATCATGAAGTCTCCAGCATGAATCATTTATTCGGACAAAATAGGGAGGCTATTTAAAAAAGGGTAGTAATTCCTTCTTGCTGTCAAAAGATAAAGGCTTACAGTTTCCTGCTGAAATGTGTACAATACCTTGTAAACTGTGAACATGTAATCATCTTTCGAAAAAGGAGAAAAACACCAATTGGCAACATTTTGCCACAGAAGTGAAGCATTACTGCAAACCGTAAATATTTTTAATTCTAGTCTTCTAATGGAAGAAGAGAAAGGTCAACTATTCAGTACCCGACAGTAGTTAAAATCAACTAAAAAGGTGGTTAAAGTTAGAAAAGTGACCAAATAAAACTAATCTTGTCTCAAGTAAACCTTTGCTCCCATTAGATCTTGGAGTTATACCTAACTCCATCAATGGGAGGTCTGCAATATTCCAAAGAGGCACAGAATGAGCAGTTCAATTCCATCTGTCCTGAATATTACTTAGGAAAGCAAAGATTCTTTTGGATGGAGAAAATTCTACTACTGAGAATATGCCAAGCCTGGCTGCAGTAATTACAACGAGCAAACTTATGTTTGTCCATGCAAACCGCCATGTTTTTATATGGCTCCCCATCTTCCAGACAGAATTATAAAGGAACATTTGCAGTAAGAAATTAAGTTTGTACATTGTCATTTGGGAATCATTATCACCCTTTAAACCACAATTATTGGTGTCATGGTTCAGCTTTGTGGATACTGGTGGCCTTTAAAATCTTTCCCTGTGACAATGAAGACAATCGTATTCAAACTGGCTAGTGAGAACATATTTAGATTGGAGTGGGAATCAAAATTTCTTCTTGAAAACTCCCTTCCTTTAATTAAAATGATAAACAACTTTAATCTGATTGATTTCTGGTGTTCTAAGGCAATATTGGGAAATGGGTCCTTTGCTCTTGGTGAATCCCCACCTCTCATTTCAGCCGTGCCTTTTCTACTCTCTGCCGTGCTTATCCTTCTGCTTTGATGCTTAGATTGGGACCCATACTCACACGACTCACACTTCTTTTCACCCTCTCTCATTTTCTCCCTTTCATCTCTCTCTCATTAGTTGTAGAGCTATTTTATCATTTAATGTCACAAAAGATCATATATCTAAATTATGAAATCCAGGCTCTCTTCATTATGCTCCAGACTTATAAAGATAACCTCCACTTGGTCTTTTCAAATACAGACCTGTTTCCTTTATTTCATTCTCAGGAAACCAAGTCCAACTTTCAGAAAGGATGGTGGATCCCTATGACTTGCCAGAGCTATCAAGGAGATCAAAGAACGACAAAACTAAAACAGCTCTTGTTTGATTCATACTGTATATCATCATTATCTTCTGGAAAAAATATTTGAAAAATTAATAGACTTGATTTTTGCCTTCTGGTTTCTTAGGAAACCTAAGTTCATAAAAAGTTGGTTAGCAGTATAAAAGAATGCCTAAGGGGCCAAGTGAATCACAGAGATCATGTAAACCTAAGGGTTCAGACAAGAGAGAGGGCGTAGCACTGGGAGGTCAGGGATCATTCTCTCTTTATCATCCAGGTAAGTGAAATTTGCTTATGACCTTTGTTTAGCGTAAAGGAAGTGATAATCTTATATCAATTGATCGAGATCTCGGAACAGTATAGAATTAATTAGAATCTTCCCATTTCCCCCCCCAAAGGAATAGCTTAATCATGAAGGATAAGCCTTGTGTTTAATTCATAAAATCAAATCACTGTGATTTATAGTATGATGGATAGGTGCTATTGATGAGCAAAGAAGCATAATCATATTTTCATGGGTGATATCTCAAGTGTTGCAAGCAGGATTCTTTTCAGTTTAAATGAAAGAATTTAAATCTGCAGCTCCTGCTGCTTGAAAGAAACTGTTGGCCACAGGAGATGAGACCATTAATTGTAGCATGAGAGGGATGTGACCCTCTATAAAGGGAATTCATTTCTCTCTATAGTCATATTCAGTGAAGAAGCCACAGGATGCTGTTTTCCATAGAGATCTTTAGGGTGTGATTCAGAAATGTGTAAGAACATTCACTTGGTCAGGGTTGCAAGAGGAGTTGATATTACCTGTCTCTTGCCAACCTGCTTCAATAACTTCATTTTTTCTCTTTTCATCATTAGTGCCTTGTGGCCACATAGGGAGCATGGTTGGGCAGATACCCAATAGTGGCAGACTGGGTCACTTGTGGACATCAGCAAAATAGGACCATATAAGCAAGTAAGGCAGCTTTAAACACTGATAACATCGTTGCTCAAACTGAGCTCTCAGGGGAGAATGATAGAAGAGATGAGGAAACTCTGGCTAAATTAATGTGTGTGTTTCTATATATGTTTTTACATCTACAGAAGATTCCCAGACGAATATATTTAAACATCCTGCTAACAGCAGCTATTTCTAGGGAGCATATACACGTATGTGTGGGTGGGGAAGGATTCTGAATTAGAGACTTTTGCTTTTTTATTTTGTGCCTTTGTACTATTTGGTAATCGTGTACGTATATTACTTCTGAAATAAAAAGATTAGTTTTAAAAGCATGTTCAGTTGATCCTAAAGTAAATATTCTTGACAGATTTTGGTCTAAGTAAATGTGTTTTAATGCAAACTAGCGTTTGTTGCAATATCTAATGCTGTATAAGTATTTTAGACTCATTAGGCCAAAATACAAGGACTAAGGAAGCTCTTTACCTGGCCTTCTGGTGTCAAGACAGGACTAACACGTATATGATGCATTTTATTCCTTCCTACTTTTCTGTAAAAAAAAAAAAGAGAAAGTTTCTGATGCCTCTTCTGGCCTAGTAATCATTACCTCAGCTTCAGAGTCCTGATGTTACACAAACTTTGTGTTTTCTGTTTCTGGCCTTGCCTTACCTAGCACGATGTTCCAGAATGAGCATTCCATAAAGCCTATACTCAAACAATCTGCATTCTGTCCCTCACTCACTACTTCCCTGGTCTCTGGTCAATGCTTCATTGTGCAAATTCACTGATGGTACCTCCTGGACTCTTCACAACTCACCTCCTCTGGAGGTTCTGCCTGACCCTCTCATCTCTCAGCAACTACATCTCCATTTGTGACCTTGTAGCGGGAGATAAATCCATGCTCTCAACCATCCTATGACAAATTCTTCCTGTGATGAACATGACACATTACGGAGAGGCAGGGAAGCAAGTAGAAAGGGCACCAGCTTCTGAGTCAAACCAAACAAGTTAATTTCTTGGCTTCTGTCCCTTTCCAATTGTGGAAATTTTGGACTGACTATTTAACTCCCTTGAACTCTAGCTTCCTTATCAATAAAATGGGCAAATCTATATGGCAAATTGGAAGACTGGCCCAAGCACCATAGTACAGATTTGCTTTTTGCTGTCTTCCAAAAGGGCAAGATCAGATCATTTTTCTACTTATTATCCTTCACCAAATTGCCAATGTGCTTTGAAAAAAAAAATGAAACTTTCCACAGTCTTCAAAGTCCTGTCACTGTCATTTCACTGTTTTCCAACCTCATCTTAGGCCACTCTTCCAGTCAGATCACATGCTTTAATTAATGTCTTTAGATTCCTCTATCTTTCCCTTTGCCCTTCCCATGCCTGATTCTATCTCATGCTTCAGATCTCTGTTTTAATATCACCAATCTAGTGGTTCTACCTAAATAGTTTCTTGTTGTCATTTATATAATTGTACCACTTTGTTTGTTTACATCAACAAAATTTGAATTATCAACTAACTTTTTGTTTTCCTGTTATTTTCTGTCTTCCTAATCAGACTGTAAGTAACTTCAAGGTATTTTTTTTTAGCAATATATATTCAGCATTTTGCACAATGTTTATCTTATGAACTGTTCATTAAAGACTTAGTGAGTGAATCAATGAATAATAGGAATACTTTACGTGGGGTTATCTTGCACAATTCAAGCAATATGTGGATAAGGCAACACAATGAGATGGGAAGCCCACATTATGGATAATTCAGTACAGTCATGCTCTACATAATAACAGACAATGTATATGATGATAGTCCCATAAGATTAGTACCATGTAGCCTAGGTGTGTAGTAGGCTATACCATCTAGTTTTGTGTCACTACATTCTATGATGTTTGCACAAACCGAAATTGTCTAACGACACCTTTCTCAGAAAATCCCCATCATGAAGTGATGCATAACTGTAATGATCCTTCAGTTTTCTGTGGACTTGATTGTGAAATAGAGAGAAAGAGAAGTGGCTGGTATAAAGAGATGCCAAAAATGACTTTAATCTTAGGGAATTCTGCCAACTGTAGGTCCCATAATTTCCAAAAAATAAGAAGTGTCTCTTTCACCACTTTGTTTTCTATTTACCCACCATGAAACCCCAAATATTATGCAAAAAGATAGTATCACACTATATTATTGAGAAAGAAAGAAACGATGAATATATTTCCATTGAAATATAGGTTTAGATGAATTTTGAAATAGAAGAGACTATTGGAGCGTTATAAACCAGTTCTCATCATTTTTTAGGTAATTAAACAGACCTAGAGAAAATACATAAATACTTAATACTTAAATAAATTCACCCAGAAAATTAATTAAAAAAACAGTACAAGCACCCAGGTATTTGATGTCTAGTCCAACATTTCCTTTGTGTATCCTAGCAGACTTATACAGACTTTGTTATTTGATTTCAGACTTTGTTATAATATTTAGAAAATGAAATTAATCTGACATAGACTATGAATTATCATAAGCATTTGTAATGCCTGGGGACAGCTGAGCATTGGTTTCACTTAAAAGGCCACTCTAATTCAGACTTGTCACCACCTCTACCTGAAATGAATCCAATAATTTTCTGCTTAATATTATTTTTATTTTTCACTTCCCTTACCATATTATTCTGTCTTTATCTCTTTGCCTTCTATGCATTTCTCTTTCAACTACTTTTACATGTGGAAAATATATTGGTTAAAAATTGAAAACAAGCAAACAGCAAATCTCTTCCACTGTAATGTGCTAGACACAGACGCCAGGCTTGGAAGCTCAAAATCAAAGTGTGTTATGAGGAACCACAGTGCTTGGGAAGAGAACATCTGGTTAATGGGCCACAGTTAACCAAAGTAAACAGATTTTTTTTTTTAATTGAACGAAAGGAGCTTCATTAATCCTTGAATGGATCTTTCTTCTGACAACTACAACTCAACCCTTCATATTGTTAGTTGTTTCCATTGACCTTTTATGAAGAAGTGCTTCTAAAAATCAAGCAATCAATCTTCTACCCTAGGAACACCTCCTTTCTATGGAAAGCAAAATAATAAAATATAATAAGAAACATTTAATGCTTACTTTCAATAGAAGTTCCTATAATTGGGCTTCTTTTGTTAATTTTGTGTGTGTATATGTGAGGAAAATTGGCCCTGAGCTAACATCTATTGCCAATCTTCCTCTTTTCGCTTGAGGATGATTGTTGCTGAGCTAACATCTGTGCTATTCCTCGTCTGCTTTATGTGGGAAAACTGCCAGTGGTGTGTAGGTCCACACCTGGGATCTGAACCTGTGAACCCTGGGACGCTGAAGTGGAGAGTGTGAACTTCCCAACTACACCACCGGGCTGGCCCCGCTCTGTTAAACTTTAAAAAAAGTGTTCTTACAGATAACGTCTGAGTAAAGGTCATTCAGGGTCAAAATACTAAACAGTTTACTCAACCAGTTTCAAAAGAGAAGTATGGCCTTCACACTCTGCCGGCAGAAAAGAAATGTTTTTTTCAGCTAACTCAAATTGTAGCTTTCTCAAAGAGGTAAAATATTTGGATGAAAATTCTCCTGAAGAGTAAATACTTGCCTCTGAAATGCAGGCCTCTGCCAAAAAGTCTCAATGGTGTAAGTCCTGGATTTCTTTCTGAATGATGATCTCTCTAGCTCCTCTTCTGCTATTGTCTTTTCTGATTCAGCTTCAGTCTCCCACAAGTTAAAGTGACACCAACTGCTAATTGAACCAGCTGTTATGGTGTTTGCTCCTTCTTGTGCAGAGACTAGGATCAATGGGAGATCGTACATCCACAGAAGGCATGCCAGGAGAAAGAGTTCACACATAATGAAGAATTTGGTCTGACTTCTGTCCTAAACACAATCTGAGTCCACCACCACCTTCACCATCAGTTACCGCCAGCACCTTTAGCATCACCATCACTTCCACCATGGTGACTATTGTGTTTCAAATACGAGCAGGTTACTTTTCTCTTTGAAGTTAACAATATGTAAACTTAAAATGGGCATTTAAGACACTTAACTCCCAGGGTTATTTTGAATATGCAATGAGGTCATGCAAAGTACCTACCACGTTGTCTAGTTCTAATACCACAGTTTATGGATTGTTTTAACCATTTGTTGAGCATTTATTAGGTTAAGACCTTCTTACCCAATATAACACACCAACCACCCTGGGGTAAAATTTTGGTTCCTACTTTTAAGGTGGGAACCCTAAAGGGAATATATACCTTGCCCAAAGCTCCACAGTTAGCGACCATTGGCACAAAGATTTGAACGTAGGTCTTTATGGCTCCAAAACCAGCTACGGGGACAGAATATGTTATAACCTTACATCACTCTCAAAACTATTAAAAAAACATACTTATTAAATCTGTCTGATTTTTCTATGTTAAAGTTGATTTTGGACCCAGTTGATTGAATCCACTTATCCTGCATCTCTGCCCAATGAGATATTTAGACTTGGCTTATTGAGTGTGAGTTTCCTGAATCACTCTCTCTCCTCACTTATGAAGTCAATAGTTATAGATAAGACTTATATATCTCAGGTACAGAGTATTAAAGCCCAAATTGTTTATGTCTGACTTTATAAATCTCAGTTCTAACACTAGGCATTGCCTTTGCCCATTAACCCAGTAGTAAAAAATTTTAAAGTACATCTGAATTTATACAGCTATTTAGCTATTGAGAAGTTAAGACCTAGCCCCTTCAAATGTCCATTCCCCATTGATATTGTGAACCTAAGCCCCCAAAATGTATCCAAATTCATTCAGCAAGTGGTAAAATCCACTCTTATTGGGATTTACTAGAAGGAAGAATCAAGAATTACATTAGGATCTGGAATCCTTAACAAATTTTGAAGGAAATAAGTTAATATGGGGGTTTTGGAGGAATGTTGTCACATGGGAAACAGGCACTGTTATCAGTTTAGGTCGTAAGAAGAGGCTCATACATTTCCATGCCATGGTATTCCTGAAAATATTATTAGAATGGATTTATTGCAATTGTAGGAATACTAAATCCTTTACAATAAGAAACTGCCAATGGAAAGGAAGTCAGAGAATTAGTTACACCATCATCAAAAATGATACTTTTAAAAAATATAGGAAGCTGGGTAAAATTAATGAAATTTCTGATTCTACCCTAGAACCTGAAGGATTGAAGATTCTATCATTCTTAAATCCCCTGTGAGCCAAAAAAAAAAAAAAAAAATCACTGTCACATTTGGCAGTGACAATATGCTATAGAATGCTAAAAGACATTGAGGTAGTATCATTCCTAGAATATATCACCCACATATTCTTCAAGTATTTTGCAGAGATTAAGAGGTACAGGTTAAGAGGTCAAAGCTTTTCTCTTCCTTCTTTTTCTTCCCCAATATTAATCCACAAGAGAAACAGCAATGATACACATTTACCTTCAAGGAAAGAAATATACTTTACTATCAGCTACAGGAGTTGGTAAATTCACCTGCAGAAGAGATTTCACAGAAATACCATTTCGATTGGAGAAGAGATTAAACGCTCATTGCTCCACCTAATGTCATTGTATGAGAGAATGGCACCACATGATTAAATATGACTAACAATTAGGGAGGCAAAATACTCTTGGAGTTAGAAAAAAAACTCTGCTTTTTCTACAATCCACAAATATCCCAAAGTCAATTTGATCATCCCTGAGGACAATCCTGAACAGACAGTTTGGGTCAGTCACCTTGTAGCTAAAGCTTAGCTTGGAAAGATTAAGGAAAAAGGTTCAGGAAACACTGATAGGCTATAATAGAGGCAAGGGATATGCAATCTGAAGATACAGAATCATGGAAAATTATAAGACAACTAGTAAGTGTTCTCTCCCAAAAGTCCTTAAAAAAATTAAGATAAATTTGTCTTCATAGGTAAAGAATGAATGCCACCCTGGGTGTTAAGTGGACACTAGGGGACATTTTTCTTAAGGCCATCACCATCAGCACCCTCTGTCACTAATCTTTTCACTCTAATTTAACAGCCATGTAAATGGATTTTCCTGCTGACCTTTCTAGCTGATAAAATAAAGTCAGAGCCAAGAGCTCTGATAGGTTGTCCATACAATCTTAACAGTAATAAAACAACCCAGTGCATTGAATTCCAAGCAATTAGGGGAAGGGAGAGAAGCCAAGAATGTATATTAACACATTTGGAAAGCTGAGTAGTGATGTGTCCACACAAAACCATCAATCCTTTGTCATCCTAATTGAATGAATATGCAGGGAATATGTTTGCATCCCCCACCTCATTCACACCAACTCATCAATGCTCCAGTTTGGGGTTTGATTTTTTTTAACACACCAAAACTTGAAGCCCTCTGGATTCCACAGTATTACCCTAGAAATACACTGGATAGCTGCATAGCAGCATTTTACAAGGGTCAATTATGTTACAATGCAGGACATTAGCATAAATCTAAACTGGATACAAGCCCCAACCTGCAATGGTCTTTGCGCACAGCCCGTTGAGGATGGTGGAGTAGACACATAGCTCCCCAATTTTCTTGCTTATGCAAAACCAGCAGTCGCCCTCTTATAGAGCTACTCATTAATCCATGCCTTTATATTCGGCACAGAGCAAATATTGACTTATAAACTTTGCAATATTTTATGATATGCACAGAAATAAAAATTTGGGGTGCCCCCTAACAAAGATTTTTCAAAAGGATTTTGTTAATAAAATAATATGGTTTTGTTATCTAAACACAGTTTAGAATGATCTCATTATCACCCTCTTAAAAACTCCATTGATTACCAAATCAAATAAGAAGAATCTCTGCTCTGCATTACAAACCTTGTTTTTATTAGCTTTCCTGATAGCCAAAGATAGAATTTCAGCTGGAATAAAAAAGGCTCTTCTCATCTAGGAATACGGAATCTTTGCAGTTTAGAATTCCATCTGCTTGTGTTCTTCCTAGCTGGAATCACCATATTTTATTCCTGACAATACATTTTGCTAAAACAGAAAAAGACTAAAGTCATAACGGGGCATTTTCACTTCATAAGGAAGGGATAAGCAGCAGGAGCAGATGAAATTTAAATCAGCGAAGATCCTGTTTCCATGATAATGTATCTCTCTAGCTTTGAAATCACATCAGAATAGCTACTATACTGAATGGTTTTCAAAGTTGTCTTTGAGGCATCATAGAGACTTTTTAAATAGTGTCTAGTGGAGTTAGACTGCTAAGAAAGGAGACTTTTGCATCTGAGAATAGGATTAGCTCTTGCCATTTCCAGAGGCATGAAAAACACAAGTAGGATGTCTTGAAGTATTTTTTTCTTCAAATCCATTACAATTTTCTAATTAAGGCTTGATTTCCTAAGTATGCAAGGCAGGTTCCTTTGTCAAAAGCTACCAATGGTTCTTCATTCTATCAGATTTTGCACTTGGATCTGTTAAATAATGGTTAGAGATGTAAGCTACTGTCATCAACAAGAAAGAAGAGCAAGTAGCTGGCATATCCTAATATATTGGGCAGCTTAAAGGCTCCAGAGAATCTAAGAAAACAATTATTTACCATCACATGTGCCTAATTATCTTTACAGCTGGTGGCTATAATGCTTGGAGTAAAGAGAAAGTGCAGTTGTTGATCTATTCAGGATTTTCATGTTCTAGTACTCGGGATCCGTGATTTTCTGTTCCATCCTGTGGTGGTTGTCTCTCCACTGACTAGTGCTACATTGCTGTACATATGAGGGAACATCGTTTGTTTTAATTTGGGTCTCTTTGCAATGAGGTCATATAAAAACTATCATAATTCTGAATTTTCATAATGTGTGAGTTCAGAGTAGCCTGGTCCCTTGATCAGGGCCTCCTGTATGTTGGCAGCAGGGTTGGCGGCACAAATATCACATCAGCATCGGGATGGGGGTTGCAAAATAGCTCTTAAACATTTTGTATTTTGTGCTGCTTGTCTGAATCTATAACTTGTGAAAGGTGGAAGGAGTCAAGGTCCTTAAAGCCAATTAAAGTCCATTATGTTCTTTGACTAGAACTCATAAACATTAAAATATTGTTTGAGTACAGTTTTCAGTAGAGGAAAAGGTACCTTAGGGTCAGCTCCTTGTATTCAATAAACATGTAATTCTCAGTGATATCAACAACTTTAAAAATGATGTCAACAACTAAAACAACAACAGAATTTTACATTTAAAGAATGCTTATTAGGACAAGTGCTTTATGTGTGTAATCTACACATGCTACCAAGTGCTTTATGTGTGTAATCTCATGTAATTCTTAGAACAATTACTCCTGTAAACCCCTCCGTATTAGTTCCCTATTGCTTTTGTAACAAATGATTGAAAGGTATTGGCTTAAAACAAACCAGATTTATTATCTTATAGTTCTCCATGTTAGCAGTATAAAACGGATCTTGCTGGACTAAAATCAAGGTGTCAGCAGAACTGTGTTCCTGTCTGGAGGTCCAAGAGAGAATCCATTTCCTTGCCTATTTCTGCTTCTAGAGGCCTATAGCATTCCTTGGCTTTCAGCCTCTTTCCATGTGTCCCGATATATTTACAGGTTCCAAGGATTAAGACCTGGACATCTTTGGAGCGTCATTACTGTAACTACTGCCTCCTGCAATTGCAGTGAAAGTGAAATTTTCAAATAAAAAATCTGATCACATCTTTCCCCATCAGCATCCTTTCCCTCTTTCAAACCTTTCAAGTCTCCTTGCATGGACCTGAAAACAAAATCCTCTAACATGACCTTCAAAGTCCAGCAGGTTCTAGCTCCTGTCTCTCTCATTTATCTAGGAGTCCCCTTCACTCTCTTTGCTCCAGCTACACTAGCCTTGCTCTGGACCTGTGACCTAAGGTGCACACTCCTATTTCCAGCCTTGGTAACTGCTGCCTTCTATCTGGAATGCCCATCCAACGCAGCTTTGTATAATTCACTTCTCTTTATTCTTCTGCCTCTGCCAAGCATCACTTCCTCAGGGAAGCCTGCACTAACTCCAAATTTTCCTACTGTTAATTAGTTAACTTATTTATTCATTTATTTATATTTATATATATATATATATATATATATTTTTTTTTTTTTTGCTTTTGGGCTCACCTTGTGCCAGACCCTTCTCTCAGTGCTGGAGATATCACAGGGAACAAAACAGACAAAGCCATGGCTTTTGAGAAACTTATGTTCTGATGATGGGACAGAAATGATATATAATAAACAAATAGTCGATATGTCACATGGAATAAATGCTGTGAAGAAAAATAAGGCAGGGTAAGAAGATGAGAGAAATGAGTGTGGGGGCTACTTTAGCCAGACATCAGGGAAGGCTTCTGTAATGAGGGGGCACGCGAGGAGAGAAGGCAATGAAGAGGCAATGGTGATCCCTGTGGATTTTTGAGAAAGAGCATTCAGGCAGAGGCAACAACAAGCACAAAGACCCAGAGATGGAGTGTGTTTGACACTCTGGCACCATTACTCTACTTCATTGTAATCATGGTGGTGTTAATTTTACATATCAGTGTTATCATTTGAACAATCTCTGTCTCTTCAGCCAGATTTTAAACTCCATGAGAGGAGATTTTCTTTCTGCTTTTACTTACCATAGTAACCATACTGCTTGTCACACTGTTGACCTTCATAAACATTTGTTGGATAAACAAATGAACAGCCCTTTGCCCTAAGTGTTATTCTGATCTCCAACATATTTGTGAGGAAACTGAGGATGACGTTAGTTAGTAACTTTCCAAGGTCATAGAACTAATCAATGGCAAAGCCATGCCCTAAATCCAAGACTATTTGACACCACAGTCTATGTCCTTAACCACCCTGCTCTATTATCTACTAACTTTCTTGGAGGTGCTTAATGTCAAATTTCTCTCTTAAGAGGAAAATGACAAAATAGCTAGACAAATATTGGTTACCAACTATAGTGTTCTCTTACATGAACAGAGGCATGGCTGCTCAGAGTCCTCATCTTCTCATAAAATGATGAGGTTAACAACCACTTCAATGTTTGTTTAAAGAAGTAAGACATTGCAGAAAATGGTAAACAAGAAAACAATAAGAAAATGATCATACATTTCTGTAGCCAACACCATATTGCACATGGAATAAATAAGGAGTAAAACTGCTAAGTTGTTTATGGTCCCGATGAAAGTTTAATGGCGTGACAGAGGAAGCATTATGGTGTTCATATGTATGCAAGGTAGGTTATTCTTTTTCAGCTCATCTCCCCATCAGTAAGTGACTCTTCCCTCTAAAAAGGGTGGATTATCTTTTGTTCCCATAGCACAGGTAAGAACAGAGAGATAAATAGTGGACCACCTCCCCAAAAATGGAGATTGGGTGATTTTCAGAATAGAATAAGAGAGAGGGAGAGAGGAATTCAAAGAATATTTTGGAAGGCAAATGTGCAAAGTGTACAAGTATGAGTATACTATGAATAACTTTGCTAGACGCTGTGACTTAAAGTGAACCTTAAAAGAAATTGAACACTGTTTTAAACATACTAATAAGGGCCATGACTCAAATAAAGACTGAATTAGCATGAAACAACTTCCGGTTGGAACAGACAGCAGATGGTAATTTGGACAATGTAGGCTGAAAGAATCCAGCCTAGAAGAGACAATTTCTGAATATATTTTTACTAAGAGGTTTCCACAATTCTTTACCAGGGAGGAAATTTATGTTTCCAGAAGAAATACAATGAATATCATTTATTTTTTATTGTATATAATTTTGCTTACATTAACCCCATTTAAATTATATGTGGTTCTTATTCCATTGCGTGGGTTGAGTCATTCTCAATTAAACTTACTGTTGTTCCTAGGAGGAAAGTTTAATTCAGAATATTATGAACAGTGATGCTGTTAACCAAAAGAAATGATATTTTAAAATATATTTTAGTTATACAATTTAAAAAGGCAGTATATGCCCATGGTGCAATACTTAAAATTGCAGAGTGGTGTAAAATGAAAAGTAAGTACCCTTCTGCTACCCTGAGTTATTCAGTTCACATCCCCAGAGGCAGTATTTTAGTATGTTGCTTTACAAAAGTTTATAATATATATATATTACATGTATTATTATATGTATTTTATACATATATGTATTATATGTTTTTCTATAAATATGTACATATGTATATATATTCCTGATATTTCACTTTGATTTTAAAATATTTCTCCTATTTGCTATTGTAAAATTGTACATATATATCATATTTTGTGATTTTTTGTGAATATATAAACATTTGTCTATTCCACATATTAATTTTAAATAATTCAATTCTTCAATTATCATTTGCAAGAGTTTTTCTGTTTATTTTTTTGGGATTTCCACATAACCTTATCATTTGCAAAAAGTTATTTGCATGTTTCTTTTCAATACTCTTAATTCACGTACCTTTCTCTAATTTTGTTGGTTAATATTCCAAGACTATGTTAAGCACCATTGGTGGTAAAGGGCATATCGGCTTCATCCTAGATCTAATATTTTAATGGGGATGCTTCTAGTGAGCTCTACTAAGCGTGAAACCATCCTTAATTGATACAGCAGAGCTATTTGTCTAAGAAGGAACAAGCAAATTGCTTTCCTTTAAACACACAGTCTTTATAGATACATGATAGCCAGACATACAGACAGATGCTTTAGATAAACAGCTACTAAGACACCACAGCCCAGACTAATTGTCCTCAAGGAATTACAGGCTATTTGGGTCCTTGTGCTGGGACGCAAGGCCTTTCAGGATGGGGAGAGGGTTCCAGTCAGTGAGCCGTCAAGGGGTCCAGGCTAGAGCCACAGGCCAAGAGGCCATCTGGCTTTACAAGGCTACACACTGTCAGAGGACGAGGACAAGGAGAGGCCAGGAATCAGCGCTTAAGCATCATACACCTTATAATTAACATTAATAATATCAATATATAATGACTATTCATTTATTAGCATAGAAATGAACAAAGTAGTCTCTTAGGAGTTATTCTTCAATTTCCTCTGATTTGACATTAATTTTTTCTGTTTTTATTTCTTATTTTGAGTATTTGTGTTTCACTTTCTTTTTTTCATGCCTAGGTTAGTGAATGGTTTATCATGTTCACAATTTGTCCCAAAAAGACCAGCTTTTGAATTTTATATTTGATTCATTAATATCAATGAAGCAGCACTTCTCTACATTTTTGTGGTATTATGGGTCTCCTGGTGAACATGATTAAAAATTACAGTCCTTTCTTTGGGAAAATACACATGTTCGCACATTCTTTAACAGTTGCATGCAGAGTTTAGGGAGCTTGTTTAACAGACTGACATTCATTCACTCATCTCCAATTAGAAGTCCTAGTCTCAAGTATGGTCGAATAGCATATCCATCAAGTTTGCAAGGTCAAGTTCAGCTCAGCCCTGGATCAGTGCACGTTTTAGAACTAAAGCCACTCTGTTAACCATTTTAGGATTCTGCCATTACTGCTTCCAGCACTTCTACTGGTGCTCCTACAATTAAAGACTTCCATTATGGTTATGTGCCAGGCACTGTGCAAGCTCATTATTTATTATCACAGAAATTCTAGGAGGTCAGTACTATTATCATTACCATTTTACAGACAGTAAAACTAAGACACAGAGAGGTCTTAGTTTTAGGAGAAATGTAAAACCACACAGCTAGCATTTATTAGAGCCAGAATGCAAACCTCAGCCAGTCTAGCACTAAAGGTGACAGATATTTATTATTATTAGAAGAAAAGTCCTAATAAACTCCATTCGTTCTCAACACTCATGACCAGTTTTTCATTTCTTTCGCTTTAGGGCAATGGTTCTCAGTTGGGGGAGATTTTGCACGGCAGAGAACATTTGGCAATGTTTGGAAATATTTAAGTTGTCATAATTGCTGGGGGTGCTACAAGTACCTGGTAGGTAGAGGCCAGGAATGCTGCTAAACATCTTACAATGCAGAGAAGAACTCTGGACAACAAAGAATTATCCAGCCCAAATGTCGATAGTGCGGAGGCTGAGAAATGGCTTTAGATGAACTGATCATACTAATTTCAGAACCCTTTATTTGGCAGCAATACGGAAAAACACCCCCAAAAAACAAAAAACAGAAAACAAGATTCTAGGAAGCATCTTTAAATTGCTTGTTATGGGCTGAATTGTCTCCCCTCCTCAAATTCATATATCGAAGCAATAATCCCCAATATCACAGAATGTGACTGTATTTAAAGGATCTTTAAAGAGATAATTAAGTTAAAATGAGACCCTTAGGGTGGCCCCAATTCAGTGTGACTTACAAGAAGAGGAAATTTGGACACACAGAGAGACACCAGGGGTGAGAGGGGTGCACAGAGGCACAAGCATGTGAAGACACAGCAAGAGGGTAGCCACCTGCAAGACAATGAGAGATCTTTCCCTTAATGGCCCTCAGCAGAAATCCAGCTTGCTGGCACCCTGATCTTGGAATTCCAGACTCTAGAGCTGCAACAAAGTAAATTTCTGTGGTTTAAGCCATCGAGGCTGTGGTACTTTGTTGCAGCCCTAGCAAACTAATACATCACTTAAGACTATACATTATTTTCAAGAACCTTTAGGACCACTAAAGCAGTTTTTACACTGTCTATTGCTGTGCTAATTAAAAATGACTCACCTCTTTGGTAAACCTGGGGTTTAACTTCATCTACTATGTATCACTTTGTTAGCTTAATTTCCTTTTTAGAGCAAAATCCACTTTTGCTTCCCATTTCAGGCTGCAGGGACTTCAGAGGAGTTCAAAGCTTACCTCCAATGTCCTGCTCCAGTGAGCCTGCTGTGTGGACTGGTGAAGCTGGGGCTGGGCATTTTCTTCATATGCAAAAGACTCATTAGTATTTGGATAATTTTTCAAAGCCATTGTCTTTCAAAAGTTGACAAATCACCTACCTCAAAAGTTGAACCAGTCAAATGAAACCTCCTCAAAATGCAAACTGTTGTCTTTGTTAATATGAGATATATTGAAGCACCCTTAGCAATGCATTTTCTTTTTACATTTTCTCCAACATCATTTAGAAGTTGATTTTTAAAATTAGCATTTCAGTTCTGCAGAAAGCCTCCTGCAGCAAAGAGAGGCAGTGGCACAAGGTGGAAAGAGAACGGACCCAGAAGTTAGAGCATTTGGATTCCTGTTTCTGTCTGGTTTTCCTTGTTGGCTTTGTGACTTCAAGTGACTTGAGTCTCTGCTCCTGCCTTGGGACAAGATGGATAATAATACTTACCCTGTGTGTCTCAGAGGCTTGTTTTCAAAACAAAATATTAAAAGCTCACCAAAAAAAATCAGCAATTCTCATTCCAACCATTTGAAAACCAATAGATGGATGGATCATATAAGAGGAAGGCGTGGGCTTTTCCTTTATGACCATTTCCTTCTATTAGGTTTTTTTCATGCTTTCCTAGAGGGGTTCATCTTGGTTGGGGAGCAAAAGTGCACATCCCACAAGAGCACTTCCTTATCATCCTTCTTTATAGACGTAGTAGCATCCTTTGCTTATAGGATGGAATAAACAAATTTTACACACACACACACACACACACACACACACGCACGCACACAGCATTGTTCTTGAAACTCTTCTTTCCCATGACAACCTAACAACATGACTTCTGCAAACTTTTCATTCTACTTGCTTCATGTTGAGACTGTAGGGACCTGAAATTGGCCACCCCAAGATATGCCTCTTTGGCATCAGGATTATTTGAGGCTGATTGCTTTTGATAAACTGGGACCGGGAAGGAGGCTCTGAGGAATGGAACTTGCCCTTTGTTAGGACACTTACATTTGTAAGGTAAATCTCTATCTGTAAAAGGTGCCTCCCTCTCTGTACCAGGAAGAAGAAAGGAGATGACCTTCTCTCTAGAAACTCTTAATCAATACCAAAAGCAAGGACTTAAAATCTACATTTTATTGTGCTTCTCTGGTAACCTCCTGTAGCTGACTTCCCTCCCCCTCCTAACTTTGGCATTTCTTTAAGGATTAAGCATCTTTCCTTAGGCTAGGAACTGATTGCTGCGCTCACCTGTGACCACCCAGCTCCAGACAATAGACTTGCCTCCTGCTATGCCCTCCGAGATAGCAGACCCACTACCTGCTGTGTCTGTCAAGCACTGTGCCAACAGGGCAATCTTGTGACTATTGTGGGAGGGACATTTCAATCACATGTGAAACACCCTGTTTGGGGATATATAACCACTATGTGCACCCCACTTCTTCGGCGTCCTTTCTTCCTTCGGGAAGAAAGGCCCCGGGCCATGGTTCCTCATAAAGCTTTGTTTAATTTTCTCTTGTTATTCTGTATCATGTGAATTTAATCGTTCTCCGGCCAGACGAACCCACATTTGGGAAGAGGAAATGTCTTCCTCCCCTACAAGAGTAATCATAAGACTATGAAACAGTCTAGAAATCAATCTGTGCCTTAACTCCTCTAAAGTCTATCTTCTGGCTAAGAAAAGTTTAGGAATGTGGGCGAGCAGGATGTGGGTGGCATTTCTGTGTTATCTCATACTTACTACATTTTGACACTCGCACCTGTCTCCGTGGCTTTCTCGCAGTATCCATTGCCTGAAAGTTTGTGTGTTACTAGAAAAATTATTGCATTGCTCAGAGAATCCACTGCTGTTCCTGTACTTTTTCCCCAGAAAACAAATTACATCTCATCGTTTTGGCTAGTCACATCCCCCATCCTCTATCTGCTCCCTAAGTTAGCTAACAAATCAAAGCAAGCACTTTGAGCTTAATTTTTGCTACTGCTTTCTTTACAGCCTACTGTCTTCTGCTAGAAGTTTTCCTTTGGTTCCAGGGAAATTTTTTGTTCTTTACAATGACTAGGGCAGCAAGTACTATGGGCATAATACGGCAGGGTCAAGCCATGCTAAACACCCTGCAATCTACAGAGCAGTTCCCACACAAAGAATTGTCCTGCCCCAAATGGTAATAGCACACCTGTTGAAAATCACTGACACACAGTAACGCTCCAGGTGTTACAGTCTAGGTCAAGGAGCTAGACACAGAAATATTGGCTTCCTCAAAGCCTCAAAGATAAAACATTCCTTGACAAGATACTTTTGTTATTTTGTGCCTCTGAAACCTTAAGTGTTTTACATCTAAGGCCTCTGAGAATAAGGATGCATTATGTGCTGATGATGGCACCTGGAGAATGACATTGAAAGTTGCTTCAATGCAGTGCTATTGTTGGAGGTTTATGTTGGGGAATATATCTCCCGCAAAGTGCAAGTCTGAGCCAAGAGAGCAAACATCATTCACCATTTCTTCAGCAAACATTTCTTGGGCATATTTTCTATTCTATACTACGCTAAGGCGCTCTCTAGCTGGAGATAAATTTTAAAGGATTTTTCCTCCAAGGAGCTATGTTTCATTGAGTAAGTGACTTAAAAAATTATGCCTGCTCCAATGGTTGACCTTATCAATGACTCTGAGTCTTTAGGAGTCTTTGGCTTTACATATTAATTGTATGTGGGATGACTTAGGATCACGTTCCACTGCCTTTTGGATGGCAATTAGGGCCTGGAGAAATAAGATTCCTGGTTTAGGGATTTTAGGAATTTAAATGTCCTCACTGACTGGAGAAATAGATTATATGATTTCAGATATAGGTGAATTAAGGGCCAAAGGAGCCTAGAGGAAGTTTATTTTTCTTCCAGCTTGGATCAATATATTAATAACCAGTATTCTACAGATAGGACGAGTCTCTGTGAGACACTGGAGTGAAAAGTTTTACAAATTTCTCAGTCTCTGGGAATAGTAAGAGGCAAAGGGTGTACTCATACTTGAGATGAGTGAAAAAGTTGAGACTCAGGAACATACGGTGTAATAGAAACTAGAATCAGCCTGGTTCTTCTGTACCTTTTCTGGTCTTGCTTATTTCTCATCTTCCCACTTTCATTATCTAAATCTGGAACTCAAAAGTATAGAACAAGTTCCCTTGGTCCTCTTCTGACTCCAACACTCATCCACATAATCATCCAAACCACAGATCACGTAATAAAATTCAGGATCATGAGAAGAAAGTGCAGGCTCAGTAACCACTGATAATCAACATCTCTCGTTATATGTTCAGTCTCTCCCTTTTAATTGCATCATATCACTTGTTATTTAAATATGTCCAAGTTTCACCATCAGAAATCTATCAAAGAAACTCAACTCTATCTTTACTTCACATCCTTGCCTTATCTCTTACTTCCTCTTCACAACTAAACCTCTCAAGAATTATACATTTTTTGCTAATTTATATCTGCTTCCCAATTTCCTGTATCTGGGTCTATGCCTATCATGCATCAAGATAATTTTCATTAAGGTCATCAATGACCTCCATAGCATCACTAAATCCTATGGATTTTCTTTTTTTGGTTTGTTTGGCCTTTATCTTATTTGACTTCTCAGTAGGACCACAATGCTGCTGACTACTCTCTCTTCTTGAAACATTCACTTCATTAAGCTTCCGATTAACTCTGGCTAAAACTTCTTTCTCTCTTTTCCAGGCGCATCTTCATCTTATAGGTTGTTAAATATCAGCATTTCTCAAGGTTAAGCCTCATGCTATTCCATTTTACTTATTTTTTGTTAAATATTCTCTCTGTAGGCAATCTCATTACAGCATAACAATTAATCACTTATTTGTCAATGACTCTTAAAACTGTATCTCTATACTATACCCTGAACTTATTCATGAGCTTCAAACCCATGTGTAGCCAACTACCTATCTACATTATATTTGGAAACCTAAACATCTATTTTTCTTAATATCAATGACACTTTAAATTCAACCGGTTCATAATGACTGCATGATCTGATTACCCTTTCCTACAGAAAACTCAATCTATACCTGTATTCACCATCTTGGCAAGTATATAACATCCATCCACTTTTGTAAACCATAAAGCCAGGAACCATCCTCAACATCAGCCCTTTCTTTAACCCACTACCTACCCCATCTAATTCATCTATTAATGTTCATATTTTAATATCTATATACTTAATGACTATGTCTACTGTCTTCTATATCAGTTGATAATGTCCATGTCCAAATTACCATCATCTCTTGTTTAGATTTTTATAATGAACTACTAATTGAATTCCCCATATTTGCTCTTTGTACTAGTCAGGGTTCTTCAGAGAAACAAGACTAATAGGATAGAAAAATACACATATATGAAGAGAAATATAGAGAGATACAAAGATTTATTTATTATAAGGATTTGGTTTATGCGTTTTTGGAAGCTGAGAAGTCCCAAGATCTCAGTTGGCAAGCTGGAGACCAAGGAGAGCCAGTGATGAAGTTCTAGTCACACCCAAAGGCCTCAGAACAAGGAGAGTCAATGGTCTAGGTTCCAATTCCACGGCAGGAGAAGAGCAACATCTCAGCTCAATAAGGCAGAGCAAGTTCCTGCTTACTCAACATTTTTGTTTTATTCAGGTCTTCAATTTATCGGTGGAGGGTCCCCCACATTAGGGAGGGCAATCTGCTTCACTTAGTCGATTCAAATGCTAATCTCATCTGAAAACACCCTCACAGACACATCTAGAATAATCTTTGACCCAATATCTAGGCATCCTGTGGCCCAGTCAAGCCAACATGTAAAATTAATCATCACATTCTCATATATCCCACTCTCCATGCATACCAATGACCAAAGTTATTATCCCTCCAAATGCATGAGCCTTAATAGAACTTACAAAGCTTTCCCTGATTTGGTTTCTACATACATCTTTACCCTTACCTCACCTCACTTTTCCCCTTGATCTCTACACTTAACCTCCATTGTTTGCTTTGAGTTCCTCAAACATGCCTTGCCCATGATGCTGTGTCCTGCTGAAGTAATTGCTTGCTTTCTTCTTTGCCAATCTATTCCTCTGCATCCTTCAGATCTCAGCTCAAGTGCCACTTCCACAGGGAAGACTTCAATGCATACTCAGAAGAGGTTGTATATGCCTGTTACATACTCTTACAACACCATTTACTTTCTCTTCATACATTTTACCTTTACATTTTGCTAGTCCAAGAGACAATAAGCCATGTTGAATTTTGCTCAGTATTGTACCTTCAGGGCCTAGGCCAGTTCTTGGTACACAGGAGGTAGTCAGTAAATATTTGAGTGGATGGTTTATCCCACATTGTACCTATAGTCTACCAAATCAGTAAGGAAATTAGAGTCAGATGGTCTGGAGTTCCACTTCTTGTCCTAATTATCACCTATTCTGTTTATCCACTCCTTGTTGATATCATTAACATCTTTATAGATTTCTTTCCTTTCTTTGTCAGCCAATTACCCAAAAGCAATTAGACTAGGGGGCCTTCTAATCTTCCTTGAAAATTGGAAAAAGGAAAACACACACACGCTCAGAGAAAAGAAGGAAGAAAGGCAGTTAAGTGGAACAAAGGATAAAAAAGAAACTGAAGGAAAAAGGAGCAATCATTCTTGACCAACCCTTAGCATTCATCTGAGATTAGATGGAGAGCAGATAGAACACAATTGGCAGTGCATTTGAGCAGGGTTGGCAAATTATGGCTCCTGAGTCAAATCCAGTCTGCCACCACTTTTTGTATAGCTTGTGAAGTAAGAATGCTTTTTATATTTTTACATAGTTGAAAAAATCAAAAGAAGAATTATATTTAGTGATGTGAAAATGTTGTGAAATTCAAATGTGTCTATAAATAATAAAGTTTTATTGGAAAATAGCTCCACTCATCACTTCCGTATTGTCTGTGGCTGCTGCTGTCTATGGTTGTCTATGCCTACCAAGGCAGAACTGAGAAGTTGTGACAGACAGCATATGGCTCACAAAGTCTAAAATATTTACTATCTGGTCCCTTACCAAAAAAGTTTGCTGACCACTGGAAAAACCTAAACTGTTCATTTGTGCCAAAATAAATTCTTTGCAGACTCACTTGGTTGGAGCATCACGTGCACAAGTGCTTATGTTACAGATAAAAGTGCATTTCAAGGCTAACTTATTTTTGGATAATTAATCATTTGGGATTATCCATCTCATGTACTTCCCCCTGAGGTAGCACAGATAATCAAGACATGATGGAATATTTCCTGACGTGAAACTCATCCAACTCCACAGGCCACTTAGGCAATACGTTTATGATTATGTTTAATCACAGTTTCTGCTCTGCCACTAACTAACATGAGCTATAGTGGAGGACACGTTATAGTGTTTCCAGCACATGGTGTTGGGTCTGGGTTCAGATAAACCTTGCACCGAATTTGGGCCTTGCCATTTGCTAGCTACACATCCTTGGGCAGTTTATGCCACATTTTGAAGCCTGTCTCTTTATCTTTGAAATTGGAATGGTAACGGTAACATACTTATAGAGAATGGAATGAGAAAATGGATGGGAATCATTTAGCACACTACCTACAACATGGCAAAAGCTTGTGATTAGCTGTTTCACCTTAAGCAAGATACTTAATCAGTTTCCCCATCTAATATATGAGGGGGAGGGAGGTTTGAGCTGAGTGGAGCCTCCGATGCAGAATCAGCTTTCCTGCTATTGAAGCTGGGTGTTTAAACTGATGTTTAAATTGGTTACACATGGATTTCTACAAAATACAACATGGTCTGAGATCTCTTTGTGAAGATAACAAGCTGACCACTTTTTCAAGACTGCTGAAGTTATATCACATTGTATCAGGCACTCGGCAAAACACGCTTGTTAGTTTTCACAAGAAAAACTGAGTTACACTTTCATACAGCATCAGACTAGTGAGCACTGCCAAGTACACATTTTCAAGGTACAAGAAAGGACAAGTCTTTGGTCATTGGTCATGTACCATAGTTTAAGACAAGGCATCAGGAAAAAGTGCTACTATTCTGTATTCTTTCACACTGAAGTGGTTCCGTAATGAAACAACACTCTTTCTGGGGTAAGAGTTGGGGTGATTTGTAGAGAAACTCCCATCCTTGGTATTGAAGAATGCTCTTAGAAACTGGAATGTGTTACCATTTTACTGATTTCTGGCACTTGACAACGTTGTTAAATTTTTACCAACACGGTGCTCCCAAGTGTCCAGTGATTAAACTAATTGTGATGAGTCATTGTCATTGTAGCACTTCTCTAGAGCAAATGGGGACATGTTCCAAGAGATGATTGTTCTTGGGGTTGCCTACACTTTCTGCAGTTTTGGGGAGTGGAGTAGGAGAGAACCATGGAAGTCTATCCCTCTTAGGAATTCCTGCTGACACTGGCTCATGATTTGCCCTGTGGAGAAATGTAGCCATCACCTTGCATGGCTTGGCTTGTCATGTCTTGCAGCACACACACAATGACTAAAGCAGGTAAAAAACTTCCACGAGAATCGAACTGTAGCTTAATCACTTAGTGTGAAATATTTCTTTCTTTCCATTAAGGTTTCGGGCAGAATCAATCCCTCAGTCACATTCATCTGGAAAACTAGAGAGAGTCTGACTCAAAACACTATCCAGTTTCCGACATAGTCAACAAAACTATATTGACTTAGGGCACCTTATGTGATTGCTGTGGTTCATTAAGATCTAAAAGACTGATGATGTAGACTAGGCATTTATGTAGTACAACAGAGTCAGCACTGGTTCCTTCTTCCTCTTTGTGCTCTCTTTTATGAGCAATGTAGAATTAACTAAGATGTGGTTTACATGAAAATTATACACTTTCTCCTACTCTTTCGCATCCTAGAATTGTTCTCTAGCGAAGGATAAGATTAACAGTATTAACCTATGTTTGCAGAGCAGAATGTTATCTCAAGACTGACATATTCTACGCCACTCATAATAGTCCAAGAATCATTTCCCTAGTTTGGAACAAAAAGTAATGAAAGTATGGGATTACCAAAGATGAGTCATTTCTTCTTTCTTACAGGCAAAATTATTTCAGTGGGGAAAGCAACATTTTTTTTCTTTTTTTTTCGCCTGACTTTAAATAGATTTTATATACTTTAAATCAAGTTTATTGAGGCATCATTTTAAATCATTAAAATGCGCCATGTATGTATTTTTGTGTACAGTTTGATGAGTTTTGGTAATGTATGCATCCATGTAACTGCCACCACAATCAAGATATAGCGCATGTTCTTCACTCCAAACGTTCTCTCACGTGCCTTTGCAGATAATTACCCACTCCAATCCTAGCCCCTTTTGTGTCTGGTTTCTTTCCTTCTGCATGATAATTGTGAAATGTATTCATATTGCTGCATGCAGAAACAGTTTGTTCCTTTTATTGATGAACAATATTCCATTGTAAGAATGTATAGTAATTTGTTTATCCATTTGCCTGTTGATGGATATTTGGGTTGTTCTCAGTTTAAAGCTATTAGGAAGTTGCTATGAACATTTATGTGAGTTTTTGTGTGGACATAAGGTTTCATTTTTTAAATCTAGGTTTGACATTTCTGGGTCATATGGTAAGTAGAAGTTTAACTTTACAAGAAACTGCCTTACTTTTTCCACAATAGGAGAAGCATTTTATATTTATGTTGACATTGCTACATATCCTCACGAACACTTGATATCACCAGTATTTATCTTTTAATTTTTGCAATCATATGGGGTGTGTAGCAGCATCACTTTGTGGTTTTAATTTGCATATTCCTGATGATTAATTACGCTGAGTGTCTTTTCATAGGCTTCTTGGCCATCTTCTTTAGTGAAGTGTCCATATTCTTTGCCAACTTTTTTATTGGGCTTTTTGCCACCTTCTTTTTTGGGTTGAAGAATTCTTTATAGATGGTAAATATAAGTCCATTTGAGGCTTGTTTTTAAGAGTTATTAGGGTAAATTTAGAATATTCCTTATTTTGAATTAATTTAGCCCTACAACTAAGATGCAACATTCTAATGTCTATACACCCTCTCTGGGTGGTCTTGGGTGGTCAGAATGCACAAGGCTTCTAACCCTATTTATGCTCAGGAATTCTTCAGTCTACAGCCCCTGGTCATTCTCCACCTGGTTTTATGCAGTTTCAATCTGCTCATGCTGGCTTAATATTCCGCAGCAGATGCAAGGCTACTCCACAGCAGATTTCTGGCACTCTCTCTTTGCATAGCTCCCTCCCCTCCAGTTCCATACTCTTCAAAATCAAGTCACCTCACCCTCCACAAATACCCGTCTTTGCTCAACTCAGTAAGACTAATGTGCTCTATTTATATTGCCATCTAGAAAGTGAATCCAACTTGCTCATAGGGATCTTGTTTCTCCCGTCTCATGAACCACAGTCTTGCATTTTCTGCTTTCCACTGTCTATAAACAGTTGTCTTAAAATTTCTGTCCAATTTTCCAGTTGTTTGTGGTAGGAAGATAAGTCTGTTCCAATTATTTCATAGGGTCAGATGCAGAAATCTCAGTATTCTTTTTAAAATCAGCTTAGCCACATAAATAGAATGGAGGACACGTGCATTCAACTGCACATTTCATTTGGAAATTTCAAAGTTATTTTATTTTAGGATAACACAGTTAAAGAAAAGAAGATGAAGAGGTAAATGTGTCAGTGTGAATATGTGTACATAGATATATTCTGCTCCATGTTCTGGGTCTAACAATTACTAAAATATCAAAAATATAAGAAACTAAACATGTTTGTTGAGCAATTAAGAGTTTGAACCTATGATTTCCTATAACAGAAAAGGAAAGAACATTGTAGTGTAAACTTGCTCCCTTGAACAAATGCAGCTCATGAGAATATTCTTGGTCAGTTTTGGGAATTCAGATATGGCACACCCCACTCTGGCCTGCTCCTCTGCTGTAGTATATACCCACAGGGGTGAAAACAAGCCTAACGTATTTTGAAGAAACAGGAGATATTTGTTTGAATTAGATATATAATTCAGGACTCATCAAACTTCACCAAATAGGGCATATGAGAGGTAGATTTGCTAGGGTAGCCTGGCTATCTGCTGCATACCTATAGATTAAAATATAGGTTTTTTTAGTCTGTTTAGCCTATTTCATTTTGTTGTTCTTTTTTCTCCTTACCTCCTCTCATTGCTGCATCTTCTAAACTAACCTCTTTTGAGGGTCACTCTTGATCCCCTACTAGAATCCTTCATTTTTGAGATGAGATGATGAACTTGTTTCCATGGAGAATTAAGTGCCAGGTAAGTGGTATTTAATTTCACAAATTTTTGCATATTAACAGAGCAAAAGCTTGCTCAAAAACAGGGAAAGATATTTAAGTATAGACATCTGAAAACTCTCTCTTTAAATACATATATATGTATACATGCATATATACACACATACTACATACTACCAAGTATATATATACTATTTAATAATGTATACATATAGTATATATAACATATATAGTACATATATAGTATAATATACAATATATTAATATATATGTTAATTCATATATAATTCATATACTCTATATTAATATATAATATATATTAATAATATAATATACTATATATGTACTATATAGTATACTGCACTATATACTATACTGTAGTATGCTATATATTACATATGTATATATACATAACACATATACACTAAATACTATAATGTGTATGTATATTAATTCATATATACACCATATACTATACTATAGTTTATATATACTAAGTATATATATACTATTTAGTTATATATAGTTAAAATATATGTATATACATATATACTATATACTATATTATATAATAATACATATACTACACTATTTAATAATATGTGTATGTGTATACTATGTGTACTTAGATGTTGACTTATGTTGGGTTCCTCTCAAATGCCTCTACAAGAGGTGAGAGTCCTGCTTATATTGACATCCATTCCATCTGTTCTGTGGCTCCTAGAATGAGTTGTGCAAATCATGATACATTTAGAGCCAATCTAACAAAATATATGTACAAGAACAACCATTTAGGAAATAACAATGAAAGAAAAATATCTAATTCAAAATATCCAAAAGAATACAGTTCCTAGTAAGAAATGTATATCAAAATAAATGTACAAAATCCACATGAAGAAATTATAATATCTTTTAAACTAGATAAGAGATGTCAATAAAGACTTAATTTGTAGGAAACATTATTGTTATTACTTTACTCAGGAACTCAGTAATTTACTGAAAACAGAATAATTTTTTAACTTGATAAAATGATTCAGAGTTACTTTGTAAAGATGGACAATGCAGCATGGATTTGCTCAACAATAATTCACTTGCATTATACATTTCATTTGCATTACTTGCATAGTGAATAAATTAATTAATCAAAAAGTAAATTAGAGAGAACAAAATAAAAAGTATCAATATAAAATTTGTTATTGTATTTGCTCAACTTTTAGTCTAATTACCTAGTCTTGAAAATATTTTCTTCAAGGCTATGGTGTTTAAAAGTCTGTTGCTAAATACAAGAGATTTCAAACATTTCCATTTATCTTGGTCGCATTAAAACAAAACTTCATGGAGAGAATTATGACACAGAGTTCTGGATCTAAAAAGGGAAAAACTTTTTGGAACTAAGGCTGAGTAGAGCTCAAAGCATTGAAACACTTCCTCGTACAGTTAAGCTATACTATTTTCTGGTGGCGTAAGGCACTTTTTAAAAATATCATGGATATTTACATGGAGGCAATTATAAAGGTGTGAGTGTAACGAAAGTACTCCATTGTAGAGTCGTTACCCATGGATGGCCATGGCTAAACTTGGGAGTGTCTGAAATGATAATCGTTTAGGAATCATTCCAAGCATGAATTGTACCCTTTTGAATATCATATATGAATCACGATTTTCAACTGAACATAAATTTGGGGTTACCTAATACGTATAATTTGAATTAAGGTTGCATCAAAAGAAGTCAAAGAGAGATAATATCGTACAGCAGAAGACCCAGGCAGGGGAGGCAAGGTGCATGGATTCTAGATATATCTGAGCTATTTTCTAACATTGTGACATTTGGTAAGTCACCAACATGTCTCAAAGCTTGTATCCTTTTCTCAAAAATGAAGTAGTTGGTTTTAATTATTTTCCTACGTGTTTAGGTTATGGTGAAAAGAAAATCAGGTCATATATATATACATACATGTATATACACATGTATGTATATAAATGCTATATAAGTTGAAAGTGTCATTATGATTATCATCTTTATTACTCAATTATTTCCAAAGATTCAAGCTCTTAGAACTAAAGATTCTCAAAGTTTTAAGATTGAATCAGAGGTGTCAATCAAATAGAATCCTGTGATCAAATGGAATGTATTAATCAGAAGAGAGTCAAGATGATAGAGTGGCCAACTTATAGTTAGAAAGCAAAAGGTTGTTATACTTTCTTTCTACCACCACCTCCCACCTAGCACATTAAAACTATAATGGTGTCAGTTGCTTACGTAAGACCTGACTGAGAAAATAATCCATTTTAAATTATAAATGGTTAAATGAATCTATCATAGCAATACCACAGGCATCAACAGGATGCAATGAAAACAGTATAGGCCTAAGAGTTAGGCATTCCAACATTGATCTTTATTAGCGGAGTGGCTTACTTAGTCTTTCATCTTTAAAATAAGCCTTGGATAAAAATCCCTTCCTTAGGTCTATATCCAGTTCTAAAATCCTGACTCTGAGAAAATTCAAACGATATACATCCATCAAACAAAATGTACCTTGAGTATTCTTTGGCAAGAGATGCGGTATTTGCTTACATAAAAATTATTCTCCACCTCTTGGTAACTACTCCTATAACATACTTTTTTATTATCATCCTGGAAATGTCAATGTTTTGAATGCATTTATGGCACTGAAGACTTCTTTGTGGACCCACATACGTAGGAATGAAGAGAAAATTCAGAAACGTATAATGGTAAATGGATGCCCTCATTTTACACACCATATTCCATTTTTCTCATCTAATTCCTAAGATGACAAAGCAGAAGTAGAGAAGATCTTGAGAAGGGTGAGAGATGTGATTATGTAAAGCAATTTTCTAACAGGAGAGTTTTAGATGATAAGGGCTATTTAATATGAAAAGGTGAAAATACCAAAGAAGATAATAGAGCTGCATTAATGATGAATGGCATACAGGAGGGTGTTTCTGTTTGACCTATTTTAAATATATAAAATAGATAAAAAGGGTCATCACCAAGGCCCTGTTCCTAAACACCATTATAACAAATGGCCTTGACAAATTGTTCTTTGAAATTGACCCTTATATAGAGTTCTTGTAAAGTGTAACAGGGTAAAAGAACACTCAATAAAGTTATAGTGCTAGCAAATTGAAAATTGATTAGGGGCTTGTTAAAAAAGTATATAAGGAAGGCTAACGAACATGCAGATTGCCCATAAACTTCACACAGGAAGAAAGGGTCTAGAGAGTGGAAAGGGAGGGAAGAAGGAAAAAAAGAGAGACAGTGAAAGATGCAGAGAGATTATAAAATGAAAACACACACACACACACATATATATATAAAATACAAAAGTATACACCAAATAATATCAATCAATTGCCAATTCGCTATCAAATCATTATGATGGGCTCAAGAAACACCCCAAGTCCTCACTTTAGGGCAGTCGGTTAAAGCATGACATTCTGTATTCTCTAATTCAGTTTGGGGATGTCTTCCTGGCCTTTATCAGAAGATTTAGGAAGCTTTCCAAACAGTAGGCCCTCACCTTTAACATAAAGATGCATGTCAGATTTGGTATAATATTCTTTATACTTCGAAACACAAAGGATAACGACTAATGGGTCCGAATTTCCAGCATAGCAAAATATTTTAGAACAGCTTGGTCTTTAACTGCCTCTTGCCAATATTCCCATCTATTAGCTTCATCCTTTATGTCTTTCTCCTTCGTCTATTGGACCCTAATCACCAAAGGTGAAAATCCCGTCTTGAGAAACTGTTTCTCCCTATGCCAGAATAGCTCCAGCTCCCAGTTCCCACCTAAATGTAGAGTAAACAAAGTCCAGGCTTAGTAAAGTAGAGAAAAGTGAAATGGCAGGCTTTCTATGCTGTAATTAACAAAGCCATCGCAAGGTTTACAGTGGAATACAAAATGTCATTTACAATTTGAAACAAGAGCTACTAGCTTTCTGCCCCCTCTATTTTATTATTGATCTACAATCTTTTACTTTATTTTATTCCAGCCAAAAGCCTGCATGTCTAACCATTTTTTCTTCTTCTTTAAAATGGGCATTACTGATTTTGCTTCCAAACAGCAGCCTCTCAACCCACTTTTCTTGCTGTCAGCTTCTCAATTTATTTCATTGACAATGACTTTCATTTCCCTTAATTATGTTTTTGGCATGTTTACTTGTAGACACATTTTACCACACCACAACACTTTGTCAGGTCCCCTGTTTTGAGATTGAATCACTGGGAATAGTGTCTACTGCTCTCTGACACAGCTCTGACAGTCTGTCGCTACATTTATTCTGATTTCTTCCTCAAGCTCTATCTTGGTTGCTCTCACTTGCAGATAGATGAGAATAAATATGACATGACTTCCTTCTCCTCTCTGGCCCACACTTCACCCCACCAAACCACGCACATTTTTTCTTAAATCATAGCGTCTTTACTAGCAGTGGCAAAATGACTTGAATGAGACTAAAACACCCAGGTGAATCTAAATTTACCAGCTTCAGGCTCATGCTATCTTTCTTCCCCAAGTGTGTCCTATTGCAATTACTAGGGCACAAGAATCAGTTCAGGAAGAATGAGTTTGGGAAAATAATTAAATTGATAATACCAGGTTCTATTTTTTTTTTAAAGATTGGCACTTGAGCTAACAGCTGTGGCCAATCTTCTTCTTTTTTCCCTGCTTTTTCTCCTCCAAATACCCCAGTACATAGTTGTATATTTTTTAGTTGTGGGTCCTTCTAGTTGTGGCATGTGGGACGCCACCTCACCGTGGCCTGATGAGTGGTGCCATGTCTGTGCCCAGGATCCAAACCAGTGAAATCCTGGGCTGCTGAAGCGGAGCGCGGGAACTTAACCACTCGGCCACGGGGCCAGCCCCAGTAATGCCAGTTTCTTTAGAGCCTTTTCTACTTGTATTCCTTGTGACAAAGATTGCTAATAGAATTTGTGCATCTTTTATAAACCTAGGGGGTATTATTCCTATTCATTAGATATGCTTCAAAATAGCAGATAGGATTTCAGTGTTGTCAATTATTGTAAAGACTTTATACTCACACACACACAGACATACACACCCATACATATTCATAGACACACATACGCACACACGTACATACGTATCCATGCAGCTGGTTTTGACCACCAGTTGGCTTTTACCAGGAATTATTTTTAGATATAACAGCAATTTGTTTACAAAGGTCGTTATCCTCAAATGACCTATTATTGTTTCAAAGTCATAAACAGGAGTATTGATTAATCACCACTCCTTAAAACTCCTGAGATTAAGAATTATCTTTCCTTGAAGGGCATTCAAGTTAAAATAACTGGACAAAATGCTCCAGCACAGGAACAAAGTTGCATGAATCTGTACAGAAGAAGTGAATTTCCAAGTTGCTCAATAATCATATTAGATTTCACTTTTCCCAATGAGCCCTGCCTTATTTTTCTTTTCTTAACATAATTACTTGTGGAAATTATATCCTTTCTGCAGAAATTCTACTCGCTGTAACATTTTTGGAATTCCACGTGAAAAGGAAATTCAGCATTTGATGTCAACATCTTTAATCTCATAATAAGGGAAGATTTAAGTTTGGAGAATCACCCCAACAACCTAAGGCTGATGAATAAGGAAGGTAAGCATTCAAGTTGGGGAAATTCATCTGAGTTCAGAATATGTTCCAATGTTTAAAGTAATAACATATGTCTTCATATGTCTTGCAAATCACTTATAAAGGTAATTCTGAAAGATGACTCCGAAAATTATTTTGTAAAATGAGAAAAGACCATGTTCTCAAAAGAAGTGTATTACAAGCAAGTCACTAGCATAACATTCATTGGACAGATATGTTATTTTAACAAAGCTGATTTGCATATTTTGTCAGAGGATTCATTTTGAATGATCTTTTAGTTCAAAGGAGAAACATTTATCAAGATTCTAATCAGTTAAAGATAAACCCAAACATATCTATGTTCAATAAAGCCTAATCCTATGCATTATATTCATTGAATTCTTCATTGTCTTGGATTTCTACCTCGCTCATTCACAATTTCTACCTTCACATCTTACAGAGAATTTAGAAACAGTGAAGCATCACCTTCAGATCTCATCTAAACCCTTTGAGGAGCTGGCAAGCAGCTGGCAACTGCCCAGGTGGACCCTAGTGAAGGTTGAAGAGTTGAACCTTGTTATGAAATAGGTCAAGGGACCAAGCCAACATACGTCTTCTCTAATAAAAATCTGCCCTACCTCTCATCGGATTGCTGGGGTGTTCAACCATGATAACGTATTGAGAAATAGCTTGGAAAAGCAAAAATAGAATAATCAATATGAGTTAGTGAAAAAATAACTTAGATCTCATCTTTTCTGCTATAATTAATCAAGCAGTAATAGTAACATTTATGGGCATCATTTTCAGTGTGCTTCATATAATAGCTCATTGATGTCTCACAACCACTCCCATTTTGCCTGTCCCTTGTTCTTGTTTTGATTGCTTGAAGATTACTTTTGTTACAGAAATATATGCCCTGATTTTAAACAGTGAATTAATTTGAAAAGGTCAGTCTATAATAGCGCATACTGCATTCTATGTCATGTGATAGTTATAGTGAATATTCCATAACTAATGAGGACCCTTGGACAGTGTCTAAAATATCACTGATCTTTAGGCTAAAGAGGGAATGAAAGAGTGTACAGTTTTTAAGATTCAATAAATTAGAAGAAACCAAGGAAGGGAGAGAGAGAAACAGCAAGGAAGGAACAAGAACAAAGATGGAAAGGCGGGAGGAAGGGATGAAAAAGTTTGACTGAGATGAAAAAAATGAGGGTTACCTTCAGCTTGCAGGAAAAGAACATTTTAAAAATACCTGCCAAGTTTCAAAATGGTAAGAGTCTGCCCAATAACTGCAATAATACATTTGTAGATTTAGAATTTAGTGAAATCAGCTACAATTTTATAATTATCCCACAGTTATATAATCTATGTTGTTATGCTAATTAACACATTTCTGTCTGGATAAGATAAGAGATGGTGCCCAGGAATGAATACAAGTCTATGATTCACAGGCTGAATTCTGCTAAGGTCAGACGAGATTTATGAATAATGACAAAAACTGGGTGTAAATTCAGCTTCATCATGTTCCTGTAGTTACAGCATGTCCTTCAACTTTTAAACTTCCAGTCTCATAGTTTGCAAGATCTTTTCACTAGTTTCTAACTATCATAAATTATTTAACAGTTAATTTGACTTTAAGAGAAGTGATATCATTAAAGAGTATTACTAGAGATCTTACTGGTGTCTCCAAAATGGTATCTCTTGGTACAATTTATGAGAGAAATAATCCATAATCACCATTTCCTCTTATTCATAATATGAGATTTAAAATGTTTTCTTGTAACAATTTTTTTTTGAGGAAGATTAGCCCTGAGCTAACATCCGCCAACAATCCTCCTCTTTTTTTGCTGAGGAAGATTGGTCCTGAGCTAAAATCTGTGCCCATCTTCCTCTATTTTATATGTGGGATGCCTGCCACAGCATGGCTTGATGAGCAGTGCATAGGTCTGCACGCAGGATCTGAACCAGCAAACCTCGCACCGAAGTGGAGTGCACGAACTTAACCACTACACTACAGGGCTGGCCCCTCTTGTCACAATTTCTTAAAAAATGGATTTGCACACTGGACACATGTATGATCAAGCAGTCTTCACTTGAGAGGGAAAGCAACTGCTTCTCTGGGAGCTCCAAGAATATATCCATTACCTTCTGGTGGAATGGCAGAAGGTGCTATCCTCTCAAAAGACAAGAGACAATAAAATTTCAACTATTCCTGGGAAAACAGCCTCAAATTCTACTCATATATTTGTCATTCAATTCCAATGACTTACCTGGTTCTGTCCAAAAGTGACTGGTACCTCTAGAACAATTTGCAAATTTCACCTCAACTTTTATGCAAATGCCTCCATCATGCATTACTATCCTATTCCACACTGCCCTGTATAGAGTAAATGAGAAGGGGATATTTTTGGAAAGAATGTAGTTAAGAAGAAAAGAACTTCCACTGGAAATCAGCATTGGTTTTTGTTTTGATTCTTACAGAATCCAGTCACTCTTTACCAAATTATATATAGAAGATGGTGTTCTTTCTTCTTTCTATTAATTTTTCTAAGATAGTTGTTGACGTCTGGATATAGACTTACATGAAGGATGAATGACCCAACTGATTGGTTCTGGAAGCTGGTATGGTTTCAGTTGTGAGTTTTGGTCTCGTTCTCTGTGATAAATTGAATTATTGGCCACAAATATTAATTCTCCTAGATTTATTTTACACATTTACACCCTTGTTATGGCCTCAAGATGTACAAAGTAAACTTTTCCAATCATTGACTTTGGGTTTGTCCTTGTGACGTGCTGTGGAAAATAAGATGTTGGTGGATGTGACTTGAGCAGATACTTGGAATATGCTTGTGCAGCTGGGCTTGCCACCTTTGGTTCTGTCATCATAATGAGAAGAAAATACTGCAAGTTGCCATAGTCCTTGGGCTCCATAAAGAGACTTGAAGTCCAGAGTCATCAGAGCTGATGTTCATAAACACTGAACCTGAATCAGAGATACCCATCCAATGTACAGATATGTAAGAGAGATATAAATGTATATTACATGCCTCTGAGATATTTTTGGATTGTTAGCAGCAAAAGCTGATACCTACCCCAGTAGGCTTCTGCCTTGAATAGAAGAACTGACAAAATCTCCGTGAAAGTGGAGTAAAGCGTAGTTATATGGCAGCATTTCTGTAGGTAGCAGGGATCAACAAGGGGAAATTTGGGGTTATTTTACTTCCCCTACCTTCTAACCTTCATTAACCTCTTTTTAGCCACCCCGCGTGAAGAGACAAGACAAAGCATACTTGCTATGGGGATGTAACTATAGGACAAGTTCCCAAGTCTCTATTAGCATCCCCAAAAAACCATCTGTAATAAGCTATCTATGTCAAAACTGGTGCACTCATTAAGCAAAAGTAGCTGTGACTCAAGGTTGCTTGTTTCCTCCCTTAAACTGGAATGACCCCCTTTATGTTTCTCTCATATACGAATTTTGGTATTGTCGTTGCTTGCAGGGGGCCTGGCAGGAAACATGAGGCTCTCACTTCCATGTCAAAATAAAGCAGCTTTTGCTTAGCATTGAAGGGCCTCAGAGTATTTCCCTCCATGTGACAGTCTCTCTTGGGCTTCTCTTTCGAGTGCAAGCATGAACAGTAAGAAATACACCCCAATCTCTCCAGATTTCTGAATTTCTTTAGAGAAATTAAAATATTCTCCTGAATGGTAAAATCCTTTGCTACACATTGTTCTGCCAATTGTTGAGTGGGGGCAAGGAGAAGCACAGAGGGAAAAAGGGAGCGAGGAAGAGATCTGACTAGTCTTGCTGTTGGGTGTGCAGTCCTTTTGTTAATTGCCCAAATGACTATCCTCATTGCCCACTCCTGCCCATTGTACTTGCTGACATCAAGCTGGAAGACTCTCTGCAATTGTGTGGGAAAGAACCATTCCTACCTCCATGGCAACCTCCTCCGCATCAGCAGTTTTCTCTCTTCTGGTTTAACCATCAATGTGATGGCTTCTGCTTTCCAATTTATAGAATTATTCAAAATGGCCAGACTGTTAATGGCACACCCTCTGATACTGATTACTGTTGTAGATTTATTCCTCTTTTACTGTCATGCTGTCATTTCAATGCAAACAGAAAGGATGTAAAAGCATATGCTCAACCTGCCACCTTGATCCAGAAATCAATTTGGCAGCATGCAAACATTTGATTAGAGGTACATAATTTAAACATTTACTTAAAAAAACAGAAACAAAATAATACCCTGCAACATGGTTTGGAACTAGTTGAGCATGAAATCAAAACACTTTTTTCCAAATGATCACATGATGATTTCTTTACATTTGGGATTTCAAAGAAGGGATAAGTGGAGTGAAGGCAGGGTGAGTTACAGTAACCGGCCTGATACACAAAACTCTTCCCACAAAAGGAAAGGGAAGGGTATTTTTTTTAGCATCTCATAATGTGTAAAACACTGCACCTTTACACCTGTTCTCTCATTTACTCCTCACAGTCTAGTGAGGAAGGTAATCCTACTTCCATTTTACAAATGGCACAATTAATTAGAGATGTTACATAACTTGCATAAGTTCACACAGCTATTTAATGACAGAGCTTAGTTTGAATCTGAGGTCTGTGTTCTCCACTGAGGGATTTCATCCCAGAGTTCTCAGGTTATTCCAAAAGAGTATTTCTTCATGAACATCCCTCAGAGGTGTGGAGATATACTTTTCCCCGAAATACAGTCAAAGCATCTGGATAAGCACTCAGCTTTAATCAAGCAACTGAACGTTCTTTTCTCTTCTTTTCTCCCTTATGAATTTTTTTTTGCTTCCAACTTGGTGAGTCATTGGGGTATACTTGGATGTGCTAAGATTTGCAGTCTTGTCTATCTCTGAGGTAAAAGACATCTCAATACTTGCTGTAAATGTTGAAGTTCTCAACATTCTCATGAAATAAAAACATAATCACCATCAAATATGAGCAAATCTACTCAGGATACCATACTTATTAACAGTTAGCTTAAGTACTACTGTTGTTGGAAATTGAATTAATAAGCAAACATATAATTTTTCCCTTTATTTTACTTTATGTTTTGCCCCGAATTTTGCTCCATGACTTGTAAGGCCCATTTCATTTGCCTTCAACTGGAGCTTCTGTAACAGTTTTAAAAAATACTTCGTGAACTTACAATGTTCCTCTCTTCAAATCTCCAAGAAAACCATGAATGTAAGATACCTATTTAGGAGAATGATGTCAGCATCATGGTGGAGTGAGTTGTTCTCTTTGTCTCCCCACCTAAGTTGCAACCAGTAGGTCATCCATTGACCAATGAAGGACATCCTGCACGGCACATCAGAATACTTGAGAGATCCATATGTCTATACATCTGGACCTCCAGATGACTGGACCTCCATGAGGCAGTGGAACTAGAGAAGCAGCTCTCCCCCTCCCCTGGTGGGGGTTATCCTAAATGCAGATACCCCAGGCAGTGGGAGTGGTGCCCTGACCTGAGGGTTCAAAACACGCACTGGCATCTGAGTCCAGAGGCTGCAGCAACAGCATGGGCACTCACAGCCCAGTGGTGGCAAGTGGCCAATATGACCTGATGCTTAAGGAAACACAGTGGTGCCTACAGTCCCGCCCCCTCTCCCTACCTGAGCATGATGACTGTGATGCCTGTCTTTCCAGAAGCAAGAGCTTATTCAAAATGCAGATACCTCCCACAGGGGAAGTGGTGCCCTGACCTGAAGTTTCAAAAAGTGCAGTGGAGTTAGAGACCAGAGGCTACAGGAGCAGCAGTGATGCTGACAGGTCAACTCCAGCAGTGGCAGGTGGCCTAAAGATTCAGAAGCCTTGACAGCACCTGACCCAGCCTCCAGTGACGGCACCCTCAGCAGTTGGCCCTACCAGAAGTGGGGGCTGCACACAAGATCCCAGTGCTCTGCCATCAGCAGTGACAGCCATCAACTCCACACCCCTTGCTGTGGTGCTGCTAGCACCCCCAGATAACCCAGGAGCAGCAGCATAAGTGGTGCATGGGACAGCTATTCACAAGCCTGTAGAAAGTACACAGAAAGCCAGTGGGGAAACAGCAGACCCAGACAATTCCAGAAGCGGCAGATGTGTTTGCAGGCTGGTGACCCTGGTGGTGATACCCATGATTGCAGCAAAATTGTACTCATCCAGCAATAACAATCACAGGGGCACAAGCAGCACAAGGTGGGAACTGATGATGCCTCTGACAGAGACAGTGGAAGGTGGAAAGAGCAGGCTCTCAAATACAACCAGAAGCAGCTGAGAATGAAAGCAACCAAAACCCACAAAAGAGAGAGACGGCTATTACCACAAATTCACCAGCAGAGGATCAACTCATCAAGCACCATGAAGAACTACAGTAACACTATAGAACAGAAGGAAAATGACAAATCTCCAGAAACCAAACTTGAAGTCACATAAGATTACATTCTAACTGAGAGAGAAATCAAAATAGCTGTCATGAAGAAACTGAGTAGGTTACAAGAAAACTCACAAAGACAGTTTAATGAGCTCAGGAATAAAATTAATGAACAGAAGGAGTACTTCACCAAAGAGATTGAATCACTAAAAACAAACAAACAAACAACAACAACAACAACAACCAAAAAAGAGAAATCTGGAGCTGAAGAACACAATTAATGAGATGAAAAGTAAAGTAGCAAGCACGGGAAATAGAACAGACTATATGGAAGAAAGAATTAGCTATCTTGAGGATAAAAACCTAGAAATGATTCAGGTGGAAGAAGAGAAACAACTAAGATTTTTTTTAAAAATGAAGAAATTCTACAAGAAATATCTGACTCAATTAGGAAAAGCAACATAACGATAATGGGTATCCCAGAAGGAAAAGAGAGGGAGACAGGAGCACAGAGCTTATTTGAATAAATAACAGCTGAGAACTTCCCAAACCTGGGGAAGAAATCAGTTAGGCAATTATATGACACTAATAGAACTCCTAATTCTCTCAAAACAAAAGACCCTCTCCAAGGGACATTATACTAAAACTATCCAAACTCAATAACAAAGCAAGAATTTCATGGGTGGCCACAGAGAAGAAAATACCTTACAGAGGAACCTCCATCAGGCTATCAGCAGATTTCTCCACAGAAACTGTACAGGTTGAGAGAGAGTGGAATGATATATTAAAAATATTGAAAGACAAAAACTGTATGCCAAGAATACTCTATCCAGAAGTTATTCTTCAGATATGAAGGAGATTAAAGGCTTTTCCAGACAAACAAAAGCTGAAGGAGTTCACCACTAGATTTGCCTTACAAGAAATGTTTAAAGGAGCCCTCCTATCTGAAACAAAAAAGCAAAGGTATCCCAAGCTTTTAGTAAGATGTTAAATAAACAGACAGAATCAGAAAATTGCAACTCTATATCAGAATAGGTTAGTAAATACTTAAGTATAACATAAAGGCTAAAGTGAAAGAAAGCATCAAAAATAACTCAAACCACTTAAATTTAGCAATACACTCACAATACAAACAAGGATAATTTGTGACGATAAAAACATAGAAGGGGAAGAGGAAAAGAACAGAATCTGCATTGGCTAAGGGAGATAAGATGCTATCAGCAGAAAAAGGACTATGAAAATCTATGACATCATTTATGTAAACCTCATGGTAACCATAAAATAAAAAATCAGAGCAGAGTCTCAAAACATTAAAAAAAGAGGAAACTGAGAAAAAATCACAGAAAACACCAAACTGACATGGCAAGTCAGAAATGAAAGGAAAATGAAACAATGGAAATATAGAAGAACCAGAAAACAAAAGAAAAAATGGCAATATTGACCCCTCATATATCAATAATCACTCCAAAGATAAATGGATTTACTACACCAGTCAAAAGACACAGAGTGGCTGGATGGATTAAAAAACAAGATCCTACAATATGCTACCTTCAGGAAACCCATCACAGCTGTAAAGACCAACAAAGGCTCAGGGAGAAGGGATGGAAGATGATACTCCAAGCAAATGGTAAACTAAAGAAAGCAGGTGTAGCCATAGTTATATCAGACAAAATAGACTTCAAGGCAAAAAAGATAACAAGGCAAAGATTAACCTTATATAATGATAAAAGTGACATCCCACGAAGAATACATAACATTTAATATATATGCATCTAATATAGCAGCACCAAAGTATATAAAGCATCTATTAACAGAACTAAAGGGAGAAATTGACAGCAACACAATAATAGTAGGGGACTTTAACACTCCATTTACATAAATGGATATAACATGCAGACAGAAAGTCAACAAGGAAAGATTGGTCTTAAATAAAACAATAGACCAGATGAACTTAATACAAATATAGAAAACATTCCATCCAAAAGCAGTAGCATACACATTCTTCTGAAGTGCACATGGAACAATCTCAAAGATGGACCATATATTGGAAAACAAAACAATCGTCAATAAATTTAAGATTGAAATCATATCAAGCATCTTTTCCAAGCATAATGGTATGAAATTAGAAATCAACTTCAAGAAGAAAGATGGAAAAGTCACAAATATGTGGAGACTAAACAACATGCGACTGAGCATCTATCGGATCAATGAAGAAATCAAAGAAGAAATGAAAAAATAGCTGAAGACAAGTGAAAAGGAAAACCCAACAGAGAAAACTTATGGAATGCAGCAAAAGCAGTACTAAGAGAGAATTTTATAGCACTAAAGGACTATCTTAAGAATGAAAACAACTCAAATCAACAAACTTACACTATGCCTAAAAGAACTAGAAAAAGACGAACAAAGCCAAAAGTCAGTAGGAGAGAGAAATAATAAAAATCAGGTCAGAAATAAGTGAAATAGAGACCAAAGAAAAAAATAGAAAAAAATCACTGAAACTAACAGTTGGGTTTTTGAAAAGATAACCAAAATTGACAAACCAGACTTACTAAGAGAAAGAGAGAGAAGGCTAAAATAAACAAAATCAGAAATGAAAGAGGACAAATTACAATGGACACCACAGAAATACAAAAGCTTATAAGAGAATACTGTGAAAAGCTATACACCAACAAATTGGATAACCTAGAATAAATAGATAAATTCTTCAAATCATACAACCTCCAAAAACTGAATCAAGAAGAAATAGAGAATCTGAATAGACAAATCATAAGAAAAGAGATTGAAATAGTAATCAAAAACCTCCTAAAAAATGAAAGTCCAGTACTATACGGCTTCTCCGGAGAATTCTACCAAACACTCAAAGAAGATTTAATACCTATCCTTCTCAAACTCTTGCAAAAACTAAAGAAGAGGGGATGTTCCATAACTCATTCTGTGAAGCCAACACTCTGATACCAAACCCAACAAGGACAACACAAAAAAAGGAAAATTACAGACCAATATTGTTGATGAACATAAATGCAAAAATCCTCAACAAAATATTAGTAAAAAGAATACATTAAAGGGATCATAAACCACGATCAAATGGGATTTAGTCCAGGGATGCAGGGATGGTTCAACATGTGCAAATCAATCAATATGATGCACTACACTGACAAACCGAGGGGAAAAAATCACATGATCATCTCTCTAGATGCAGAGAAAGCATTTAAAAAAACTCAACATCCATTTATGATAAAAACTCTCAATAAAATAAATATAGAAGCAAAGTACTTCAACATAATAAATGTCATATATTACACACCCACAGCTAACATCACATTCAATGGTGAAAAACTGAAAGCTATTCCTCTGAGAACAGTAACAAGGCAGGATGCCCACTTTTACCATTCCTATTCAACATAGTATTAGAAGTCCTGGCTCAAGCAATTAAGCAAGAAAAAAAACAAAAGTGATCTAGATTGGAAAGGAAGAAGTAAAACTGTCACTATTTTCAGATGGCATGATTCTATATATAGAAAACCCTAAAGAATCCACCAATAAATTATTGAAAGTAATTAACAAATATAGTAAAGCTGCGTGGTACAAAATCAACACTCAAAAGTCCGTTGCATTTCTATACTCTTACAACAAACTAGCAGAAAGAGAAATTAAGAATGCAATCTCACTTCCAATTACCACAAAAAGAATAAAATACCTAGGAATAAATTTAACCAGGGAGGTAAAAGATCTGTAAGACATTATTGAAAGAAATTGAATAAGACATAAAGAAATGGAAAATATTTTGTGCACATGGATTGGAAGAATAAACATAGTTGAACTGTCTATATTACCCAAAGCAATCTACAGATTCAATGCAATCCCAGTCAGAATCCCAATGATTTTTCTGGTGGAACTAGAACAAAGAATTCTAAAATTTAAATGGAACAACAAAAGACCCCGAATAGTCAAAGCAATCCTGAGAAAAACAACACAACTGGAGATGTCACACTCCCTGAATTCACAATATACTACAAAGCTATGGTAATCAAACAGCATGCTACTGGCACAAAAATAGAGAAACAGATCAATGGAAGAGAACTGAGAACCCAGAAATAAACCGACACATCTATGGACAGCTAATTTTAGACAAAGGTGCCAAGAACATACAATGGAGAAAAAGTCTCCTGAATAAATGGTGTTAGGAAAACTGGACAGCCACATGGAAAAGAGTGAAAGTAGACCATTGTCTTATACCATATGCAAACATTAACTCGAATGGATTAAAGACTTGCATGTAAGACCTGAAACCATAAAACTCCTAGAAGAAAATATAGGCAGGATGCTCTTCAACATTGGTCTTAGCAGTATCTTTTGTGTGTGTGTGTGTGTGTGTGTGTGTGTGTGTGTGAGGAAGACTTGTCCTGAGCTAACATCTGTTGCCAGTCTTCTTCTTTTAGCTGAGGAAGATTGGCCCTGAGCTAACATCTGTGCCAACACCCTCTGTTTTATATATGGGATGCTGTCAAAGCATGGCTTGACGAGCAGTGTGTAGGTCTGTGCCAGGGATCTGAAACTGTGAACTCCAAGCCACTGAAGTGGAGCGTGGTAACTTAATCACTACACCACTGGGTTGATCCCATCAGCAGTATCATTTTGAACATAATGTATCCTCAGGCCAGGGAAACAAACAAACAAAAATAAACAAATGGGACTACATCAAAGCAAAAACCTTCTGCAAGGCTAAGGAAACCATTAAAAAAATGAAAAGGCAATCAACAAAAGGCAGAAAATATTTGCAAATCATATATCTGATAAAGGGTTAACATCCAAAATGTTTAAAGAACTCATCCAATGCAATAACAAAAATAGGAACAACCAATCAAAAGGCAGGCAGATGGTACGAACATACATTTTTCCAAAGAAGAAATACAGATGGCCAAGAGACACATGAAAAGATGCTCACCATCACTAATTATTATGGAAATGCAAATCAAAACTACAATGAGATATCACCTCACACACTTCTCAATGGCCATAATTAAGAAGATGAGAGATAACAAGTATCAGAGAGGATGTGGAGAAAAAGGAACCCTCATACACTGCTGGTGGGAATGTAAATTGGTGAAACCACTGTGGAAAACAGTGTGGAAATTTTCAAAAAAATTAAAAAAAAAAATGCCATATGATCCAGCTATTCCATTTGCAATTATTTACCCAAATAACATGAAAAGGCTAATTCAAAAGATACATGCAGACCTATGTTCATTGCAGCATTATTCACAATAGCCAAGACTTGGAAGAAACCTAAGTGCCTGTTAATGGAAGAATGGATAAAGAAATGGCATAGGGGTAGGCCCCCTGGCCTAGTAGTTAAGTGCAGCATGCTTTGCTTCAGCCACCCAAGTTTGGTTCCCAGGCACGGACCTACACCAGTTGTCAGCAGCCATGCTGTGGCAGCGTCCCACATACAAAAAACAGATGTTAGCTCAGGATGAATCTTCCTCATAAAAAAACACAAGAAGTGGTGCATATACATATATACACACCCACAATATAATACTACTGAACCATTAAAAGATGAAAGAGTATCATTTGCAACAACATAGATGCAGCTTGAAGATATTATTCTAAGTAAGATAAGTTAGACAGAGAAAAGCAATTACCATATGACTTCACTCATATATGGAAGATAAGGAAACAAACACGTACATACTGAGAACAGATCGGTAGTTACCAGAGGGGAAGTGGGTGCAGGGAGGACAAGAGGGGTAAAGGGGTACATGTGTATGGTGATGGATGGAAACTAGACTTTTGGTGGCGAGCACAATGCAGTCTAAACAGAAGTTGAAATATAATGATGTACACCTGAAATTTACATAATGTTATAAATCAATGTGGTCTCAATAAAATACAAAAAAATAAGATACCTATTTAGGTATAAAAAGGGTCATCTGAGAGGAACTAATATTTTTTAAGCAATGCAAATTATAAGCTCATAATTTAGTCAGGTTCACGGGTAAGAAAACGAAAGAAAGCAAGTTTGCAATCTTCAACCAATCTCTTACATTATTCAACATCTCTAGCTATAAATAATTTGGGCTAGTAAGGGGACTAAAAAAAGGTAAAATTCTGTTGTAACAAATATTATGTTTATTTCAAGTGAAGTATGAGCCAGCAAAAATTAATCTCTCTTCATTGATAACTGTGCCATCCAAAATGTACATGGTCCATTACACACCAAGATCTAAAGTGCTTTGGGCTTCTCCCACTTCTAATTTGCATGCTTTCCAAGCTTGGTACAATAAAAATGCAAGGTCATAATTTAAGTTTAATAACTTCTTAAACATGTCTTTCGTCTCTCTCTCTTTTTTTTAATTGGCATACCCAGGAAGTCAATGAGATTTTTCAAATAAGGTTACTATACTCGTCTATACTTCAGATCTATTTCTGGAACATAGCTGCCACTTGTCAGTCCATGTTTCAACTCAGAAAACCCTCATCCTTTGTTGAGTCCGTGTTAAATATAAGCATAGAAACACACAATTGTTTTTGCAAGATGAAATAAAGAAGTATGCTAAGTAGTACACTGACAAGTCTTTTCATTCCACATTTATTGACTTAAGTGTTCTCGAAGGTGATGAAGTATATGGGAGAGGCATTCTCTAGATGCTGGGGATGCACAATCCATGTCCACCAAGTGTTACAATACAAAGTGATGGCCATGATAACAGAGTCACACACAAGATGCCATATTAGCGCTAACATGGGATACATTATTAACCCAAGAGGCAGCAACAGGAAAGGATGGGCCAAAAAAGATTCAAATAAGACTTATATATGTGCCTGAAGTTTTAAAATTTTTAAATATTGAGCAGGAGTTTTTCAGATTGAGAAGAACAAAGACAGGAAGATTGGAAAGCACATGGTGCGTGAGGTCCTGAAATTTTAAGAAACTTGTAAGACTGGAGCAACATCAGAAAATGTAAGGGATTAATACCATATCTATAAGCAGTAGCTAGATTACCATAGTTCTCACTACTTAGTAAAGAGTGGCTGTCATTGAAGGAGTCTGTGATGTAGAGTGACAATACTAGATTTTTACCTAGAAAGAATATTCCAGAAGTGGTCAGGAGAAGGTTAGAGGCAGAGACAAAGGTATTACATTAGAAGTTTTTGCCCAATAATTTCTCTTTTGAAGTTACTATTTAAAAATTAGGATTGTTGAAAAATATGATTTTGATTTCTTATAGTACTAGATAGACATTAACACCATGATGTCAGCTCAAATATATTAATGATCTATATGATAAGTACGTAATTCCATTCACACAAATTTGAGGTCCTCTGTCAATTTTGATTGGCTGGGGTGATCACAGAATTCCAAATACAAACACCTTGGAAACTGGACTCCAACACTTAACTGAAGAGCTAATTCCTTCCTGCTGTGTCTGCACTGGTTGCACAATTCTCTCCAAGGCAAGTGTGTAGTCCAAGTCCTCGCACGTGCTGCATTAGCCAAAAGAAGACAAGTGGAATTTCCCTTATCACTACTTCAGATAGAGCGATGACAAGAACATCTCATCAGGAGAATATACTGCATTGTACTAAAATCTCTGTAAAACACATCTTTCAGAGACTCAAGCCTATATATTCAAGTCCCACATCAACAAAGGTTTCCATTTAAATAGTCCCTGTTGGGAAAATGCATTAGTGTTTGCAATCTGTTAATTATAAATAGGCAGACTACTAATGCCTCCTGTAAGGTTTCTAAGACATCCTGTGAAAATTAATCATAATGGATTTTTGTAAATTTTTGTTTCTCTCCAATGGTTAATTATAGGTCCAATGAGTCTAATAAGACTGTGCCACAATACTTCTATTTCTAGTCCTTAAAATTGCAAGAAGCCAGAATCTCAAGTTATTTAATCAGAGGTCCTGATTTGTTTGGAAAATCACCACAATATGAGCTGTATTTTGTCACTCAGGGCCTACTTGATGGAAGGCTGTGAGCCCTTTCATTTTCCTTGTTTGAGATGAGGATTATTCAAACATTGTCCCGTACTCATTCCAGAGTTTCTTGTTGCATGAACATTCTGGTATAAGGGAATAAATGTATATGGCTACTACTTTTGGTTACTGAGGCAAAATCGCTTGGTCTGTGAGAGCATCATGTGGTGTTAGTAATAAACTACAATGATTTTACAACAATCTTCCATAGTAAGTACTTTGTTTGAGTCTTTCACATTTAAAAAATTATGAAGTTATTTTGTCGAATCAGTTAATTCCTCCCACCTGTTTCTATGTCCTGGCGTCCAAGAAGTGTTGCTTCTGAAAATGTAGGGAAAGTGATGAACACGGGATAGGGCTGCTAAAAATGGATAATCCCACACAAATGGGCTTTTCATCCACTCTAGATACAACTTGGCTGTGATTTCCATAAAGTTTTATAATCACTATCAGAAACACTTAGGAGAAGATATATTATTTCTGCAATAGTTTGTTGACCAACAGAAGGCTTATGTTCTGGCTGAAAGATTATTTAGAAAGTTTCTATCCAGGTAATTTCCCTTGTGTATATGAAGCACATCTGAATTTCATGAAGATCATCTGCTAATTCATTGAGATCCAGAGGTGAGGAGTGGAAGAGGGGAAAAAAAGCTGCCTCGTGAAGAGAGATATCCTTTTTTTTTTTTTTTTAAAGATTGGCACCTGAGCTAACAACGCTTGCCAATCTTTTTTTTTTTTTCTTGCTTTATCTCCCCAAACCCCCCTGAACATTGTTGTATATCTTAGTTGCAGGTCCTTCTAGTTGTGGAATGTGGGACGACGCCTCAACGTGACCTGACAAGGGGTGCCATGTCCACGCCCAGGATCCGAACCCTGGGCCGCCGCAGCAGAGCGCACGGACTTAACCACTTGGCCACGGGGCTGGCCCCGGAGAGATGATCTTTTCATGCTAGACTCCCTTCTCTTCTTTTTGGGACAGAAGATTCAGTAAGGTCTCTTGGATATCCCATGTTTGCTATAATATTCAAGTGAAATGCGATGGTTCCATTCATGGAGATAAGTCTATATATCCTTATGAGTTTTGTTCTATGTGGTGGAAAGGCACTGGCTCTTTTTCCCTTTGGTGGTTTTGGTGAACTAATTTTTTTCCCTTACTCCACCAAGCAGCTCTAAAGCTCAAAACATGTTAGATTTTGCACTTAAGCAGCTATAAGAATCAAGCATTCAGCAATAAATTGCAAATTTTTGTTTCTTCTCCAACATGTGGCCAAAGATAATCCAGCCTTAGCCCTACTCTGGCATTTGTTGATTTGATTATTGAAAAAAATGTGACCTGTATTATTATTTTTATTCTTTCTTTCTTTCTTTATTTTTTGATGAGGAAGATTGTTGCTGAGCTAACATCCATACCAGTCTCACTCTATTTTGTGTGTGTGATGCCACCACAGCATGGCTTGATGAGCAGTGTGTAGGTCTGTGCCTGGGATCTGAACCGGCAAGCCCTGGGCCACCAAAGAGGAGTGAGCGAACTTAACCATTATACCACAGGGCCGGCCATTATTTTTATCCATTTAAACAATTATAAAATCAGTGATGCTTCCGAGAAGAAATCAAAGAATGAACATAATAAGACTTTCCTTTATTGTTGAAGTTTATTTCTCAACAATGATATTAGGTTTGTAAGGCAAGCAGATGTGGGCTGATGGGAAAAGACGTTTAATGGTTAAAGAAATAAATAAGCTATTTTGTTTTTTAAGTCTAAAAGAGAAGGTTTAAGGATATTTGAATTATTAGATATCTTACCTCACTCAAATTCGAATGCATCAACCAAATATGCCCAAGAGCAATGTATTTCTCAAAAACACCTAAGAAATAATGTACTTGTTATTGTTATTTAAAAGTTTGAGGGGCTCAAAAAAGCAATCAGGAAATATCCTCAACAAACTTCGTTAGTTTCTACCAATAAAACTACTCAGTTAAAAAATGGACTACAAGTTGTTAAAAGTAGTTTATTTAGGCAATTGGAAGAAAAATAGCACAGAATTTTCAAATCCATTAATCTATTATGTAGCAACATCATCATTATCAACAACAAACTACATTAACGTAACCAGTCATGATTTGAAAAGCTGAATGTACTAACAAATTTAATCCTTACAAGAAGCCAAACAAGTAGGTCAGTATTACTACTGAATTTATTTTACAAACAAGGAAACTGAGACACAGAGTGGTTAAGTAGATTGCTCAAAGTTATTCTTAGGGAGTGGGATAGCTGCAATTTGAACCCAGACTGACTGGAAACAGAGTCCATGATCTTAATGAGGATGTGTGGTGTATATTTAAAAGGGTATATACCAAAATGTTATAGTATTGGATATATTTGAATGGTGGGAATATAGGTCATTTTCAACTTCTTTGTGCTTTTATATACTTTTCACATTGTCTATTATGAACACAAATAATTCTGTAATTAGGAATAAAGTATCTTGACTATACTTTTAAGGTACTCTTACTAGCTACCATCCTTCTCTCTTAATTTCATATATCACACATGGGTGGCAACGCTTCTTTTCCTAAATGAGATCACTAATGTGAAAAAAACAATCTTTTAAAATTAAACTCTTTCCAGATATGCATCCTTTCTGTATTAGTTCCCTGTGTTATTAAACCAAGAGAGCCTTGGAATAGCCTTTATCAGGGAAACGGGTCACAAGACAGTCCCCTATAAACAGCATAATTATGATTCAGAAGTCTTGTAGAGTTGAATGCAGAAAAAAAGGAACCAATACATTTCAAGAACCTCAATGAACAAATTAGAGTCTTCAGTGAATAAACATGAAGAAAGACAAGGAAATATATTCAACACACATAAAGTACAAAGACACTTTTGAAGTTAAAAGCTAGAGAGATTCTCAGAAAAGCCAGCAGGGAAAGTGGCCAACAGGGACCAGGGGATGAAAGAATGGTCAGGCACATCTTATTTGTCCAGAGGGACTTACTAGTCATCACATCTCTGGTTCTCCATCAGAGAGCTCACAACTCTGTAGCAGCTTTGCCTATAAGAAAAGTCCTTCCTTTGCAAAGAATGGAAGGAAGAGACTAGAAACTGCAGCAGTCTGTTCAATAGGGAATTTCAAATAAGTAGGCTTCTATACTACAAGTGTTACAAGTACTAATTTCCAAGGGCTCTTGGGAAGTGTTAGGCAAATTTGTGACACCTGTTCCTATGAGTAATGCCGTTAGAACCTCCAAGTGAGTTCTATTAGGACATTAGAGGAACTGGTCAAATAATCCAGGGAGGCCAGAGCTATAGGAAAACCAGATCCTGACCCAAAGTCTGTAACCATGGTTTAAGGCTAAGGTCACCATAGATCCTGATATTAGTAAATAAGATTTGGTATCTGTCCTGGGACCAAATACTGGGCAAGTGACACAAGAACAACATGCTCAGTGCTTCTAATTCATTTTCTCTCAAAATGACTCCCATTTGTTTCCTCCTACTTCCTCAATCCTTGAGTAAATATAATATCTTTCACTACAGAGAATTTCTCCACCCCAACCGTTACCACTTCATTTCAGATTGTCGTTATTCATCTGTGTTTTTCATAATGGTTTCACACCCTCTGAAACATATACATATATAAAAGAACATTGCAACAGATAATGAAAAATACAGCATAAATTGCCAAGCACAGAATCTTTACTTCTCCATACCCATATCTTTACCATCAGAAAGGTAAGAAAAAGTAGAAATAGTAATTATGCAAAAGTCCCAGCAGAGTTTTTGTGTCAGGTGGAAATTTTGACATAAACAGTTTAAAAAATAAATCCATCTGTCCAATTATAAAACATGCATGTTTATTTTGGAGGAGTATTTATAAAATACCCTTAATCTTCAAAAGAGAGATAATGAAATTGTCAAAATATCTCAAAAGAGAGGTAATAACTTTCTTCTTGGGTTATGAAAGACCAACTTCTATATATAATATAAATTACAGAAAAATATTTAAAATCTTCCAATTAGTCCCAGAGTACTTTAAGAAATAATTGTGCCACTTTCATTTAGGAGGAAGGTAAGAGAGTAAAAGAAGTATAAATTGCCAAAGAGAATTCATAGTTGAAAGAAAAATGTATTTTTTGTTGTATATTCATAAAATAATAGTATGCCAATATATTATCTTTAAAATTTAATATGATCATAGGATGAGATTATGTAGCTCCCAAAAATGATGTTTTTCTTCAAATATTTATGGAACTGGAGAATAAGGGTCCTTTGGTATTATACTCAGGCTTTGGGGAGCTATTTTATAGAAAATGTGTAAATTCCTCTAGTCACTCTGCATGCCCTGGGTAAGGGGTTATGCAAGGGTGGGGGAAAAAAACATTACAATAGAAAACAGTAAAGAGAATCACAACGGATAGCACAGAAATACAAAAGATTATAAGAGAATACTATGAAAAACTATACACCAACAAATTGGACAACCTAGAAGAAACGGATAAATTCTTAGACTCCTGCAACCTCCCAACACTGAAGCAGGAAGAAATAGAAAATCAGAATAGACCAATCACAAGTAAAGAAATTGAAACAGTAATCAACCCCCCCCCCACCCCCCAAAATAAAAGTCCAGGACCAGACAGCTTCTCTGGAGAATTCTATGAAACATTCAAAGGAGATTTAATACTTATCCTTCTCAAACTATTCCAGAAAACTGAGGAATATGGAGCACTTCCTAACACATTCTATGAAGGCAACATCACCCTAATCCCCAAATCAGACAAGCACAACACAAAGAGGGAAAACTACAGGCCAATATCACTGATGAAAATAGATGCAAAAATCCTCAACAAAATTCTGGCAAACCCAATGCACCAATACATGAAAAAGATCACACATCATGATCAAGTGGGATTTATACCAGGGACACAGAGATGGTTAAAGATCTGCAAGTCAATCAATGTGATACACTACATTAACAAAATGAGAAACAAAAACCACATGATCATCTCAATAGATGCAGAGAAAGCTTTTGACAAAATCCAACATCCATTTATGATAAAAACTCTCAATAAAATGAGTACAGAAGGAAAGTACCTCAACATAATAAAGGCCACATATGACAAACCCACAGCCAACATCATACTCAATGAGCAAAAACTGAAATCCATCCCTCTGAGAACAGGAAGAAGACAAGAGTGTCCACTCTAACCACGCTTATTCAACATAGTACTGGAGGTTTTGGCCAGAGCAAGTAGGCAGGAAAAAGAAATAAAAGGAATCCAAATAGGCAACAAAGAAGTGAAACTCTGGCTGTTTGCAGACAACACGGTCTTATATATAGAAAACACCAAAGAATCCATTGGAAAAGTATTAGAAATAATCAACAGCTATAGCAAAGTTGCAGGGTATAAAATCAACCTACATAAATCAGTGGCATTTCTATACTCTAACAACGAACTAACAGAAAAAGAACTCAAGAACACAATCCCATTCACAATCGCAACAAAAAGAATAAAATACCTTGGGGTAAATTTAACGAAGGAAGTGAAAGACCTATACAACGAAAACTGCGAGACATCCCTGAAAGAAACTGATGACGATATAAAGAGATGGAAAGACATTCCATGCACATAGATTGGAAGAATAAACATAGTTAAAATTTCCATACTACCTAAAGCAATCTACAAAGTCAACGCAATCCCAATCACAATCCCAATGACATTCCTTACAAAAGTAGAAAAAAAATCCTAAAATTCATATGGGGCAACAAAAGACCCCAAATCACTAAAGCAATCCTGAGAAAAAAGAACAAAGCTGAAGGCATCACAATCCCTGACTTCAAAACATACTACAAAGCTACAGTAATAAAAAAAAAAGCATGGTCCTGGTACAAGAATAGGTGCACAGATCAATGGAACAGAATTGAAAGCCCAGAAATAAAACCACACATATATGGACAGCTAATCTTTGATGAAGGAGCTGAGGACATACAATTGAGAAAGTAAAGCCTCTTCAACAAATGATGCTGGGAAAACTGGACAGCCACATGTAAAAGAATGAAAATTGACTGTTCTTTTACACCATTCACAAAAATTAACTCAAAATGGATCAAAGACCTAAAGAAACCATAAGGCTTCTAGAAGAAAATATAGGCAGTACACTCTTCGACATCAGTATCTAAAGGATCTTTTTGGACACTATGTCTTCTCAGACAAGGGAAACAATAGAAAGAATAAACAAATGGGACTTCATCAGACTAAAGAGCTTCTTCAGGGCAAGGGAAAACAGGATTGAAACAAAAAGCAACCCCCCAATTGGGAAAAAATATTTGCAAGTCATATATCCAACAAAGGGTTAATCTCTATACTATATAAAGAATTCACACAATTCAACAACAAAAAATCAAACAACCTGATGAAAAAATATGCAGGGGACATGAACAGACATTTCTCCAAAGAAGATATACAGATGGCCAATAGACACATGAAAAGATGCTCATCATCACTAATCATCAGGGAAATGCAAATCAAAACTACAGTAAGATATCACCTTACACCCGTTAGAAGGGAACAAATAAACAAAAAACGAAAAGTGACAAATGTTGGAGAGGTTGTGGAGAAAAAGGAACCCTCATACACTGTTGGTGGGAATGCAAACTGGTGCAGCCACTATGGAAAACAGTATGGAGATTTCTCAAAAACTTAAAAACAGAAATACTGTATGACCCAGCCATCCCACTATGGGCTATCTATCCAAAGAACTTGAAATCAGCCATTCCAAAAGTCCCATGCACTCCTATGTTCATTGCAGCATTATTTACAATAGGCAAGACATGGAAGCAACCTAAGTGCCCATTAACTGATGACTGGATAAAGAAGATATGGTGTGTGTATATATACATACACACACACACACACACACACACACACACACACACACGCACACAATGGAATATTACTCAGACATAAAGAAGGATAAAATTGTCCCATACACAACAACATGGATGGACCTTGAGGGTAGTATGTTATGTGAAATAAGCCAGATAGAGAAAGACAATCTCCATATGACTCCACTCATAAGTGGAAGTTAAACATGTAGACAAGGAGAAGAGATTAGTGGTTACCAGGGGAAAGAGGGGGCAGAGGGTGGGCACAAAGGGTGAAAGGGTGCACCTACAACATGACTGACAAACAATAATGTACAACTGAAATTTCACAAGGTTGTAAACTATCATAATATTAATTTAAAAAAAGAAAACAGTAAAGAGATAGAAGAATGACTATCTCATCATCAAAGGAGCTTAGAGTTGAGAAGACAGCTGAACCAGATGTTCAAATTAGCAGAGCCATGCATTTTGTTAAGTTACATGTCAATGTATACAGTGCACACTACATTCTTAAGTTCATGCAAGTTTACCTAAGGACATGCCGATGTTAGAATAATGAGTGGGTATGGGATGAAAAGTAAAAACAATATGTTAAGGTAAAAGAGATCACTGTAGTCATGTTTTGAAAGAGATAAAACATTTGATCCATGGGATCAATGAGTTTGGCTAGTCAAACAGTGAGATTCATGAGTGCAAAAGCCCAGGGCCTTTAGAAAACTTATATTAACAAATAACTTATATTTTTGGAGTTGGCATAAAAGGGAGTAATGAGAATTAAATGTGATAGCTGGCTTTGAGAAAGCAGAGGAGGAATAAGGATGAATTTGGATGGACCACCATAGATATCACATGCTGTTGGACTTGGGCGTTTTCTTTGGGCAGGATGGATCAATGGGGTGGACAGTGGAGAATAATTCGGATATAGTGATTCCAGGTTTCTTTTAAGAAAATGAGAATTTAAATAATGGTAACAACCATGGAAGGAAATCTTAAGAGAGATAATTAGCAGATCTTGGAGAAAACCAAAAATTATAGAGAAAATCTGGTGAAAAATGACTCCAAAACTCTAAATTAAGAAAGAAAAAGGTATCTCTGATTGAGATATGGAAATGGAAATGCAGAGGATGAGGTGGGCTAGGGTATGCAATGAGCTGAAATGAGTTTCGTTTTGAAAAAGCTATGTTTCTGATTACTACGAGACATCTGAGAGAGATATTCTATGGAAAATTAGTCTGGAGAGATGGTGGGAAATGTAGAGTGCAAATCATAGGGATTGTTGGCCATAAATGAAATCATTAAAGTAAAGAGATACATAGAACAGATCTGTGAGTCTTAGAGATTATCCACAGTTAGCAGGTTAGGAAAAAAGGAACAAAAAGAGACTATCTTGTTATAAACACTAAAATGATAACTTTGATGTGGAAGCAAAATATATTTCCAATTTTCCAGTACTCACCCATAAAAGATAAGTAAAGGGGGAAAAGAGGATGAAAAATTACCTCATACCACTCTAAGAGGCTATTATGTATTTTTTTCAGGATATTGAGACTTTCTCCTCATCCTTTAGCTAATATTAACCTTACCTGTAAATACAATTTTGGAGCTTGGTTGCCATTTAGCTTGACCATAAAGAATAATGTGTTTGGATGATGATAAGCTTCTTAGGGACAGAGGCTCAGTATTTGCCAGCCACAGACAAAGTATTATACACCACCATACTCAATCCAAATGACAAACAACAAATTAGAACATTACCATTTATATTTAGCTAAATCCCTTCAAGTGTGTAGGAGTCAAGCTCGGACTTAGAAATAGTATTATTGATTACAATGTCTTTTTCCAAAAATCGCAACTTAAGGCTGACCAATCGGATGCCTATTGGGTCTATAATCTGTACTGATAGCTCTGCACCCCAACACACGCAGTTTTCAAGTTCCGTATTTAAAAGGATCTTTGTCCTTTAAACAAAGGGCTGGATCATAGGTCTGCCAGTACAAGACTCTGACTTTCAATACACATCAACTGCAAAAGTTTAATGAGTCCTTTTCTTGCCTGCCCTTGACCTTGCCAAGAATGCTATGTGTGTGGGAATCAAAAAACCTGTGAGGCCATATGCTGTGGGCCAGACTTTGACCAGTTTCCCGCATCCAGCTGTCACTCTGAAAGTAACATTGCATGCACGTGCATTTTTTATACACATTCAGTTGCCCTGAATTTTGGCCACAGGGGAACCTTGTTGAGAAACAATGTATTGGAATTGTTCAAAGCAAGTTAGTTTTCTGGTTTTAAACATGGAATTTGGAAGCTGTGAGTGATCTTAAACGTTATCTTTCTTGATTTATATCATCTAATTTTAATCCTTAAAAATTATAAGTAATATCATGCATGTAATAAAATCAATAAAAAGACAATAGATGCACAATAAAAATAAAACTCTCTTTCTTCATCCCTAGATGTTACCAGTATTCGCAGTTTCTTAAACATCCTTCCAGAATTTTTTTATGCTTATAAACAAATACAGTACTATATCATTTCTGTAACAGAAAATCACATTGTTCGCATTATTCAGCTTTAGTTATAGTTAGCAATGAATCCTAGAAATCTTTGCCTGTCAACATATATGTCTTTACTTCACTGTTTTTAAGGGCTATGTAGTATTTTACATTATAGAATTACTAGAATTCATCATTCCCCTATTAATGGACATTTTTAATTATGTTCTTTTCTGATTATTTTCTCTTATCACAAGCAGTTCCGTAACAGTTAGTTTTGCACACCGGGACATCGTTTTGTGATTATAAATGTGGATTAAAATACTAGTGAGGGAAGTCTTATATTATCCATTGTGCTAAATATAAGCAGCAGCATGGTAGACTTAAAAGATGATTGACTTCATAGTGAGACTGACCTAGATTTCAATCCTACTGTAGCCACTTCTCTGAGCGTCTTTGGGCAAAACACTTAACTCCTCTGAGTTTCAGAGTTCCTCTTTGTAAAATGACAACTCCTGTATAATTAACATTTTGAGGCAACCTTCCCTATAAGTAAGAATTCCAAAACTTGCTGGTAAGAGAGGAGATAAGAGGAGGAAAATGAACAAAGTCGAAGGGAATTTTAAGTCAGAACTGGACTAAGTATCAAGTTCTCTAGATTCCTAGATGAGTGTTTTTCCAATTAATTGCACTGAAATTTTCTAGGCCCCATTTCTCCATCTCTCTTTGCCCATTGACTGTGGGAGTGTCTTTACCTTGTCTTTCCCACATGGTGTAATGACTGAGAAACTGTTAGCAAAGTCCATATAAACAACCAAGAGAAGTCTCAGCAGAGAATGACTGTTCTGTTGCTCTGCCTGTGGTCCCCTCCTATTGCACAAGTTTTGGGGACAATATTCAGCCATGACAGCATTTATGCCTTGAGGGAGAGATTCAACTGTGGCCATAGATGACACAGCTTTGATCAATACCCATACTCTGCGAACCTGGGTGGTGACTGGCTCTTTACTTAGAGACATTCACTCCAATGGCATTCATCCTTGTCTAAATTCACTTCTTTAAACTGCCACCTCACAATCAGGCTTTCACATTTGTCTGAGACAGATGATCATCGTTATCTCATATGTATTCTTCACAATGGCCTTGTTAAACAGACAAACTCGGGAATCATTAACTCACTTCTTTGGGGTTTGAAGAAATTAAGCTTTAGAGGCATTAATCAAATTGCCCATACCTTATAAGTCCAAGTTCACTTTTCTTTACACTATGTCATACTGAATGCCATTTTATTATAATACAAGAAAAGAATGATTTGGCCAATATGTCTTCCTCTAGTTCTGTGTCTTGGCTCTTTCAGGAAAAAGTAAACTTCTTTCAGATATTTTCAGTGATCCACTGAGTATAACACAAACTGCTGTACACAGCTATCAAACCTCTCCTTTATTTAGCCCTGTGTTTGTGAACAGCCTCATCTTGGTCATCTATGAGCTCCAGGCCCATCAGGCCATGATCTTGTCTCTTAAGTACACCATGCTCGTCTTTACTGCTAGGCCTTCTCTATTGGTTTTCCTTAAACTTGGAGATCTTTTCCTCCTTTATCCACCTATGTAAGTTTTATTCTTCTTTATAAGCAGGCCATATGAAGCCTTGGCTGCGAAGCCCTTCCTGATTTCTGCAGTCACAATGAATTATTCCTCTTGCACAGAGAAAAACAAATGTGTGTATACTTACAGTCAACTCACATATTCTTCTTCCTTGTATTAAAATTAATTGTTATATTTTGCCTCCCTGACCAATTGGAAGCAATCTATGTGCAAGATCGCTATGTTCATAACTGTGTTCACAAGAATTGAACACCTACCTAAGTACATTAACAGTTCCCTCTAACTAGTGTGCCCTTCCTCACTAAATCTTACCCAATATTTAAGGACCAGCTTAATACCAACTTCTCCATAAAATCTCTTTTGAATTACTTTAGAAGGACTCATCATTCTCTTTTGAGTACCAATACCACTTTATTGCAATAATCTCTTTCTTGTACTACAGTAGTTCAAGTATATTTTAATTTTCCAAAAGATTTGAACCTCCATGTAGGCATGGATTTCACTTATTTTGTTTACCACTGTATCCTCAGAGACCAAGGCATAGTAGGCACTCAACAGAGATTTGTTATATATGTGGAAAAACATATCACCTCCTTGTTTATACCATATATTCTTATGCCTAATAAATTTTTAATCTATCAGTTACTTTTAGCTAGAAATCAAAAAGTTTTATTTTGAATCATATGAAATGACCATTCCTTATGTCACAAACAGTTGAGTATATGCAATTTCATTTGGTTCAATCTAAAAGCTATGGAATGAATGGAATGATGGCTAGATAAATGAATGGAAACTCACCACAGTTGTAAATCATGGCATGCCTGCATTAAACACACGCGTAAATATTTCATTTGATGGAAAGTCATTGGGAAGTCAAGAAGGGGGAACCTGCATTAAAATGTTTCACTCCCCCACGTGGAGGAAAATGCATTTCAAATACATCATTAGCCACAGGGAGGACTCGTACAGACTATACATCCACTAGGCATTTTTACCACCACATTCATTTTCCTGTGTGCTCACTGAAATAAAAAATCTCTGTACCTGAGTTAAACAACAAACTTGCATCTTCTTTTGTCCTTCCCTGCTGAGAATTCCAGCTAGGAGGAGTCATCTTGCTACATTCTATTGTCAGAGATGTGCTGGTAAAGCCAGGGACATCATACAAGCTTGGAAATCAGGCCAAATGCACACACCAGGAGCCTTTGCTATGGGACATGTACACAGCAGTTGCTCAAAGGATGCGCATTGCCCAAACTTCCTAGCTGGCATTAGCTTACCATGTCTCAAATAACCACCAATGATCTGGGTTTCCCTCTGCAGTACTGTCAGCCCTTTCTGGAATTCATTTTGGTGTCTTAGCAGTATTGTGTAGAAATTAAGGCATGGGTTTTAGAGGCTGAAATACCAGGGTTCAAATCTCATTTTGTAATTTTTGCTAAATTTTGCAATCTCCCTGGAACTCTATGTCATTATGTGTAAAATTATATAGGATTAAAATTGTCTTATAAGGCTATTGTGACTATCTCAGTGCTTCAGAGGAAGCCAATATAACAGACTGTTATCAGTGGGTCATTAATAAATGATAGTTTAAAAAAGAACTGTGTGGTTCACTTCTAGGTTGTTTATTATTTTCTTGGACTGAGAACAGAGGTTCACATATACTAGATGTAGAGAGAAGCTACTGAAACCACAGGATTTAATCAAAAATCCAGAAACTGAACATATTGCTTGGGAGGCAGTAATAATAAAATAGAAGGAAAGAAGAAAGAAGAGAGGGAAAAGGAAAAAGAGGAAGAGAAAGAAAAAGAAGAGGAGAATGAAGAGGAGAAATCCTCTTTCATTAGCACTTAATTTATACGGAATTCTCTAAGTCCCTTGCATGTATTAAGGATCATATAATAAAGTTGAATAAACAATTCAGAATAGAGAGTAAATAGAAAAGACATAGCAAACGGGAGAGGAAAGATGAGAAATTTAAGAAGCAGTCCTGGAAGATTAATATTCAAATAATAGAAGTTGCAGGTAGAGCTCATCAAGATGGCAGCATAGGCACACTCTGAACTCACCTCCTCCTGCAAACACAACCAGGTTACAACTATTCTGGGAAAAATTACCCTGGAGAGAAAACAGAAAACTGGATAAAGAGAACCCCTACAACAAGGGACAGTCCTGACTGAGGTGGAACAAGCAGAAATTCCTTCTGGAAAGAAAGAAAGCCACCTTCACGAGTGGCAGAGCTTCACAGCTGGCCAGGTGGGAGCCACCCTAAGGTACACAGCCTTCTCTGGAGAAGTGGAGATGTTAGTAGGGGCCCATTACCGCTATCAGCATCCTTTAGACTCAGCACAACTGAGATGAGTGTCTTACTATTGGGCTTCATTGGCTATTAACTGCAGAGGGGATACCCCCAGAAAAGCTATAGGAGGAAAGCCTAAAAAGCCCAAGTCTTAAAGGGCCCATGCACAAATTCAACCATCTCACATAGCAACCTAAAATCACCAGAAAGAGAGTTGTACAGTCCTTAAGTGAAAAGAGACTCACCTGGTAGGCGCTGGGTGAATCTTGGTGAGAGGTTAGACCTCTCCAGAGACTGAGACATTGGTGGCAACCATTGTTGTGACCTAGTACAGGTATGCTGACACAGACTCTGGCTTATTCCACTGAAGTTCTTCCCCTAGCCTGATAGCCCAGGGGTCCACCACATCCACTAGAGTGCAGATTTAATCCAGTGTAGCCAGGGCAGGCAGCCCACCCTAGGGACAAGCCCCACCCAACAGAAAGCCCTCGGGTTACTTGTTGGCCTGCATAGACTGGGTGCCTTGATCCTCCACAGGCAGGCAAGTGTGTCTACTCTGTGGGGCAGAGCCTGTGTGAGGACCAGGTGAACTGTAGGGGGCATTGGTGGAGAGGAAGGGGCTTCTGCAGTGGGGCAACAGGGTACACTGCAAGAGGTCAGGAAGTGTGCACAGACCAGGGCTGTGTCGTGTGTTGATAGTGTGTGTGGACCTGTGTGGGGTGGCGCTTATCAGTTGCAGAAGATCTGTGCTTCACAAACAGCCATAAAGAGGATTGGCCTCACCTTCCAAAGCCTGAAAGAATTGGGTGCACCCAAGCCTAGTGCCAGCCCCACTCAGCTGCAATCCTAAGAGAGCTGACAACAGCCATGCAGGCCTGAGGACTACAGCAATTGTAAGCCCCTGACCCTAGCAACCAGCTACACTGAGTACCTACCCAATTATCAGGGAAACTGGGTAGCAGTGTGCTATTAGATCTTGTAGCCAATGGTGGTGGGCCTCCTCAAACCTGACATATAAACAGCCTACCAGGGAAGGGAAAGACTAGACTCCCTGGTTACCTGCAGTAAGAGCAACCCTGCCACAGCATAAGGACACAAGTAGCACACAGAAGGGTCACTCTTGGATCATTTGGAATGGTGACAAGAGGGAAGCACACTGCTGGGCCTCAAAAGGCATCTCTTACATAAGGCCATTTCTCTAAGATCAGGAGACACAGCTGACTCACCAAATACAGAGATATAAGCACAGAGAAAAAGCCATAATGAGGAGGCAAAGGAATACATTCCAAACAAGGGAACAGGACAAAATCAAAGAAAAAGAACTAAATGAAACAGAAATAAGCAACCTACCTGACAAAGAGTTCAAAAAAGAACTCATAAGGATGCTCACTGATATTTGGAGAAGACTGGATGAGCACAGTAAGAATGCCAACAAAGAACTGGAAAATATAAAAAAGAACCAATCAGAAATAAAGATTACAATACTGGAAATGAAAAATTCACTAATGGGACACAATAGCAGAATAGATGATACAGAAGAACGGATCAGAGAGCTGGAAGAAAGTCTAGAGGAAATCACCTAAGCTGAACAGATAAAATAAAAAAGAATCACACAGAAGGAGAACAGTCTAAGGGAAATCCAGGACAATATCAAGTGCACTAACGTTCGTACTATAGGTGTCCCAGAAGGAGAAGAGAGAGACAAAAGGGCAGAGAATCTATTTGAAGAAATAATAGCTGAAAACTTTCCTAACCTAAGGAAGGAAACAGACATCCAAGTACAGGAACATGGAGAGCACCAAACAAGATGAACACCAACAGGCCCACACAGAGACACACTATAATTAAAATGCCCAAAGTTAAAGATAAAGAGAGAATCCTAAAAGGGGCAAGAGAAAGACAATAAGTGACATACAAAGGAGAGCCCATAAGGCTATCAGTGGACTTCTCAGCTGAAACTGTACAGGCTAGAAGAGAGTGGCATGACATATTTCAACTGCTGAAAGGAAAAAAACCTACAGCCAAGGATACTTTATCCAGTAAGGTTATCATTCAAAATAGAAGGAGAGGTAAAGAGCTTCCCACACGAGAAAAAATTAAAGGAGTTTATCACCAAGAAACCAGTTCTACAAGAAATGCTGAAAGGAATTATTTAAGAGGGAAAGAGAAGACCACAAATAGGGATAAGAAAATTATATATAAAAAAAGTGCCACCAGGCAATAAAATCACTGGTAAAGGCAAAAATACAGTAACGGTAACAGATTAACCACCTATGAAGGTAATATTTTGGTTAAAAGACAAAAGTACTAAAATTACCTATTTTAATGATAAGAGGGTAATGGATAGACACACAAAAAAACAAGAGATTAGTTATGATTTCAGAAACATAAAATATGGGAGGAAGGGAGTAAAAGAGTAGAGCTTTTAGAAAGAAGTTAAGCTAGAGAGACTATCAACTCAATATAGATTGCTATATATGTAAAATATCATATAGTAACCTCATGGTAATCACAAACCAGAAACCTATAATAAGTAAACAAATAAGTATGAGGAAAGAAATCAAACATATTACTAAAGAAAGCCATCAAACCACAAAGGAAGAGAGCAAGAGGGGAAGGGAGGTAGAGAGAAGAACTAATGAAACACCCAGAAAAAAACCCTAACAAAATGGCAATAAATACATTTTTATCAATATCTACTTTAAATGTCAGTGGACTAAATGCTCCAATCAAAAGACATAGGGTGGCCAATTGGATAAAAATAAAAGCAAGACCCATATATATGCTGCATACAAGACACACACTTCAGACCTAAAGACACTCACAAAATAAAAGTGAAAGGATGGAAAAAGATACTCCATGCAAATGACAAAGAAAAGAATGCAGAAGTAGCAACACTTATATCAGACAAAGTGGACTTTAAAACAAAAACTGTAGTAAGAGACAAAGAAGGGCACTACATAACGATAAAGGGAAAAATTCAACAAGAGCATATAACACTTGTAACTATCTATGCACAAAACATACGATCACCTAAATATACGAAACAATTATTAGCAGACATAAGAGGAGAAATAGACAGTAACACAATAATAGTAGGGGACTTTAACACTCCGCTTACACCAATGAATAGATCATGCAAACAGAAGATCAATAAGGAAACATTGCCCTTAAATGACACATTAGATCAGATGTACTTAGTAGGTATATAAAGAACACTCCATCCAAAAAACCACAGAATACCCATTCTTTTCAAATGCACATGGAACATTCTCCAGAATTGATCATACATTAGGTCAGAAAACAAGTCCCAATAAATTTAAGAAGATTGAAATAATACCAAGAATCTTTTCTGACCACAAAGATATGAAACTAGAAATCAACTACAGGAAGAAAATCAGAAAAGCCACGAAAATGCGGAGATTAAACAAAATGCTACTGAACAACAATTGGGTCAATGAAGAAATCAAAGGAGAAATCAAAACATACCTGGAGACAAATAAAAATGAAAATATGACATGCCAAAATCTATGGAATATGGCAAAAGCAGTTCTAAAAGGGAATTTTATAGCAATTCTGGCCTACCTCAACAAACAAGAAAAATCCCAAATAAACAATCTAACAGTGCCCCTAAAGGAACTGGAAAAGAAGAACAAACAAGCCCAAAATCAACAGAAGGAAAGAATCAAAATCAAAGCAGAAATAAATGAAATAGAGGTTAAAAAAATTAAAAAATTAATGAAACCAAGAGCTGGTTCTTTGAAATGATAAACAAAATCAACAAACCTTTAGTTAGACTCACCAAGAAAAAAAGAGAGAAGGCTGAAATATATAAAATCATAAATGAAAGAGGAGAAATTACAAAGGACACCTGAGAAATGCAAAAGATAATAAGAGAATACTATGAAAAGCTATATTCCAACAAATTAGATAATATAGAAGAAATGAATAAATTCTTAGAATCATGCAACTTTCCAAAACTGGATCAAGAAGAAATAGAGAAGATGAATAGACCAAACACCAGTAAGGAGATAGAAACAGCAATCAAAAACCTCCCAAAAAATAAAAGTTCATGACAAGGTGGCTTTCCTGGTGAATTTTACAAAACATTCAAAGAGGACTTAACACCTATCCTTCTCAAACTCTTCCAAAAAATGGAAGTGGAGGGGAGGCTTCCTAACTCATTCTACCAAGCCAACATTATCTTGATACCAAAACCAGACAAGAAAATTACAGGCCAATATCACTTATAAACATTGATGCCAAAATCCTCAACAAAACACTAGCAAATTTAATACAACAATGCGTTAAAAAGATCATATATCATGATCAAGTGGGTCTTATTCCAGGGATGCAAAGGTGGTTAAACATATACAAATTCATCAACGTGGTACACCACATTAACAAAATGAAGAATAAAAATCACAATCATCTCAATAGACACAGAGAAAGCATTTGACAAGATACAATATCCATTTATGATAAAAACTCTAAATAAAATGTGTATGGAAGGAAAATACCTCAACATAATAAAGGCCATATATGGCAAACCAACAGCTAATATCATTCTCAATGGAGAAAAACTGAAAGCTATCCCTGTAAGAACAGGAACCAGACAAGGATGCCACTTTCACCACTCTTATTTAACAGAGTATTGGAAGTCCTAGAGCAAGGACAAGAGCAAACAGGCAAGAAAAAGAAATAAAAGGGATCCAAATTGGAAGAGAAGAAGTGAAACTCTTACTATTTGCAGATGACATAATTTTATATATGGAAAACCCTAAAGAATCCACTAAAAATCTTTTAGATATAATGAATGAGTACAGTCAAGTCATAGGATATAAAATCAACATAAAAAATTGGTTGCATTTCTGTACAATAATAACGTAGTAGCAGAAAGAGAAATTAAGAATACAATCCCATTTACAATTGCAACAAAAAGAATAAAATACCTAGGAATAAACTTAACCAAAGGGGTGAAAGTTCTGTACGCCAGAATCTACAAAACATTTTTGAAAGAAATTGAGGAGGACAAAGAAATGGAAAGATATTCCATGCTCTTGGATTGGAAGAATTAGCATTGTTACAATGTCCATACTTCCTAAAACAATCTATAGACTCAATGCAATCCCAATCAAAGTTCCAACAACATTTTTCACAGAAATAGAACAAAGAATCCTAAAATTTATATAGAACAACAAAAGACCTCCAATAGCCAAAGCAATCCAAAGGAAAAAGAACAAAGCTGGAGGCATCACACTCCCTGATTTCAAAATACACTACACAGCTATGGTAACCAAAACAGCATGGTACTGGCAGAAAACCAGACACACATATCAATGGAACAGAAGAGAGAGCCCAGAAATAAATGCACACACACGGACAGCTAATTTTTGACAAGGGATCCAAGAGCATACAATGGAGAAAGGAGAGTCATTTCAATAAATGGTGTCGGGAAAACTCGACAGCCACATGTAAAGGAATGAAAGTAGACCATTATCTTATACCATGCACAAAAATAAACTCAAAATGGGTTAAAGACTTGGATATAAGACCTGAAACCATGAAACTTCTAGAGGAAAACACAGGCAGCACTTTGACATCGGTCTTAGCAGCATATTTTCAAGTAACATGTCTGACCACACAAGGGAAACAAAAGAAAAAATGAATAAATGGGACTACATCAAACTAAAAAGCTTCTGTACAGTAAAGGAAACCATCCACAAAATGAAAAGACACCTTAACAATTGGGAGAATTTATTTGCAAACCATATATCGGATAAGGGGTTAATATCCAAAATATACAAAGAACTCATACGTCTCAAAAACAACAAAAAACAACAACTCAACTAAAAAATGGTCAAAACATCTGAACAGGTATTTCTCCAAAGAAGATATATAGATGACCAACAGTCACATGAAAATATGTTCAACATCATTAACAGGGAAATTCAAATCAAAACTACCATAAGATATCACCACACTCCTGTCAGAATGGCTGTAATTAACAAGACAGGAAACAATAAGTGTTGGAGAGGATGTTGAAAGAAGGGAACCCTCGTACACTGCTGGTGGGAGTGTAAACTGATGCAGCCACCATGGGAAACAGCATGGAGTTTTCTCAGAAAATTAAGAATAGATCTACCATATGATCCAGCTATTCCACTGCTGGGTATTTATCCACAGAACTTGAAAACGCAAATGCATAAAGATACATGCACCCCTATGTTCATCACAGCCTGATTCACAATAGCCAAGACTTGGAAGCAACCTAGATGCCCATCGAGGGATGAATCAATAAAGAAGATGTGGTATATATACACAATGGAATACTACTCAGTCATAAGAAATGATGAAATCCAGCCATTTATGACAACATGGATGGACCTTGATGCTATTATGCTAAGCGAAATAAGTCAGTGGAAGAAAGCCAAATACCATATGATCTCACTCATATGTGGAAGATAAAAATGACAATGAACATAGCAACAGAGATTGTATTGGTGCTTACCAGAGGGGAAGGAGGCAGGGGGAACAGCAAAAGGGGTGATTAGGCACACACGTGTGGTGATGGATTATAATTACTCTTTGGGTGGTGAACACGACGTAATCTACACAGAATTTGAAATATATTATGATGCATATCTGAAAGTTCTATATTGTTATAATCCAATGTTACTGAAATAAAAATAAATAAATACATTTTTATAGGAATGGCTAAGTAGTTAGCGCAGTATAGTTGTTAGTCCTTGGAAGAATGCAGATTTTACCACTAGAACATTAGGTAAATAAATGAGATTTCTCCAAAGAAGAAATACAGATGGCCAACAGGCATATGAAAAGAAGCTGAACATCATTAGCTATCAGGGAAATGCAAATCAAAACTACAATGAGGTATCACCTCACTCCGGTCAGAATGGCTATAATTAACAAGACAGGAAACAACAAATGTTGGAGAGGGTGTGGAGAGAAGGGAACCCTTGTTCACTGCTGGTGGCAGTGCAAATTGGTGCAGCCACTATGGAAAGCAGTTTGGAGTATCCTCAGAAAATTAAGGATGGATCTACCATATGATCCAGCTATTCCACTGCTGGGTATTTATCCAAAGAACTTGAAAACACAAAGGCATAAAGATGCTTGCACCCCTATGTTCATTGCGGCATTGTACACAATAGCCAAGACTTGGTAGCAACCTAGGCACCCATCAAGGGACGAATGGATAAAGAAGATGTGGTATTCAGACACGATGGACTACTACTCAGCCATAAGAAATGAGGAAATCCAGCCATTTGTGACAACAGGGATGGACCTTGAGGGTATTATGCTGAGTGAAATAAGTCAGTGGGAGAAAATCAAATACCATATGATCTCATTCATAAGTAGAAGATAAAAACGACAAAAAAAACCACACACACATAGCATTGGAGTTTGAACTGGTGGTTACCATTGGGGAAAGGGGGAGGGGAGAGGGCAAAAGGGGTGATTAGGGTCACATGTGAGGGGATGCACTATAATTAGCGTTCGGGTGGTGAACATGACGTAATGTATCCAGAATTTGAAATATGATGTACATCTGAAAAAAATAAAAATTAAAAAAAATGTGATTTATCTATACAATGAAATATGCAGTCATTAAAATGATGTCACAGAAGACCATTAAGTAATGGAAAGATGATATTTATGAAATAGCGTTACAGCAAGTTAGAAAACAATAAAAAAAAGAAGTTACAGAAAGTATGAATAAGCATTGAGGGAAGAAATTATCAAAGTAATAATACAATTTCTCAAAACTAAAGCATATTACTTTCCCAATTCAATGGACTCTCACAGTGCCCATTACAATGGTTGAAGAAAGGCTCACAACAAGGGACATCTTTGTGAATTTCAAAATATTGAGGGGAAAAGAGAAAACTCTTTAAAATCTTTGAAAGAGAAAAGGTAATGGACTCGAAAAGGATTCAGAATTATAATAGCATGGGAATTAAATAAAACACTAAAATCTAGGTTAAAAATGGATCACTGTCTCCAAAATTCTGAAGAAAGAGGAAGATGATTTCCAACCTAAAATTCTTTAACCAGCCAAACCATACTTAAGTATCTAATATTTCTGTGATATTTACTATATGGCAGGCACTGTTGAAAACTCACCATATATATGAACACATTTAATTCTTCAACAATCCTAAAGATAGATACTGTTGTTATCCTCATTCTACATATGAGGAAACGGAGTCACAGAAACCTTTAAATAACGTGTCCTTCAGTCACACTACTGTTATAAGGAGGACCAGGATTTAAAACCCACCATCTTGTTCCAAACATGACATCTTCTCTCTTAACCAAAAAGAAAGAAAAATCACTACCTTGATCAGGTGTGGTTTTATCGTGCTAGATATAAAACCTTTTCATAATTAAAAGCAAGGGACTGTCTCCCTATCTCTAAATATTTACTTTTGAAATAATTATAGATTGCTTCTATGGTTGTCCTTATTATTTTTTTGCTGCTACCTAAAAACATCAGGTAATAAATCAAAACAATTTTAATTATTATGTGGACTTCCTTCTATTTCCCCTCTCCTCTGGTCCTTTTCTTAATTTTACTAAAAATATTAACCTTATAGCTCCATTTGCTGTAAATCTGATAAACGTGTCTATACACTGAGCTCACCTTTACCCTCAATGAAAACAAAAACATATTCATAGAATAAGAAATATGTCAGTAGACTAAGAATATTTCTAAAGCTTTGGCTTAAAGACATGATTCCATGAAATTTGACTTTTCCAGTGACCCAAATATCCTTTAAGTGCCTCACTTTCCGGGGATATGCCCCACCTAATTGAAGCAGTTTCATTGTCACCCTTGTTCTTCACATGTTCAATGAGACAATTCAAAGTAGCACATCAGTCATGTGGTTAATAAACATTCCCTGAAGCCCACGGAAATGGAAGGCAATGCTCCCTTTATTCTTCCCCTGTGTGTTCTGTTCCCCAAGAATGTATTATTATTATTCTTATTATCCAGTGAACTAGTCTAATTTGCAGTCAGATAAATCATAAGCCCATTGATTCTCAAGCCTATCGCTTTACTTCATGCAAAGGGAACACTGGGGCGATTCCAGATAATTCAAAGTTATTTTTCTCTCTCTCTCTAAAGGCTATAAAATTACAAAAACTCTTATGCAGTGGAAAACTCCCATACATAATTGGCACTGCATTGCACTGGTCAAAAAAAAATACTTCAAGTAATCCATGAAAATATAAATTTAACTTACTAGATAGTGCTACTTTTTCTAGATATTAGAATAGTCTGGTTCTAAATGGCTTTTGGAGGTAGACGTTTCTAGGTTTGGCCACCCAGGATCCAACTCCGCTTCTTAGAACAATAATACCCTAATGGAGTGGGGAGTATGGAATCTATCCTCAGTTCAGACAATGCTGCAGGGAACACTTCCCTCATTTCATATCCAAGGTTAGGGCCTGAGCTAAACTAATCTTTAATCCCATTACTCTGCTCCCAGAAATGTTTTAGTAAAATGTGCATCCTCTACCCTGATGTAGCAAAAACAAGAGCTTTTGTTTCATGCTTGGGAGAGGAGAATGACTAGGAATCATGCAGATTTAAGATTCTCTGGTAGCCATCTCAGGACAGCTGAGGGAAAATTCTGCTGAGAATAAAAGCAAACCCACAGACTAAAACCCAGAAGGAAAGAGAGGGAGAGGAAAACCAGGTCTGCTAACATCATCTGAGCTACTGAATCAATGATCACTTATAGTCGGATCACCTTCTGGAATTTTCAGTTGCGAGAGCCATTCATTTTTTAAACCAGGTTGACTTGGTTTTTCAGTTTTTGTAAATAAAAATATCTTAAATAATACTCTACTTGTGTTTAATTCTGAGACTATGTAAATATTTGAGTAAAAGATGTGTCCATACATGAAACTATTAATCCTGGGTGTGCTAAATACTAGTTTTCAGGAGCATGAAGATATAAGGCTTTATTTCTACCCTCAACCTACAGGCCCGTTCTCTTCCCAGGCTCCTTGTTGATACATGAGCTAAATAATCTTGCTCTTCACTTCCTCATAGCAGCTCCATAAAAAGCATGGATAATGGTTGTCATGATTCTAATTCTCAGGCAAACAGTATTTAATTTCAGTTTAGTAACACTACTGCTCAGTCAGTACAGAGATGTGAAATGTACGGGGTTCATCGATTGTCAGATTCATTCTCTTTACTTAGAGATGGATCTTTCAACAAACGCATGGAGTTTCATGATGTTCACCAGGAAAGAGCATGGTCCTAGGAGTCAGCAGATTTCTGGTTGTTCTATCCTTTCTTCTTGACTATGATAACTGAACTGCTGGGCAAGTCCGCACCCCACAAAGCCCCTAACGTCCTACCACTCACCTTCAGTACTGTATAGTGATAATTTCTAAATGCATAGAGTTCCTCTTACTTTTATTGATGATAGATAAAAATGTTTACCACTGTTCTTGTTATCTAGTGCTGTGTAACAAGCCACCCTAAAGTTTAGTAGTCTAAAAAAAAAAACGCTTATTTTGCTCATGAGGCGGCCTTTTAAGAAGGGCTCCTTTGTTCCACTTGGTATCATTTGGGGCGGCTCAAAGACTGGAGTTGGAATCATCTGAAGAGTCACATGCTTGTATGTCTGAAACCTAGGATGGGAAGATTCAAAGAGCAGAGGGTGCAAAACAGGGTTCCTTGGGCCTCTCTCTCTCCTTCTCCATTTCCATCTCTGTTTCTATCTGCATCTCTCTCCATTTATCTAGCTCTATCAGCTAGCTCTATCATCTCTATCATTGATCTCTCTTGCATGTCAGCCTAGGGCTCTCATGTCACATGTCCCAAGAGAGAGATAAGCAGAAGCTATATCACCTTTTTTGACTTAGTTTCAGAAATTACACTGGATTTCACTGCAATCTACATATTGAGGCAGTCACAAAGACCTGCTCCTTTTCAAGGATGGTGAACATACCAACTGTCTCTTGATGGAAGAGTTACAAGGTTCTGGAAAAGCAAATGAGATCATGAATGTTGCAGCTATTTTTTAAAATTTACCAAAATCACAATATGTTCTTATGCGTGAGTCATATATCTGCGTGTATTTTGACATGTCATTCTACTTCATTTCAGTCCAAGAAATGTGTGCATCTGATTGCAATCTTTAACACTGGAATTGATCATCATGTCTCAAAAACACTGCTCTATACAGGTAGGGAAAAAGGCATATTCCAGATGTGTGCTGGGAGACAGTCTGAAGCCAGCCTTAAACTGAAAATTTCCTTCAGTAGTCTACATTACTGAAAATTAAGAAGAGAGAGCTTGTGTGTTTGTTTGAATTGGGTAGGATAAAAAACTTCTCTGCTTTTTTTTTTTCTTGAGTTCATCAAAGATAGCTATATTTTATATTACATTTTTAATGACCCAAGTGTATGCTTTCTTTTGATTTTCTTTACACCCCTTTAGGAAAACTGGATGTGGGTTGTTATCAAAATATCCAGTTAACTTTCTGGGCACCTCCCTCAACTTTGTTCAAATACTCCCCATCCCCACACCAGACTTTCTCCAGTACACTGATGCCATTGTCAATAATTACAAGAGTCAATTTCACAGGCTGTCAGAGATACACTTCAACAGGTCTCGAAGACAACAGGACATTTCATTTTCACACTGTGCCCTGCTGCTGCTATTTGCCCCATGACAGACCACAAGGGCTGACTCTCACCTCCCGGTTTTTATCATTGCCCCAGACCCTGCAATCATGTCTATCTGTTAAGACAGAGGGACACAAACAAACTTCGAACACACCATTTGTTTCTTTATTTCAGCTTCTCTGATCCCTCTCTTGGTATTGATGGGACTGACTGAGAGAGAACTCCACCATTGACTTTGTTGTGTAAGGCACAAATAAGCTGTATACTCCCAACCTCTCTCTGACAGGACAGAAGCCTTGAAGACTATGCCATCTCTTTCTGCGACGCAATTAAAATCTCTGCTCAGAAGAGCAAACACAGCTGTCTTCTGAAGTTGTGAGTACTATCAACCTAGTCAGAATTGCAGGCCTCTGCCCTGAGTTTTATTCCTCCTTTGGAATCTCTAGTTTTCAGATACAATATCACATGTTCACGGTAATTCAACATTCAAATCTCAACTTTGAAGAACACGCATATGGCAAGAAATACAAAATATCATTCTGTTTGTATAGGACCTTAAGGGAAAGCTGTAATTCAGGTATTATCATATTATTGGATATCACATTCAAAGGTACCGATAAAAACCTTTGCTCTTGATTCTGGCCTGGTGCAAGCAGCTTCTAACACCACACCTTGTAGCATTGTTTCTGATTATCTGGAAGAACATGGGCGTCAGACACATCTGGGTCTGAATTCTGTTTCTGCTAATTACTAGCTCTATTATCATGGGCAAGTGACAATAGCCTGTGTCTTGGTTTCCTTATTTCTAAAGGGGGAAAATAAAAATAGCTGCCATGCAAAATTGTTTGTGAGAATGAGAGGTGTTAGCTAATAAAAACAAATCACACACTAAGTAATAACAGTTGAAATAAGGATACTAAAAGTAATAAAAATTATAAATTATATTGCATATCATATCATTATAATGTAAAATAAAATTTTAATTTTAAAATACTAAAATTTTGCATTATAATATTATATATGTCATTATTATTACTATTTCCACACTACTAAAGATTCTACTATCTATCTTGGTTTTGATAAAGCTGATGAGATGATTAATCTATCAGCATTTTCAGGAAAATATGTTCCCTATCCTTGCTTAATTATTAATGTTTCAAGCATTGCTTTCTACGTGTAATCTTCCCTCACCCATTACCCGAGTCAGCCAGATTTCTTGCTCCCACATCTGAACACCCACTGCATCTAGTAATTTGATTGCAGCACTAAGTACATTTTCTGTAATGTTTGTTTTACCGTTTATACTTTCTTTTCCTCTGTCTCCTGCACTATTTTGAAGAAAGGATACTCTCTGTCCCCCCTTCCCCTTCCCCTGCACAACTGAGTAGAGCTGGAAAAATTCCTAGAACCTCCCTGACTTCTGCCACTTAAAATGCATGACCACCAACCTCAAGGGGACCCAGTGCTCCCTGGCAGTCCTGTATTTCTTGTCCTTTCACTTTTCAGATGATGGTTTCTTCTTCATACCTTCTCTTCTCTTATCAAAGTTCCCAAATCTCCTTCACCCACTCAGTTGATAACTTGCTTTCTCTTTCATTAAACAAGATCAAGCAGAAAGAACTTCCCCAAGCTCCCACCACATACCCACAGGCATCTGAGCCCCCACACACTACCTTTCTTCCTATGGCTGTGCTTGACCTGCCTTTGTCTCTACCACCAAACCTGGTATCACCAATTTTATATCACTTCCCAGTCCCGCTCGCCTCCTCAGGGCCATTGCTTTAGCAATTCTCTTTCCTCCGCATCAATTCTACTCTTTCTGCTGGATAATGCCCATCAGTACGCAAACATATTGTTATGGATCTATCTTTAAAAAATCCCTCTCTGCACCCCTTTGCCCTCCAGCTACAATCCCACTTCTCTGCTTCCCTTTACAGGAAAACTCCTGAAAAGAATTTTCTGTATCCTCTATTTCCAATTAATTCCCTCTCCTTCTTTCTTGTACTCACTCCAACCAGGCCTTCTTGTCCATCACACCACTGAAGCACTCTTGTCAAAATCAAGAATGACCTCACACCACACAGCTAACCTACTGGAAGAGTCTGACACAGTTTCTCTCTCCCTCATCCTTGAAATACTTTCTAAACATGATCTAGAAAGATCCTACCTCAAGGCCTTTGGACTCACAGTTTCCTCTGCTGGTTCTAATTTTCACACAATATCTGAGTTTCTTAATATTGCTTCTCCTTCATATTTTTGTTCAAATGTTATTTTCTTAGTGTGGTTTTCTGCTCAATACTTTTGAAAATCTCTTCATCTTCCCATCATCTATTTCTGCTTATATTCCTCCCATGCTGTATTTTTCTCCATAGCACTTTTTGATGTAAACTATATATTTTACTCATTTATTTGTTTGCTATCTCTCTCCCTGCTCCCCATTAGAATAATAGCACTATAATGAAAGGCATATTTTCTATTTGTTTGTTTGTTTCCCTGTTGAAACTCCAGCACCTAGGATAGAACGTGACATATGGTAGATGCTTATTAAGCATACTTTGAAATAATGAATGCATTTATCTCCATATCCCCAAATCTTGACATCACACCATGCAAAGTGTAGACCCTCAGTAAATGGTGGCTGTTATTAAATTTGTTCAGATTTGTTCATACCATACTCCCTAAAATAGAAAGACCACACATTTCCTTCCATGTTTTTCAAACTTATATCACTTTTAGTATTGTGAGAGATTAAAATGCAAAAAAGTAATCATTTGAGGGTGTAAGACCGCTCACAATGAAGATTTAAACAGCTCCTCCTTTAATCTACCTCCTTTGTAGCTTCATGTCATTTCCCTTCACAGAAAACTTCTTTGAAAACGTTGTCACTATTCATTACTTCCATTTCCTTACTTCCTGTTTATTCTGTATGAGACTCAGCATTGATTTCCATTTCAACTAGTCCATTAAAATCGCTGTTGTCCAGATTGCTAGTGACCATTACGTGGACAAGCCCAATGTTCACTTATCTGCCTTCATCTTACTTGACCTTTCAGCAGCAATTAACATAGGTGAATACTCTCTCCTTTTGGAAATATCATCTTCTCTTGGTTTCTGTGTCCTGTGAGTTTCCCGTCTATTTCAACAGCAGTCTCTCAGTCTCCTTTGTTAGCACCTTCTCTATTTGAGCTATGAATGTGGGAGCATTCCAGGATTGGTTCTCATCAGTTCTTTATCTACACTCTCTCCCTATACGATCTCATTTTGTCCCGTGGTTTTAAATAATATCTGTATGCTAATGATTCTCAAATTTCTATCTCCAGCCCTGATCTCTCTCTTGAGATTACTCATTTATTAAACACAATATCTTCTATTAATATCTAACAAGCATTTCAAAATAAGTACATGCCAAATTGAACTCCTGCTTCTCACCTCCCATTTCTGCAATCTGCTGCTTCCCTTGCCTCCTTCATCTCAGTAAATGGCACCAACATCTATCTGGTGGCTGACACCAAACACTTATAAGTAATTCTTCATTCTTCCACTTCCCTTATCCCCACACCCAATCAAACAGCATGTCTTTTTAGTTATGTGTCCAAAAGATATCCACCCAGCTCTCTTCAATTTCATTGTAACCACTCTAGTTCAAGTCACCATCATGCTTTGTTTGGATTGCTGACATGGCCACCTAAATGATGTCTCTGTATCCATACACATGTCCTTATAATCCAGAGTAATTTTTCTAAAAATTTATATCAGATAATAATATTTTCTTGCTTAAATCCTCCAATGTCTTCCAATTCCCCTAGAATGAAATCCAAACTCTATAAGAGGCCTTTCCCAACTCCATTGTCTAAAGAAGAAAACCATCTTTTTCCTTCAGGTACCCTAGCTCTAGTTACTATTATAAGTACTTACTTCATTTCCATCATAACTGCCAAGATTATCTGCAATAGTCATTCTGATTATATCTCAAGCTTATTATATTCAGTAACTGCTAAACTGTCCTCTCCTATAGGAATGTAAGTTCCTTGAGGACAGAAGCCTTGACTATCTTGTTCTCAGCTTTTTCCTCAGAGCCCAGAACAGTACATGTCATATGGAAGTTATCAAATATATTTCAAATTAATACACTAATGGCCATCTGCTTTGAGCAGGCTGCATCACCCTTGGATTTCAATGTCCTTGTGTGTAAGATGAGGAGGATAATACTCACTTTACTAGGATGCCAAGAAGATCAAACATATAGCAGCCATTTTAAATGCTATGGCCCCTTCAGAATATAGAAACACTTATTAATGACTTAGTTTAATTCCAACCTTCGTGTACCTTTTCACTTTTGTTTCACTTATCATCCATCTCTCTTGCTATCGCATTTGTAAGTATTGCCCAGTTTAACATATAATTGTTTGTATTTCTTGTTAGCTTATGTTACAATCTCCTAAAGATTATTAAATTCAATAAATGTCAAATGTAGTGGAAAAAGAGATGCTCATTTCTATTATTAATACCAATTTGTAGCAATAAAATGTAGTGGGGAGTGCATGGGTTTTTAAATCACATATAACCATGTTTCTGTTCTGGTTTTGCAAACTTTACTAGTTATATGACTTAGGTCTCTGACGTAAACTCTGACTCATTTATAGAATGGAGAAGTTGTTTACATTTTTAAATACATCAATAGATGATGTATAGATAATCTACTACTTAATAAATACTATTGCTTAATAAATAGCAGCAGCAGTGTTAATAATAATAATGTGTATCATAATAATAAAATAATAATAATGTCTTATGAGTGAGGCTTCAGCAAAGAAACTTAGCCTTCAAAGTTCCTTTTGGTTCTGTATGTTAAAGCGTTATACGATTCTGAGGCCATCCCCAGAGCCGAGTGGTTAAGTTTATGCGCTCTGCTTCTGCGGCCCAGGGTTTCACTGGTTCAGATTCTGGGCGCGGAGATGGCACCACTCATCAGGCCATGCTGAGGCAGTGTCTCACATAGCACAACCAGAGTCACTCACGACTAGAATATACAACTATACCCTGGGGGGCTTTGGAGAGAAGAAGAAGAAGAAGAAAGAGAAGGAGAATGAGAAGAAAAACGAAGATTGTCAACAGATGTTAGCTCAGGTGCCAATCTTTAAGAAAAAAAGAAAAGTGCTGTCAGATTCTTAGTGCTTTCAGAAGGCTGGTTCGAGAGCGTCCAAACAGAAAAAGAAAATAAATACATTTGCTCTATGATCTAAGTCACAAAAATATGTAGGTGATAAAGTATTGTATAGGAAGAATAAGACTCTAGAGGCAAACATCCCAGCACGCAATTTAATTTTCACTCATCATAAAAGCAGCTTCTCTGGATAACAGGAATCTGTAATTGCCAACATTAGAATAATCGAAGATTAAGGCGCCAAAGAGCAAGAGAAGCTTTCAATTACCAATTTGTTTGCAACACATTTGTGGAGGCTGTTCTCTACAAAATGTTTGGGTTGAAAAAAGAGAAGGAAATGAAGTGGGAAAGGAAATAAAGTGAGAAGAAGCTCCCAAATTCTACAGAGAGAGATGATATATATTGCATTATACATAATCTATAATAAAGTTTATATTATAGATTATTACACATGTATATTGCATTTCTTTATGCAAACTTCTTGAAATACATTATTTGAATTTAAAAATTCCATAAAATTTCCCAAAGATATCATCATTTCATTCAGGGTTAAGTTTGGTCAACTCGGATGGGTAGAAGACCATGTCAGGATATGATCTAACTGGCTGGGTCACCTCATTCAATTTTAGAATCCATAGCATAACTCCTTTATTTTGTTTCTATTATTCTACGTACCCTTCACTCAGACCCTATTTCCCTAATCACATTTGATAGATACTCAGTTCTGATTGTCTTTGGGGGTCAATAATTCATGTCCTTGCAGTTCTCCGATGTTGTTCTGGAAAAGCCCTGATTTCTCTCCATGGACAACCACTTTATTCTGTCCTCCATAATACTTTTATTTCCTTTGAGGCTTCCTTTTTGCCTCTTATTCCCAGAGCTGATAATTTATGGCCCATGTCCTTCCCAAGGAGTGCCAGTCTCATTAAAATTGACTCCTGTTGCTACTGTTCTGTCAACTTCTGTGGGAATGCCATCAGCTCTGTGCACTGGTTGACCTGAATCTTCCTCTTTAACTCCAGTCCAACTGTTTGTCAGATAAACATCAAGAAAAGGAGCTTGTTATAAAAGCAAGACTTTTATCAGCGCTATTTGATTATGTCTTCTAATAGAGAAATGACCTACATTTCTACTTCCCAGCTGTGAAACTAATAATTAAATATATTCGTTATTAGAATATAGCCTGCTTTCCACACAAGTAGTCAAACCTATTTAATCCAATTTCACAGTGAAAGTGAAAACCTAAGAAAACAAAACCCTTTTTGACCTCCTATTACAAAGAGAAAAAAGTCGCCCACTTGGACTAGATGAGAGACTTGTGTCCATCTGGTGAAGAAATAAGTAAAGCTTGAAGAGATCAAAGTTGAGGCTTGCTTTCACTTTAAAAGTTTTACACATTTTGACTGTCATTTGCTTCTTTTTGGAATGCAAATGGTAGGTCCCTCTCTCTAGGCTACTAGGGGCAACGAGGATAAACTGGAATGTAAAAGCAGGAATATTACAGTCCCTCTGCATCTGTGTGCCAACAGATTGCCTGGGTTTTGCTCTCAGCGCTTCATTGAGATCAGAGAGCAGCAAACACAGTAGAAGTTACCCAAAGGCAAATGTGAAATCCAAAACCAGATGTCCTATTCTGTCACAGATCCACAACAGATAACAGGAGGCTCTTTACAAACTACTCTGTCTGAAGTTTTTGCCTTTTTTTTTTTCTCATTTGAGGGGTGGCTATCATGTTGCATGCTAGGCAAGAGTTCAGAATGGTTGCCATTGGATCCACATCCTGATTCATTTGTAAGGCATGTTAATTAAATTGTTACTATGTTTTTCAGCCACATTTGTAGATAGTCACCATTATTAGCATCACATTCATGGAGTTAAAGGGGCTATCTGGACAATATCCATTGATGGAAAATTTCCATTGTGAAGGCAAGTTCTATAAGACTAATTGCAAAGAGCTGGGAGATTTCTAGGCTTAGAAAACAACTTTGAAATGACTTTAAAGTTGAAAAGTCCATCAGAGTTAGTTTCCATAGGGAAATTTGATGTTTTTTCATCGTGAAACTTCTTGCAAAATATATTATATCCAGAGTTGATTGTAAAGGTCTTTAAACATCTCTCTATATGTAGGTGGAAGACTCATGGTTCCTTCATGATAACATCTGCGAGGAAAAGCCAGGGAATACTGGATGGTCTACACTGCAGAAGCTGATAGACTGCTGTTTCTTTTTTCCTTTGAGCCTTATCTACAACAGTTAGCTTAATCCATGACTAGCATAACGACAGCTGCCTCTGTTCTAGGCTAGACTGTAGCGGTATAATAAATGACAATCCAGAGCTAGAAGAGCCCACCTGATCAAGCCTTTGCCTCATTCAGAAAATTTGCCTGCCAGTGTGTCTGTACTAGGCAGAAAACTGACACAATATTTATCTAGCTGAAGGGAAATCCAGGTGGCAGCTCTCTGAAATATCCCTCCCTTCAATTACTCTTTTTTACAGTAATGAAAGAAAAAAATAAATGACTTTCTGAGACCATGATTCCCCAAGGACTGGTTCTTTATATAAGGAAAGCTGACAGTAATTTTTCAGATCCTTCCAACTCCTGAGGCTACCTGGATCTCAATGACCCTGATAGATAGATGCACTGCTTCTTTAGGGTTATTTTGGGAGGACCCAATCTCCTTGTCTTAGTAGAATTATACTGTGACATGAGAATTGCATGTTTAGTGAGGCTTTTAGTATTTTATTGAGGAGATCCAGTTTCTGGTCCCTGATATCACCCTACCCCTACCCAAATTCTCCTCCTTCTACTGAACCCTTTTATGCAGTGAATGACAAGCATCATCCACTAATTTGCCTAAGTCAGAAATTTGGGAATCCTTGTTGATTCTTTACCTTATATTGCAAATTCAGTTTAACTCTCCAATTTTTACTAATGCTAACTCTAAAATGCTATATTATTCTCTCTATTCCCACCACCAGTGTCTTAGGTGAGGCCTTTAATTTTTCTCATTTATTATAACAATATTCATAATATCCTTATTATTGGATCTAGTCTTTACTTCTATGCCCTTCTCACAGCATACTGCACGTTGTTTTCTGTAACACACGTACACATATACGATCATGTCAGGAACTCATTCAAGTTAATTATGCCACATGGGCCTCAGGATTTGGTTTATTCCTTTTTCCTTAAGACTATGAAAATGCCTACATGAAGTATCTTCATCAATGCCTAACTTACAGGAAATACAAAATAGATGTTACTTTTCTCATTTCACTTATTTCACCCATCTTACCTATGTGGGTTATATCCTGGCACCATCTTCCTTAAGAAGCCAAGGTTAAGATGATCCCCCTTTGCTATATCTGTAGTATGTGTGAAAACCTCTCTCATGGTCTTCAACTCACTGAGATGTAATTTAGTGTTTGATTCTCCCCAAGGATTATAACTTCCTGGATACTAAGGGTTTTTCCTTCCATCTTTATACACACGATGCTTGGCTCAATGTGTGAGTAGTTGCTTAATAAATCATACTTGATATATTGTATCTTACTATACTAAATTACTGAATATATAAAGTAAGCTCAGGTATATAAAAGTTAGTTCAATTTTTTTAACTGTCAGATGCTTAATAGTGTAAAAAACTACTGTCATTATCACCACTATTATTAAGAAGAATTAGCTTAACTCCCTTTTTCTATTTTTGTTCAAGTTCTATGAGAAGAAAAAAAACAACAGAGAATTTACTTTCTAGAAAAAAATGCAAGGGAATTGTTTAAATTAACTTTTTAGTATTAATATTCTATACCTTCTTCCTTTTTTCTTCATTATTTTATATTGCAATTTCATATTTGAAATGATTACCTAAAATTTTATAACAGTTATCAGTTACCAAAGTTAGACTTGAATCAATAGGTTGCAGACTAGATTAGGAAGGCAGATTCACAATTTCTAAAGGAGCTCAAATCACCTGTCCTTGATCAATCCCAAGTTAATTAAAAAATACAGCTTCACCCATTTCCACAGCATTTCAGTTCATTGAAGTCTAACTCTACAGGAATAATTGTCTCAGTTTTATACTGTGAAAGATCATAAAATAGAGTAGGTAGATAAAATACATACAGATGATGCCCATATATATCTTGAACAAATGCATGGAAATATCCAATTTTAAGAAAGACTGATGATTCATTTCCCATGAAACTTTCAAAGAAAATCTAAAATGAAGGGGATATCCAATGCTCCAGTGCGGTCAGACAAAATAAGTAAATAAAAGACATCCATACTGGAAAGGAAGAAATACAATCACTTTTTTTGTAGGAAAAAAATAACCTTGTATGTAGAAAATCCCAAGAAACCTAGCAACAAAATCCATTAGAACCATCAAACAATTAAGCAACTTCACAAAATATACGATCAATAAATAAAAACAATTTGTATTTCTACACACTAGCAACAAAAAACTTCTAAAATGGAATAAGAAAATAATATTTCACAATATCTTTTAAAATAATAAAACAGTTGTGAACAACTCTAACAAAAGAAACGCCAGAACTTGTACAATGAAAACTAAAAAATATCACTGAGAGAAATAAAAAAGATCTTAAATAAATGGAGAAATATTCCATGTTCATAAATTGGAGTAATCAATAATTTAAAAAATGGCAATTCTCTCCAGATTTATCCATAAATGTAATAAAATACCTATCAAAACACTAAATTTTTTTTTCAGAGAAACTGACATACAGCTCTCAAAATTTATATGGAAATACAAAGGACCTAGACTAGTTTAACAATTTTGAAAAAGAAAAAAGTTGGAGGACTTACAGTATCAGATTTCAAAGCTTAACGTGTAAAACCATGACAATCGAGGGAGGGATGTCGCCAAGATAGGCATAAAAATCAATCATTACAGAATTGAGCATTCAGAAATAAACTCTTATTTTTATGGTGAATTAATTTTTGAGAAAAGTACCAGGACCATTGAATGGAGAAATATTAGTCTTTTCTTGATGAGGAAGATTCATCCTGAGCTAACATCTGTGCCAATCTTCCTCTATTTTGTTTGTGGGTCACTGCCACAGCATGGCCACTGATGAGAGGTAGAAATACGCACCCAGGAATTGAACCCAGGCCACTGAAGCAGAGCATGCTGAATTTAACAACTAGGCCATGGGGCTGTCCCCAAAATCTTAGTCTTTTTGAGAGAGAATTCTGTGATAATTGCATGTCCACATGACAAACATAAACTTAGACCATTATCTCACTATATACAGAAATCAACATAAATATATCACAGACCTAAATATAAGAACTAAAACTATTAAAATTTTCTCGAAGAAAATTTATGAGGAAATCTTCATCACCTTGGGTTGGGCAAGTCTTAGACACAAAACCAAAAACCCAATCAATAAGAGAAACAAAAATGACAAATGGATTTCATCAAAATTTAAAACTTTTGCACTTCAAAAGACATCAATCAGAAAACACAAAGGCAAGTAATAACATAGGAGAACATATTTTCATAATAATGTATCTGATAAAAGAATTTGGATAAAGAACCCTTAGAACTCAATAATAAGACGATGAACAAACAATTTAAAAATTAGCAAGGGATTTGAATAGAAATTTTACTAAATAAGATATATGAATAGCTAACAGGGATATAAAATAAAGATGTTCAACATCTTTAGTCATTAGAGAAATATGAATTAAAACCACAAGGACATATCACAGTACACCTTGTAATAAGACAGATAATGCCAAGTGTTGATAAGCATAGGGAGAAACTGGAAAGCTCATAGATCGCTGGTAGGAATGTAGCATGGTACAGCTACTTTAGAAAACAGTTTGTCAGTTACATTGTTAAGTATAAACTCACACCATGTGACCTAGCATCTCCATTCTTCAGAATCCAAAACAAATGAAAATGTGTTCATACAAAGATATGTACCCAATACGCATAGCAGCATCATTCAAAATAGCCCAAACCAGAGACAATCCAAAGCCCTTGCTGAAAAATTGATAAATAAAATGTGATATGATCATAAAATTAAAGGATATTCAGCAATAAAAATGAATGGACTACTGATCCGTGCTACAACTGGGATGGACTTCAAAAATATTAAACTAAGTGAAAGAAGCCAGGTGCAAAAGATTACCTATTGTATGATTCCATCCATATGAAATGGACAGAAAGGCAAACTTATTGACACAAAATAGATGAGTGTTTACTCAGGGTTCTGGGTGGGGAATGGGGAATAAATGCAAAAGGCATGAAGGAAATTTTGGGGGTGACTGAAATCTTTTAAAACTGGACTGTAGTAATGGTTGTATAACTCTATAAATTTATTTAAAATCATAGAATTGTATAGTTCCAATTTGTGAATTTTATGGCATGATACCTCACTAAAACTGTTAAAAATGTGTTATGTTTTTGTACAAAATTAAAAATAAAGTTGATTATCACATCAACAGATGAATGGATAAAGGTGCACTGTGTATATGCATTGCATGTACATAAATACATATACATATGCAGACACACGATGGAATACTACTCAGCCATGAAAAGATGAAATCTTGCAATTTGCAACCGATGGACCTTGAGGATATTTTGCTAAGTGAAATAGGTCAGATGGAGAGAGGAAAGTACAGTATGATTTAACTCATATGTGGAAGATAAAAACAACATCAACAACAAATAAACACATAGATACAGAGAAGAGAATGATAGTTACCAGAGGGGAAGGGGGCTGGGGGGAGGTTGAAAGGGGTAAAGGGGCACATATGTACAGTGATAGATCACAGCTAGACTTTTGGTGGTGAATACAACGTAGGCTATACAGAAGATGAAATATAATGATGTACACTTGAAATTTACATAATGTAATAAACCAAGGTCACCTCGGTAAAAAAGCAGATTAAAATGAAAAATAAAATAATTAAATATGAAAATTAAAAATTAAATACAGAGTAGAAAGACCCCTTGACTACTTCCTACATGGAGTTTGCTTCATAGAGAAAATAGGTAGCAAAATAAGGCAGCTTACAAAAATCCATCATCCCAAGTCTTTGGATTCACAATTCCACTACTAAAAATCTCCAGGTTACATATTCACTCTGACGAGGCTTTGTTTTTCTAACCATTCTACTAGCACACATCTAAATTCATGAATCTCTGAGACATTATTCATCATGCTAATAGTCTTCTTAATCGAAGTATCTAATACATATTTCCAAGCAGGCCTGAAAGTCAAAGGGCTACATTATTAGAAATGACAACATGTCTCCATAGGTGGAGACCCAGAGTAAACTGCTACCAGTCAGAACGTGAACTGTATTTACCGTTTCTTGCAAATGCTATCTGTCGACTCATTTGCCCATTGTATTGCACTCTAGGACACATAGAAAACTAATAAAGACAAGCATGCCCTTTCACAACTTATGGACTAATATAAATACCACCTCCACTTCTGCCACACTGCTTCTGTCAGGTCACTGCCCTTTTACGGTCTGCTGGGCCTTGTTTTCAGTGGCTATTACAGAGATGACAATGGCATTTAAGGCTGAAAGAGAGGGAGACACACTTATCGGCCACCTGCTAAGGACTAGATATTATGTAGATGCTTCTACATACATTAGCTCACTTAATCTTAATAAGGTTCAAATGTCCTTTTTATACCTGGAAAAAATGATACTCAGAGAAGTTAACTGAATTATTCAAGTTTGCCCAGTAGTTTGTTGGAGAGCTCAGGTGGAAATCTCGGTTTATAAAAACAAAGGCTTTCACCATGCAAAGCCATGAAGATAGGGATGATCAATATATGATCAAAAAGAATCTCCATCACCTCATCTCTGAAAGGAGATTGTCCAAACTCATGCTTTTTTAGAATTACCCACTGAGTCTGTGGTAGGCCAAGAATAAAATAAAATGAAATACTATTCAGCAATAAAAGGGAATGGCTCTCGCTAGGCCAAACTAAGATAGGAGTGATTAATATATTCCCATTTCCCTCTGCCTTTCAAATTACATTCTGCCATCTCAAATTGACATCTACACTCACTCCTTCCTCTCTGAAACAGAATAAATTGGCTTTCACAGCAAGAACTCCATCATATACTGGCTATAACAATAAGGCAAAAGTTGCTTTAAATAATTAAGTGCTATTCAGTGTAATGTATAATTATCTTGGAGTGCACAAAAGCTGAAGCATATGTCACAACACCGGGCCTTCATTTTTCCCACCTCTATTTCCTTTAAAGAATAGTAGAGTAGTTCAGGGGAGTGTTTCCTTTCCTCTCCTGACAAAAGACACGCCATGTCCCCATTAAAGAGTCTGCCAGAGTCCACTTAGTGATGACACATGTTGAATGGATGCCATGGAGCCAGGAAAGGCTAAAAGGTTCCTGGAAGGAAAGAAGTCAGTTGTATATTGTTTTTGCAAGAAAAAATTTAAAACAGCACCTTTTTCTCTTCGACCTCATGTATCTCCTTCATATTATCTTACATTCTTTGGGCCTCACATATATTCAGTGTGTACAGGAGGATGAAATAAGTTAATTTCTGGTTTTTTAAATTTTTTTTTGAGGAAGATTAGCCCTGAGCTAACATCTGTTCCTAATCCTCTTCTTTCTGCTGAGGAAGACTGTCCCTGAGCTAACATCCGTGCCCATCTTCCTCTACTTTATATGTGGGACCCTACCACAGCATGGCTTTTTGCCAAGCAGTGCCATGTCCACACCCGGGATCCGAACCGGGAAACGCCGCCGAAGTGAACCATGCGACCTTAACCACTGCACCACCGGGCCAGCCCCAGGAAATGTCTGGCTTTTTGAGGATTCCTTTTTGTGTGGCACACCCTTACCTACTCCACAACGTACAAAACCAGACGCAGATTTATAAAGGGGAGAGGGACAGTTATTTTCCCTTCCAGGTAGAACTAACTGCTTGTTAAAGAGCAAATCATTCCTTTCTATTTAGCCAGATTGCTCTCTCTCAATTACTTACTAAATCATGAAAATTGAGCTTTCTTCTTGCAGAGACAGTTTTTCCTTGCAGTCAATACGTAGTCAATACATGCTAATATAGTCAAACCATTCCTTCCTCCTCCCTCTCTACCCAAAGTCCCATTAATAAAGGCAATAACAGCAAGATTTGACATTTATACAGCCTGGAGGATTCCAAAAGGATTTCACCAATTACTGTGAATAGAGCTCTGATGAGCTGCCATTACTTTTGAGGCTGAAGGGGAATAAGCCACACCACGACGTCACAATGAGAGAGGTTCTGCCCGACGTTATGTGCCAGGCGCCCCCTCTTTTAAAAAATTCCAAAATATTGCTCACGCTCACACAGAAATCTCAGGCTTTTTACTTTTAAAACCTCTAAAATGTGTCATTGGAAGTGAAATGATATTGAGCTGGCCAACTAAAATGAAACTTTGATGTCCACATCAGGCTAATTTCCAGTGGATTACATTTTTGAGATAATTACTAGCCACCTGAACGATTTTCATACCAAACTGGAAGAATGGATATATGGCAGGAAACTCCAGTTTTGCTGATATTTTAAAATTTCCCATGTATTCTCAGATTCTGTAAGGGACTGGCTAGGATTCTGGAAAATATTTGAACTTGGAGGATTTCAATTCAGTAACTAAAATGTTCTCCTGTGGGCAGAGAGCAAGAGTTTCAAGAAGATTTAAATACCTACTTTTTAATCATCTTTTATAGGAAACATAACGATAATACTAACGGTAGAAACAAAAACTTTTATTAGATCTGAGAAATGACACTTTCTTTAGAAGACCCTAAAAACTGTATTATATTAAAAATTTGTGTACCATCTTTAGATAACCAGATCATTCAGGGATAATTCACTAATAACACAATATGCAACGAAGGTCATATCTCTTGATTAACTTAAAAGCAATATCGTAAAAGCGTGGACTCACCCAAACCAAGCCCCACCAAAAACTCAATTCTGTTATAACGAAAGTATTTAAAGGCTGCTGAAATTTGAATATCCAATTGAGTATGTCTAGGAGACTGGTTGCTGAATCTACTTGCTTAAATCCATTCTACACTAATGGATGAATTTTTTCTTCTTCTTGGATTGCAAAACTGTGGGCCTCAGTGATTTCTACTCCCTAAGGAAGCCAGAGGCCTTCACTGCTGAGGGAATATCACATACAGAGTTCCCAGACAGGTACTGTTGTCCATTATTACACACATCTGTGAAAATCAGACAAGGTATGTCCGTTAAATAGGGCAGAAGACGATAAGGGCAAGATAAGAAGAAAAATTCTTCTTGAGCCTGAAGCAAAGACAAAAATCTTTGTAATCATCTTCCAGATAGACATACATCGACTCTTTAAAGTTAACTAAAATCTAATAATACCAAAATCTGCATAACAGTCATAAATATGAATCTACGTGTAATACACATATATTAGTATTGCATAATTTTCTTGATTTGACTATTTCAATTGTACCATTTAAATTATCTTTCCCCAGTGTAGTGAAAATAAGTGAATTTACATTAGGATTATGCAACTATAATGGAAAACACTATCTTAAATATTTTACTGATTTCTATAAAGAATATGTTATAATTTGTTAATATCAGGAATATTCTTAAGTCTCCAGGGTAATGAAAATGTGCAATGACATGTTATAGGAACAAATTCTTTATATATATTTAAGCAATGTAAAGTTTTGAGCTGTGCTTTAATTTCAGATTTATAGTTTCCACCTTTATACTGAATGGAAACATTCAGGCTTTTAGCATTAAATGGTGTGTATATGGAAAAAATTTATGCAGCTACACATTGCCATATTTTTAACTCAGAAAACAGATAGGAAAAAATGCCCTAAAATCCTTAGTTCTTGTTCTGGCTCTGCCACTACCTACTTGTCTAGCCTACAGTAAAGTTATCTATACCCTGCAGGGTTTCATTTTTTCATTTGAAAAATGGATGGTTTGGACTAGACAATTGTCTTCACACTATGCTTCTGAAATATTACTAAATATCTTAGGATGACAAAGCCTCCATTCTTCCTATTTTCCAATGCTGTCTACCATAAAAACTACCTAAGCTATAGATCGAAATATTTATGAAACTATACTAAATATTAAAATTATTTATTTTTTTAGCTTGTCAGCAATTTTTTACTCAACACATTTGCTGAATTTTTCTATCCTTATTCTGGTTTCTAAATATAAGAATGCACAAACAAAAATCTTGGTCGGAATTCAACACTCTCTGCCGTTATTTCTCCTACCTGAAGTCTCAGTTCTGTCTCCATCATAATTGGTTTCTATGGAAATGATTATTTCACCATAAACAAGATATCTGCATTCTGCTTTGATGCAAATATCATTTGATTGGGAAATGAAAAGTAGGATAAAAAATAGAGCATATTTAGGCATGATATTGGGGCAGCAAAAAGAAATAAGATAGTTTTGAAAACTCCTTCAGATCATCAAGTTATACAAATACTTAAGCAGTATGGACAGATGCCCATAAAGCAATCTGAAACTTTGGATGAATTTTTATTCTTGCCTCAGAGATGTAAAGATTTGAAACCCCTGGAACTGTAGAGGAGAAACACTCTGGAATGCTTGCACAGAGTAACATATGGTTACAGAGATGCCTAGGAATATTAGTAGTTTCTTTGGCAATACAGTAACTCAAAGACTATTGCTACAGATTCATTCGTGAATATAGCGAAAAGCTGCTCAAATTATTTTATTGGATGATATTTAACACCAAGCATTTTAGAATATTTGGAAAATTATGTAACAATTTTGAAGAATATTCATTTTGCCAAAACTAAGGCCATTTGAACAATATTGTCCAAATTAAGATCTGTGCTATAGAAAGAGAAAAACAAAAGACTCTATTCTATCCATTGATGCTATTCATTCATCAGATCATTAATCATTCGCCAAATAATCAAGGAAACATATATTGATACTAAGCCCAAGATCTATCAACCACTGACCACTGTGCCAGATGCTGGAGGTATAAATATAAAAATAACGTAGTCTCTACGCTCAGGATATTACTTTAGATTGCAAGGAGACATACAAACTAATAAACCAGACACAGTGAGATACTTTCAGAGGTGCTCTGAAATCAAATATTATTGCCTCTGGAAAGGTGTGGGGTCAAATCTAGTTCAAAGAAGATTAACAGAAGAGGTAAGAGTTAAGCAGGGTCTTGAGGGATGAATAGGTGTTTGCCAGCAAGACAAGCAGCAGAATAAATTGCACATGTAGGGACATTAAGGGATGAGAACAAGCATGGGCTGTTCAGAACTACGGTGTTACTGGAACATTAAGAGGGAAACTGGCATAGATGCTTTTGTTAAGTCTGAAAGTGGCTTTTCATGGAAAGTTAAGTATAAGAATTTGTTCAATAACAGAGTTGAACGTGGATGAATACTCCCTAATAAAATATGGGATAATGCGTCAAAAATGTTAAGGACAGTTACGTAGAGTGCTTTCCAACTTTTCGTTGCTTTGTTGATACATGTAATGCCAACAGGTATCTCACTGTGTCTTCATACCTGCTTTAGATGCTCCACAAATCTGCAGTGGAAGCAATTAACCCCAACTCTCCCTGATGTTCAAAGTCCAGCCAATGGCAGACTTCTCTCCTGTCACTGTTCCAAGATTTCTTGAAAGATAAATTGCACACACTGAACCAAGAATGAGCGGCGAGGCCAATTTTGAATGGCAGCACTCTAGAGCTATACAGATTATATACTGAGCACTTTACTAAAAAACACAAAGAAAACAAATCAAATTGGTATAAAATAAAAAGGAGATTATGAGAGCCCATGTCAGAAGGAGATCTTACTCAAGCAGGGTTCAGAAGTGATTGATGTAGGAGTCTTCCTCCACTCTTCATGGTGATATTCACAATATTAGGCTTGCTGTGGACTGAATCGTGTTTCCTTGAAATTCGTATATTGAAACCTAAACCTCTATGTGACAGTATTTGGAAATGAGCCCTTTCGGAAGTAATTAGGTTTAGAGAAGGTCATGAGGGCAGTCCCTCTTGATGAGATTAGTGTCCTCATAAGAAGAGACACCAGATCTTGCTCCTGCTTCCTCCCTGCCTCGTAAGGACATAGGTAGAAGGTAGTGATCTGCGACCCAAGAAGAGAGCTCTTCCCAGAAATCAACCGTGCTGGCACCTTGATTCTGGACTTCCAGCCTCCTGCATTGTGAGAAAACAAAGTTCTGTTGTTGAACCCACTCAGTCTATGGCATTTTACTATGGCAGCCCGAGCTAAGACAACACTGAATGGTTTTGGTTTGTAAGCTGGTCACCAACAGCAATTTGATCCATATTTTTCTTAGTTAAATGAGTAACTTTACATGGATCCCAAGAACAAGATGTTTCTTTCCCTGAACCTCTGAACCAGTCTATGGCAAAGAGGATGAAATCATCATGGTTGAGTCAATTTATCTGCTGCAGTGAAATGCCTGTTGAGAAATGATTGCAGTGTTCAGTCTGAACACCAGACGAAAGTTATTGGAAGCACCAATATGGACACAGTGTCTCCATGTCACTCTATTAGCAGAGCCTCAAACACTGCTTCTCTTTCCTGGCTGCTCTCCAGGGGTCAGATATGAGATCCTAGGCAACCGGCAGCAGTGACAGAAATGCATGACTCAGCAAGCTTGCATCTGGAACCTTGCATCTCACTCACAGAGACTCTTTGCTGTTTTCTAACAATTTCTAATCATAAGATGAATATAACTTTACTTTTGCTTTTTGATAAATGCCTAAAGGCTAAAATTGAATCTCACAATCCTCTGGTAGGAAAGAAAAAGGATTCAAATATTTGTATTCTGACCTAATCTCTTAATAACCAGGTAGGAATTAGATGAAATTTTGAAATAAACCCACTCAAAGGTGTCCAGGCAGACACATATGGGGCTGCGATCTTGCTGCTCCCTCATCCACAGGTCACAGAGGTTGAAGCAGTTCTTCGTTATTAAAATAAAATAAAAATAAGTAGTTAGATTTTAAATTCACATTTAAAAATTAAATGAATAGTAAAATTATAAATAGTATATAACTAAAATTAAAAATATATAGTCATAAGATATATAAAGATTTTCAAATTATTAAAAATATAATTTTAAAATATGAAAAATAACAGGTTAGTCATCTAGAATTGATGCAGTATACCTGCTTTGGCATTATAACTAAGCAAATTTAAAAACTCTTTTTAATATGTCAGACTCTGTTCTAGGCTGGAAACATAACGTTACTACTACAAATGAAAAAGAACATAGAACCAGGGCTGGCCCCACGATGTAGTGGTTAAGTCTGATGCTCCATTTCAGCAGCCCAGGTTGCCAGGTTCTGATCCTGGGTGCAGACGTATACTACTCATCCGCCATGCTGTGGCAGCAACCCGGAGATAAAGTGGAGGAAAATTGGTACAGATGTTAGCTCAGAGCTAATCTTCCTCAGGAAAAAAAATAAAAGAACATAGAACCATCTTGTTTCATTAAGAAATCCTACAGCTGGGATCTCAAAATACTAGATGGAATTGGGAGGGCCTTGAAGACACCTACTCCAATCTCACTTAATGATGCAGGGCACTCTCAAATCAAAAGGCAAGTTAGTAAAAACTAAGGTTGGAATCTGGTTCTTCTGTTTCCCTATTAATTATTTTTCACTTCTGGCACAACATATTGAAAGAAAAAGATTTTTTGATTAGGCACATTTATCATTTATAAAATATTCATAAAGCTTTACCCCCAATATTGAAAATATCCAAACAGAAACTTAAATTTGATTTAAATACGACTTCCAAAGGACGTAGAATGATGCAGCACATTAGGAAGTAGAACAACTTGTCACACTGAAAAAAGCTAATAATGTCCATAATTATTAAGATGATGCAAATTCATTTATTTTGAGCATTTTTCAAGGCAGTCTATTTTGGCTATGATTGTGATAAGACATGATTCAATATGAGCATGTGACAGTTTCACAAAAGTGTGGCATATTTTGTATCCTTGTAAAATGTTAATATATAACATTCATCTTTAAAATTTTATTGACCTTTTTTCTTCAAGTAAAGATGTTTAAAACTCACTTCACGGGTGCTGTTGTAATGTAGGATGATATTGAGAAAGGCATAGTGGATCATGGCTTGACACTCAGCTAAAATTCACTGTGAAGGAAAGTTCCCAATCTCAGACTCAGAATTTTTCTCTGACTTAACTTGTCTTCTCAGATAAAGTCTCTCCTGGGCATTATTAGTAGAATGGGAATTATTTACACATACTGGGGAGAAACATAGGTTCCAGATCAGTGCTATCCAATGAAAATTTAAAGAGATACGGACGAATTTTAAATTTTCTGGTAGTAACACTGAAGAAAATAGAAAGAAACAGGTGAAACTAATTCTAATCATATATTTTATTTAGACAGATATAGCCAAAATATTATCAACATGAAAACCAGTATAAAAAGTATCAAAGAGATAGTCTACATTATTTTTTCGTATTAGAACTTGGATCTCTGGAGTACATTCTATCTTTACAACATATCCCAAATTGGACAACCTCATTTTAATCACTCAATGGCCATATATAAGTAGTGGCTTCCGTATTGATTGGCAAAATAATAAACTGTATATATCCTTTATAGTTCCTGAAAATAGAACAATTTTTAAATGAGGATTTTTCTTCCAAATAATAAGAATGTTTAAAAGAATTTTTAACCTCAAGATTTGTGATCCTGCACTTGAAAACTTGAGTTGAAAAATAAATGTATATATATATAAAAAATTTCTAGAAAAAATTATTGAACTGTGCATGAATGGTTTTTTGTGTGTGTATGTATGTGTGTGTGTGTGTGTGTGTGTGTGTGTCTGTGTCTGTGTCTGAGAGACTACTAATAATCAAGAAAGGTAAGAAATAACATAGGTTATTTTACATAGACTACAGTATAAATGACCTTATGCAAATCATTTCATTTCTGTAAGTACTTGATTTTTTTTATCTGTCACATAAGGGAGTTGATCCAGTTAAAACTGTAAGATCACTCTTTAACATACAGCCTTTTATTAAAAATCTGCTTGTTATATATGTACACATCAAACCTGTGTGTCTTTCTGTCAGTGCATGTGCTTGAGATTTAACTAGCAGGCCATAACTGCAATGTTGAGACAGATTGGTCCATCACAGTAATTTGTGAAATGAAATATAATCTATTACAAAATTATGAAATAATATATTTTAAAATAATAATTGACAAACTATAAATATCTAAAGCTAGGAAATGATGTATTTAAAACTAATCTAAAATGTAATATATTTTATATCCTCTTGAAATCCAATATACTTCCTGGAGTAGAAGAGAAGGAAGGGGAGTTATAACCAGCACACTAGAAATTAGGTACACTGTAGGGTCCATCCATAGGCATCCATGGGCAAATGTCTCATGTGTGAATGTCATTTATCACAAATGCCACGTATTCAAAGGATAAATGGAAGTGGTTACATATATGCTTCTTTGTTACTACGACAGCTTAATAATGGATGCAGGCTAACCACTATGTGACGCTGTCACTCCTGATCTGTCCTTCACATCCCCTGGGGATCATTCAAATGAACAAGGTTCCTGGAAATAAGAATCAAGTGAACTTAGGCATTTAGTGAACCCAATACTATAAATTTAAATTTGGCGCTGAAGATGTGACTATCTTAATATTGATATGCCATCTTGAGTGTTGTGGACTTTGGATCAGACTGAGAACAAGGTTCAACGAAACACATGCAAAGAAAACTAAAAAAAAAATACAGAAAAATGTAAAGCGGAGCAACACAGTCTAGGATTCTGGAATCTGAATATGTATAACGCCCTTTCTAACTCTATCCTCAAAACTTTCATTACTTGATTAGAATGCCATGGAGAGTATCTCAAAATGATAGAACTATCATTTCCAGTAGGAATATTCATGTACACAAAATATTGAAACTTAAAGGAAGCATAACATAGAATTCATCTAACTCAACGACCATCTCAATACTTCTCAAACCATGAAAGCCAATTAATTTTTCCCATTATTGCCGACTGACACTGTAACAAAATATTAGAAAAATGAATTACTAAAAGGATAAGACAAAAATCCAACACATACACATTTTAAGACCACATGTGTTATTATTAGATTCAAAAGACATGATTGTTCTATCAAATTACTATAAAATTTCAAACCACCTGCACTCAATTTTTATACTTATGTTTTTAAGGACTGATGTTAACTTCACAGACCATCAATGGTCTGTGGTCTGTACTTCTTTGACTAACACATATCTAGACTATTTCTCTAAATATATACTGTGTTTTTACTGCCATACATGACCCTTACAAAGACGGGGTACTTACTAAGGACAAAGAACACTTGACATTAGAAGTCTGCTTGTTAGAAAACAAATCAGATTATCATTGTATTATCTCTATACTTTATCATTGCCTGGAAGTTCCAGGCAATGCAAAATACGACATGAAACATAAATGAAATTTGTAGATATCATAAAGGAAGACATAAAAATATTAGTACTTGGAGATTATCCTGTTGTATGTTGATAAAACACCAAAGAATTCACTAAAAAGTTTAGAATTAGGAGAAATACCAGTATGTTGGCCAGATTAAATCATAAAAACGTCAATAGCTTTCCCTTATAGCATCAATATGAGGTAAAAATATAATGGCAATTTAATTTACCAGTGTGCATTCTTATTACAGTTCATCTTGTCAGATTTGGTCCGTTACTCTCTTTGGTGAAGACATTTTTGGATCTTAAATTTGTCATCCAATGTATTTCATATTCGTAACACACCATTTGCAACATTAGTAAGTAAGTCTCTACAACTTAATCTAAGTCATTGTACATTCAAAAAGAAAAATGGAACAATCTAAAAAGGAAGCATTATTTACCACAAAAATAGCACATTTAGAAACCTAGAGTCATATGACTAGCTGGCTGGTCTTTAATGATTACTACTCCCAGCCTGACCAAACTTCTCTCAAATGGAGGTCTCCTACTACATGAGGGTATATGAATCCATGCCATCATGGCTTTATCACTAAGAAAAAGGATTCAATCTCATGCCCCACGAAGGGCAAACCTTTGCATGAAAGAGCTGGTGGTCCATTTTTATAGTATAGATTGTATTTATCCTAAGGACTAACTCATTATAGGAGAGGAGGTTACGCACTCATAGAGAGGTATTAGGTACATCATATGCTCTGAAGTTATTTTATATGCCAATAATAAAATAAGTATGGGAAGAAAGTTCTAGAATTGATTCTTTGCACTACTTGGGGTGGGACATCAAAGATTTTTAACATACTATTTCATGTTTTCCTCTGTAGGCCAATTTTTCCTAATACAATAGAAATCCATTTCAGGTTTCTAGGAAACCTTATTTTATAATACAACCCTCAAGTAAGACAAGGATATGGCTCATAGAGGTTAAAAATAATAATAAAAATTTTTTTAAAGAGCATTGACTTTGGATTTAGACAAAAATTTGACTCTCAAATCCAATATTTACTAGGGACATTTCCTAGAACAAATTAGTTATTTTCTCTGAGCTTTACCTCCCTCTGTTCTAAAATAGGTAGAAAGATACTTACCTTATACGATAGTTCTAAGAATTAAATGAGATAAACTATTGAAAGAGCTCCATAAATGGCCATTATTGTTACTATTATCTCATCCACCAACATTACTTGACCATCATGCCGTCTACAGCTTGGTATTTATACTTTTAGTATAAGAGTGAGATCCCCTGTTTAACTGTCATCGTATATTTAGTCATACTTAATCGATACACTTCACCTGTGCACTTAGGTATTCACAGTCCTCTTTTTCAATGACTACTCACCTGTCTAGGCAGGTGCAACCTGAAGTTTGACAACCTCTGTACTAGTTATTTCAAAGACTTATTTCAGGTCCCAAATTTTGATCTCATAGTTTTATAAAATCAATCTTTGCTATATTAAATAAGAAAAAACTTTGTTTATGATGTTCATGAAATTCTATAATGCTTAGTTACTACTGATTATATTTTATATCTAGTATAAATCATAGTGGAATTGCTCCTTCTATAGACACAGTAATAATTCATTTCCTATTCTAGGAAGGATAACAGCCAAAACTGAAGAAAAATTTTTACCGATTTGATAGACAAACAGACTGGCATATTGTGAAGATAATCAAAACTAATGAAATTCTTTACATTTAAAAGGGGAAAATGACCAATCATTGTTAAACATCAAATTTACATCTGTTGACCCATACACACACTCACATGCACACAGCTGCTCTTTTGCTGTTTTGGAAAGAATATATTTGTAAACAAAAAAATGATAATACTAAAAATGACACATTTAGTTAAACACATCTATTAGTGCCAAAATACCCTCAAACATTGGCTGCTTTTAGGATTTCTTGTGAGAAGGATACTACAGCAATAGATATCCCTGCTGGCATTTTCTATATCATATTTCTGAGGCTTCCAAATGAACTAGGAACTCTACCTCCTTTTGACATTCAAATCTTTCTCAATAAGTAGTAGTTCTAGAATTCTAAAATGGAATCAAGAAAGAGGAGTATTTCCACATGTTTTTACTTTCTCGTCTTCAAAAAGGTTTTCAGATGGCTTTGGCTAATTGAAACAACTGTTGAAAATTTACTTGGCATTTTTAATTCTTCTTCAATATTTTCAACTCTGATGAAAATGTGTTGTCTCTCAGCATATCTCCTTCTGGGATCTGGTCACTCAACTCATGAAAAAAGTATACGCAAAATTTCATCTGCACTATTCATCCATCTAGGTCGTTACCACCTGGACTCTGCTAATCCAAACATTCCCAGTGTTCCCATTTTTTTCCTTTCTGTAAACTAGCTTGCCAATGAACATGAATTGCTTTTGTAGAATTTCTATTCATATAAAGTCTGCTTTGTTTGTCCATGAGGTTTGTTTGTTTATATAAGATAAATACACAGTTGGAGACATAAGAGTAACAGTAACTGACCCAAACACTTACAGGATCTTTCGTTTTTGTTTTGGTAATTTCCCATTTCAAGTGCTTGACTCTGGGCATATAGTAAGAATGTAATGTGAGTGAAAACTCTCAGAAGTCATTCATGTTTATAAATCTTTTATTATACTTATTACAAATGAATAAGTTCCTCTTCCTTAATTCAATCAACTTCATTCTTACATGATGATCAGAAGAAATTCTATCTTTCTTCAATATTTTGAAAGAGGAAATAGCAATGAAGATTAATTGTAAAAGTTGACTTAAATATTCCCCCAAAAATATATTCCTAGGAAAGGACAAATGAGTAGGAGGGACCATCAACTTTGCTACATTTGCTACATTAATAGAACTTTTCCATTTTCTTTGTCAAATATACAAATGCAGCATTGCCTCTAAGCTTTGCCATGTTTTTCACATATTTTCCACCGAAGTTTCCCTATTGTGCGTTCAACTTCCAGTTATAAGATATTATTTTCTATAACCATTCATCACCTATTTCAAACTTCTCTCAGCCTAGAGTTAAGAAATGGCATCATTTAAGATGAAGTGAATTGGCTGAGAGGCAGAAAGCAACTGAATTTCCCAAGAAGGGTATTCAATATTCTTGACTCTCTTATGGCTATTAGTTATCTAGAGGCAGGAAGGATCCTTGTTGTTAACTGATCTCCAAAACTGACAAAGGCTAAAGCAGTGCCTTATTCAGAGAGTTACTGCCTTACCAAGTGGAATAAGAGAAGCATGGGCATATATCTACTGCTGAAGAGGAAGAAATTCTGTTGATGGTATCTATTCTCTAATCCTCTTAAAAATGATTTCAGTCCAGAATGAAAAAGTTTGGAACATCTAGAAAAAAAACCATGACTGCTTCTGACACAGTTGATGGACTAGGTAGACAAATATCCTATATGCTGTTGTTAGTGCTGCCCAGTCGATTCTGACTCTTAGCAATCCTTTGTACAGCAGAGTGAAACTCTGGCTGTTCTTTTTGTGCCATCCTCTCACCTTCTGGCACTGTATCAGACAATGCTCCACTGCTATTCATAGAGTTTTCATGGCCAATATTTTTGGAAGTGGGTAGCCAGGTCCTTCTTCCTAGTCTGCATTAGTCTAGAAGCTCTGCTGAAACCTGTCCACCATGGGTGATCCTGCTGGTATCTCAAATCCTGGTGGCATAGCTTTCAGCATCACAGCAACACGCAGCCACCAGAGGATGACAACCTGCAGATAATGGTGTGGTCCCCTGATTGGGAAATGAACCCAGGTCTTGGAAGTGAGAATGCCAATTCTTAATCACTAGACCACCAGGGAGGCTTATCCTAGGATATCTGAAGCCAATTTAGTATGATTCATTTATCTCTCTGCCAAACTGATAGTCTCCATTTCAATAAATGGCAAGTTTATTCTCTCAAGGAGCTTAGGCAAAACAAAAACAACAAACAACAATCAGAAAAGCTTTTCTTCTCCTTCTTTTACATTCCATGTCAATTCCATGAGCAAATCCAATCATCTCTATATTCAAAGCATATTGAGAGACGTATTGAAATATAACAATTCCATACTGATTTCAAACAACTGAAAATGAATTAGTATTTAAGCTAAAGATAGCTAAAAAGTGATATAAAATTGTTAAAACTTACTATTTAGTATAAGTCACTGGTAGCCACAAAAGCCAATTTGACATTTTTCTGTAATAGGCATAAAACAAGAATGAAAAGTCACTGACTACAGGGAAAAAATAAAAAAGAAAAATATAAAACAACTAACACAGAAACTAAATTCAGTTTCCAAAGAATGCCGAAAACCTAAAACATATGTACCCGTATCACCTCTATCAACATTTAAAGTGAAGAAAGGGTCTCTAACACTCCATGATAGAACTCCAGATTTAATATTGCAGTGGCAACAATCAACACAATAGTATTAAGACAGCAAGCTCTCTTGTAAGAGCAAAACAAATTCAAACATATGTCAAAAGTTAGATGCACAGTGATATTGTGTTTCCATTTACTACTCAGCATATATCCCAAACCTCCAGCCTTCATCCTACCAACGTTATTTCTATTTCTTTATTTTACTACCAGGCATTTGATTATATAATCTACTCCAACACCCCCTCCTTGAAGTACAAAACTGACTTTTCAGCACTCTTGTAAGTCTGCATTGAAAGGAATAGAATATAAAAAGCAGATTTTAGAGTTGTGCCGAAAGAATTTTTGCAATAAATGAAAGAGTTGGAAATCCAAATAACATAAAAATTGCAAATAACATTGAGTTGAAAATAGTAAACACCATTAGAGGTAACACTAATCCATTTACCATCTGGTGATATATCACTGCTTCTGATTTCCTTGAACTGGTGAATACATTTTGATCGGTTGCTATTTCTCTTTGTAGTCAAATCAAATTTCTATTTATTTGAGCTCTGACTTAAAAAAAGATTTTAGAAAGTTTTAGAAAAGAATTCACTTTCAAGTTCCAAGGATTTATAAATAAAAAGCAATGAAGGAAGGGGCTGGCCCCGTGGCCGAGTGGTTAAGTTTGCGCGCTCCGCTGCAGGCGGCCCAGTGTTTCATCGGTTCGAATCCTGGGCGCGGACATGGCACTGCTCGTCAGACCACGCTGAGGCAGCGTCCCACATGCCACAACTAGAGGAACCCACAACGAAGAATACACAACTATGTACCGGGGGGCTTTGGGGAGAAAAAGGAAAAAATAAAATCTTTAAAAAAAAAAAAAAAAAAAAAAGCAATGAAGGAAAAGGAAAAAAATGAGATACTATGTCTCGCTGAGATTTCTTAACATTGGTGACTTTGTTTTACATTCATGCTCTGGGAAGCAAATATTCTTTTTCATCTCTTCTCTTTATTTACCATTTGTCAATCAAATTCTCTCTTTATTATTAGAATTATTGGACATAAAAAAGCCACAAACAACATTCCCAACTTCTCAGAAACAGATAAACATTTTGTTCATTTCCACTGAATACATATGAGAGTTATGAGAACTTAGAAAATATGACAAGACATATTCATGATCAAGATGGTTTTAAAATAAGTAGCCATTGTATCTACATCACCCTATATATTTAAAATATCATTACTAAATTTTTAAAAGTTCTTTTGTTGAATTTCGAACTGAGTGTGACTGATTTAAGAGAAAGAAATAGAGTGATCTGCCTAATCTCTAAGTCAAAATCGGTATACTTCATTGCTAAAAATAAGGATTTGCATTATGGTTTATATTGTTTTTAGCCTTGATCCTAGTTCTCATGTGACAAGACTTTTCTTATGTTGATCCATGGTCTGTGTTACGGACTGAATGTTTGTGTCAAAATTGACGTTGAATCCCTAACCCCTAGCATGGTTACATTTGGAGATAGGGCCTCTAAGGAAGTAACTAAAGTTAAATGAGGTCAGAAAGGTAGGACCCTGATTCAATAGTATTAACGTCCTTATAAGAAGAGACACCAGAAAGCTTGCTTTCTCTCTTTCCCCACTGGCACCAAAGAGGAGTTCATGTGAGCAAACAGCAAGATGGCAGCCAAGAGAAGAGACCTCAAAAGGAAACCAACCATACTAGCACCTTGATCTTAGACTGCCAGCCTCCAAGAACCATAAGAAATAAATGTCTGTTGGTTAAGCCATCCAGTCTGTGGTATTTTGTTAGGGGGGCCCAAGCAGAGAGCAGGCTGATATAATCTAGGAAGCCATAAAACACTGGAGATAATAAAGTTCTCAGAAAACATGCTTTTCTCTCTCAGTATAAGCCAACCAAGATTGCTAAACAGAGGGCACTTTTGTAGTAAACACTGATTTAGCCATATTAGAGGATAGCTGTGGACAATTCAGTCAGTCCTCCAGCACCTACACTCTAGCATCTCATTTCTTGTTTGCACAGTGTAAGATACAAGCATATCATCTTCTCATACTGGTGCATGTCTTTTCCTGCTCCATTTCCCCTGTCTGGCATTGCACATACATTGTTGTCAAGTGAGTAGCCATATCTTTTGTACTTGTTCAGACTTGTTTTGTAAATCACTACCCCTTCTTGCGCTTCACCATGTAAGATTATTATGTGGTTGGACTACAATGCCTGATGTTGTTACTTTGTTATCAGTTATCATTCTTTGTCTCTGGGGACATTGAAGATCATTCCATGCTGAACTTCGAACACTACAACTCTGTCCCAGTTAGCTCAGCCCGGTGCATCTTTGGCCTCCCACATCTGAATGTGGATGTCCTCATGTCCCAGAACTGCCCTTAATATTCTGTAGAATGTTCTTGTAGATAGCAATAAAGTCCCAACTATCTTCAGCTCTTGCATCACTGATTTGTTTAGATCAAAATTTTTGATCATGCAACCCCACAGCCAGCCAAGTGGTAGAGTGGTTCTCAATCAGAAACATTGGAATCACCACAGAACTTGTTAGAAACTTACATTCTTGGGGCCCACGCAGACCTTCTGAGTCTGTACCTCTATGGGTGGGGCCCAGTAGCCAGTTTTAACATGCCTTACTGGTGATTCTAATCTACACTGAAGTTTGAAAACAACTTACCTAGGGCACACTGACCCCTGGGCAGTGCAGGAAGAATACTTCCAATATTTACCCTCATTAAGAGGACAACTGGACTTTCTGGCCTACATTATTCTGCTCAGTTTCCTTGGAAGTGTGGACTTTCTCTTCGCCCTTTGATCTCAAGAACTAAGAAGAAACCAATCCTATACCCCAGATAGGAGTCCTAAGATCCCCTTCTTTGGAATAATTCTTCTTCTTCCTATAATATTTGCCCCCCAAGAGGTTGACATTCTCTAATAGCATCCTATTTTCACCTGACTGTAGGCATCCTTATTTATCAACAATTTTCAAAATATTCAAGCTAATTAATAAATTCTAGAGTTTGGATTCTTCCTGGCTGAATTGCGATCTTTCTAATCAATTAAAGGTCAGAGAGCTTTTTTCTATTATCTACCTTGAACTACTTTAAGTAGTAAACCTGAGGAATCTGTTATCTTGACATTGGTAAGGCTACAAGCAATGGTTCAAAACAAGTTTATGCAAAATCTTAAACCGCTCACTCCATAAGAGTTGTTTGCCAAGCGCTACAATAAAAAATTTGGAAGTATTTATGTCATTTAAACATTGGTGCTCCCATAGTAGCTGCTTGAAATTACTGTATTTGCAAGTTCAGTGTGGTGAAATAGTGTCAATTACACATGGTTCAATCTAAATACCATTTTTATGTCCCTTTGACAGCTGAGACAACTGAATGTTTAGAGAATATGAGGGAGTTTAAATAAGTAGTAGAAGTGAATAACAGAGCAAAGCATAATAATTTTTGGAGCCATAAATTTGTAAGACACAAGATAAATACTGAGACTTATCATTGGCACTCAAGACTTTTTGGTTTTTTTTTTTTTTTTTTTGGCCAATAAGTGAACGGCACTGGAGTCTGCAGAGATGAAAATGGCCCTTGTAAAATCTATACGGGGCATGGAGAAAGCTGTGTCTTTGCAAACGTAGTAGTTGATTCTGCAATGTTTATTTGTTTAAACCTTAAATGCTTGCTCTAAAGCAAACATAATAATCTAATTTCTATTTCAATGATTGGTAGAGGAATAGAAATGTGACCTATTTTGCTAATGAGGCAAGCGGGATTATCTGTTAGGGATCTTTCACATTCCTAAAAAAGGAGTCACAAAAAGAAATGGTCCTTCTCCTTTCCATTGGACATTGGTAGCTCTGTAGGTGTTGCAGCCATCTTCCTACTGATCTGAGTATAAAAGGCAACCAGAAGAAAAACAGATCAGACAGATAGAAGGAATTCTGGATCTTGATATTATTGAACCATTGGATCAACCAAACCTAATGCCATGTAATTCTACACCTAGAATTTCAGTTACTAATCAGAAGTGCTCTGTCACCTGCTTCTGCAAACAGACTGGTACAAAAGAGAGATTCATTTTATCTATTAGTATTTCTTAGGAAACTTCCCATTTCTAAATGGTACTTAAATAACATGACTGAGTATTAGATGTCACACAACCTGAGGACCCTAGAGAGTTGAAACTGAATATTCTACGGTCTGTTCTTATTGATTTGTTCTTTGGAGAAAGTCAGGTCTCAATTCCAAACCACTCCCTTTGTATACCGGTTTTGTGACATTGGGCACACCATTTAAAATTCCTTAAGCCATCAGTTATTTATCTGCAAACAGGGATAACAATGACTCCACAAATGTTTAAAGTGAAAGTTAGATGAGATGATATATGACACATTAATATCTTTAGCATTATGACTGGCATAAAATAGAAATGCAATAAATGTGATTTCCTTCATGTTCCTTTTCTTTGTTTTATTTTTCATGGTATGTGTCAACACTTTGAGATTTAGATATGATCTAAATGAAGAGAGGATTCAGAAGGGTAGAGAAAAGAATTTGACTTAAAAAGAATAAAAATACTTTATCAGAAAAATCAAAGGATAGACATCTTCCTGAGCCATCAATCAGGAGCATCAACATAATAGCATAATTAACAAGAGTAAAACTGCTCCACATTCTCAAACATCATCTTTCACCTTGCATCCTCAATTAAAGATAGTGAAATCAGAATGCAAATGTTTTGATACAAATTGAGAGCTCAGGTCATAGTGAATGGAAAGTATTTAGAAAAATATGTTCAATATATTTCTATTTTGGATAGTTTAAAGAGATATACGTGTCTTAAATGTGATGGATTTTGAATAAGAGCTGGCATAAACTAATATATCAAGTATACAAATATACTATACACCCTTATGTTGATCAAAAGGGATGGAGAAGTGGACAATTCATTCAAAGGCCCGTTTCATAACATTTCTTTCTGCCTCAGTCATAGATCAGTATCCACTCTGTCCTATTTCCTCCTGGAAACAGTATCCTAAAATTCAAACCATATCTATATGCCTTAGTTTTAAAAACATCTCCATGATGGAGCTGATTTAGCAGTCGGTTTTAATATTTAGTCCTAATTAAAGGAAAAAGTGAGTGGGTACACATAGATACATTTCTTTGCCTCAATCACTCAACTGCACACACACACACACATACCCCACTATAAACTGAGGTGACAGCTTCTGACGATTCATTAGTGGTTGCCTAGAAGGCCGAGTTGGAAAGGATTCTAAAGCCTCTCGTTTGAATTCAGAGAGAATGAGTGGTGAGCTGAATAAAGGAAATCTGACATGGGATTGTAAGGGTATGACAGTTGCATATGTACCAAGTTTTTGCAATCTTTGCTTTAGACAGATTGAGCAATTACCATGTTCTTTGACTTGAACTGTAGAAAAAAAGAAAGGCAAAAATAAACCTTAGTCCACCCCTAAATTTCCCCCCAAAGATTTACTGTCATTTAAATGTATCTAGAAAGTTCCAAATGTCAAGAACAAGAAAAACAAATGCAAGGATAGTTTGGATTGCCTCCTGACCTATTTTAAATTATGAACACCCATGGGATCATTAAGCAATTAGGAAGTGGATAACATTCAAAATTCATGTAGAATTAGTTGATTAAACCAGCTTCGTGCTCTTAGCAATGATCAGCGGATTGAGCAGGGTGAGTTGTGATATGGAGGAAAGGAAAGCTAACTGTAGAGCACCGAATGGAGTCAGTTGTCACGATAGAAAGTTTAAGGGCACCACATCAGCCGTATATAGGAGATAGGTGATAGCTGGGTAGGAAAAGACAAGTGGTGAGAGGGTATGAAAGAGCATTTTATTGATTTGACTGTTATGGCCAAGGCTGGTTAGTTCAGTGCATGCCTGCAACCGCCAGCCCAACATTAACCGGAGGAGAGACAATCAAGAAGAGAAAAAATTAAGCAAAACCAGTTAAGGTGATTTTGTGCAGCAATAAGATGTACCTTCCTCTTTGTTGCTAATTGTCCCCTGCTCGTCACTCTGCTGTTTTTCTCATTTCTCAGGAGCAATCTCCTGACTCAGTGTCTCAAAATACCATCTCCCACCACCAAACTACTCTGTTTCTCAAACTATACCCTCTGGGAACCCGCTGGCTTAAAAGAAAGAAGAATGTGCCCAGGCAGTAGCAGCTTTTATCCTCTCATCAGTATCAAATTACAGGACAGCCCATTGTTATAATTCTTTTTTTGCTGGAGCCCAGAAGCACCAGCATTTTGAAATCACTACACTAATGCTTCACCTCAGCTCACTGACAAGGAAGGGCTGTAGAATGGATTCCAACAGGAGTGGGAGTTTTGTTTCCCCATCACTCCATATTCTTACAACATTTTGCCAAAAATAGCCACATTTCAATGTGGCAGTGTCAGGGCTGCTGCACTGGTTGAAAAGAGAAGGGCCACGTGTGCAGACCAGAGCTGCATTTCTATATTCTCATGGGGGGACCCACTATTGATCTAATTACTGAGCCCAGCTGGATAAGTAAGTTTGACTCAGGTCTTCAGTGAGTCTTAATCCATGTTATTCATAATAATGGAGAATTGTGTGTATATAAAATATATCACTGTCCATATTCCATTCCCATTAGCTGTGGACAATTTTAGTAGGAAATAGTTGTAATACTCTTTTCACATAATGTTGTTTTTCCAGTGTAGCTTTGCTGCTAAACTTGGCAAGCCTGTAAAATTGTAAATATTTTTGTGTGACCAAACATAGAACCAGTTAATGAAAAAGTATGATCAACTGGAAATTGTTTGTATATTTTCTAGGTTTTTAGGTTGACTGGTCAGTCACATGACTTTATCAGCCTTGCTAAAAACAACGAGCGATCACTTTCACATTTGAAGGCAAGAGCTGAATTGGCCGAACGGAAAAGAGACACATCCTAAGACAAATATTTAGAAAATGATTTTTCCCTATTGATATACTAACTAAAGTTAATGTTGCAATTGCAATTTTGGAGTTAATTTCCTTTTAATAGCTGATACTTCCATTTCTCTGTTCAAAATGATTGTCAGAATGAAACTCATCATCCAAAATGTCTGGAAATAAAGACAATTTTCTGTGTCCTCCAACTGTATTATGAAAGTAAAGTGTTTCTTTTTTTCCTTGTGCTCAGATTTCAAAAAAGAGATTAGCGCACAATGAATTATAAAGTACCTAAACTGTTCCAACAATCACATCTCCATTCTAGCAAATTTAGTAAATGCACTTTATCTCTCCACTGAGATATCTTACTATAATGAAAAACCCAATGAAATGGTTCTTTATTACATCTATTATTCATCCCTTATGTCTTCCCTACCTTTAAAATAGTAACCAAAAGGGCACAGTGAAGATCCAGTTTTTGTTTTTCATTATAAAATAGTGTTAATTAACTCACCATCCAGATGTGACGGGTCGCAGAGGCCTGGCACACTTATTATGCGTAGTCTTGCTTGAGGCCTTTCCGGGATGTGTGTTTTCAGGATTATTTCACAGTATTAAACCCACCAATGAGAAAGAAGTAAGGTTTCAAAATCTCCATGGGACCGTAATTAACCCAACCTTTTTTTTTATGTATTTTGGCATGGAATGGCACCATGGAAAATAATGTCAGCCTGTATGTTTTTCAAAAAGCCTTTTACAATGAACTGTCTATTTTTGAAACTGAGGCTGTGAATTTGGTGTGGCTACTATAGTAATGCCTTCCTGCTCTGGCTGCAGAACTCTTGGAATGAATTGATTTTTTTTTTTTTTTAAATTTAACTTATGGGTAAAGAAAGTAAATTGATGACAGAATCTATAACTATGACTCTCATTTCACAAATGTAAGCACTCAGGCTCAGGATAGTTTTACGTGACTTATCTTGGTTTTATAATACTATGTTATTATAGACTATTTTACGTTATAGTAATATTGTATTTTATATTATTATTTATTTACTTTTTTTTCTTAGGTGGGCAAAGGTGCAGAAACAAAGACAGTTTTCTCTTTATTTTTTCACTTTTTCTTTCTCTGGTAAATATTCCAGTCACATAGAATTTCATGTCTCCACTTTATACTGAAACCGCTATTCTAAAATATCTGGGAGCCATCCATTTCTGAATATTACAACTTGGTTTAAAAGGAACTTCATAAAGTCTGTAGGGTATGAATTCTTAACATTCTGTGAAAATGCAAGTATCCTAGAAATCAATCTGTTTCTGAAAGAGTGTGGATATACAGTTACATGAAAGAAAGCTCTTTTGTAGAAATTATTCTGTTAACTAGACACAGTTTTGTTGTCCCTCTCAAAGCCTTACCTTCGACTTCATGAAGGAAATCTAACATGTTGTGCAGGTCTTGGGTGTGTTGTAATATGCATTGTTGAGCAAGAGAGAGAGTTGGCTACATTTCCTTTGTCCAGAAGAAACATTTCTAAAATACATTTTATCCTGTGCTTCCGGAATTGGCATAGATTGTTTAATACATTTATATATTTTAATACTTAATTCTCTCTATGGAAGACATTCTGCTTACAGCCTTGCTTAAACATGTGTCTCCTAACAGAATTAAAATGCATAAGATGGAATATTCCTGGCATTGACATAACAAAAGCAACATATTTTCTGCTTTTGATTATGGGAGTAAACAAAACAAAACACAAACAATTTTTCCTAATTGATTCAGATGTTTCAAATGAAACTGTTTCATACTACAATATTCAGCATACTATGTGATCAAGACAAACTTATCTCCCTTTATTCAGCAGAGGAACTGAGTGCAGAGAACATCTGTCCCATTAACCAAAGCTGAGAGCCACATTCTAGTGTTTGTGTTGTCCCAGAAAGACCATAGATTTAAGGAATGGGAGTTTCCTAGGATGAGGATCAAAGGTGTACATCATATGATGACTGTAAAGGAGACAAAAAAGAAAAAAATGTTGCTCAAATTGGAGAGGTCTAATTAAGTAACCAAATGAAACCAAACACACGAGGCTTGAAAAGAAGGGTTGAAAGAATGTTTTTCCTGCAAATCACAGCTAAAACTCAGGTTTCCCATTATTCAAGTTATCCATCAAATTTATGTATTTGTTCAAATGTTACAAGACACAGAGGCTTACAATGTAATGAAAAATTTTATGTTAGTATTATTTGTTTAGAATAACACATTTTTACCTAAATGCAGGTTATGGCACCACGCTGAAGGAAAGCGGAAGACCTAAGATGTTACTATCCATAAAACCAAGATATGGATGTTATTTTAGGAGTACACAAAGTTAACTATTAAGGGAGCTTGAAGAGGCCAGCTTACAAAAACAAATGAGTCTTAGTAGGAATGGGAAAATTCTAAAGATTTTAAACATTGTCCAATATGATAGCTATTAGCCAAATGTGGCTATTTAAATTTACATTAAGTTAAATTAAATTAAATTAAAAATTTAGTTCCTCAGTTACATTAGCCACATTCCAACTGCTCAATAGTCACATGTGGCTAATAGATACTATATTAGATAGTGCAAAATTAAACAACATTCCCATCATTTCAGAAAATTCTATTGGATAGAATTTGTCTAAAGCATGTGGTACTGGAGAAGGGTTTGTCCACTAGGGATAGTCTTGAAAATAGGAGCAATAAAAACCTTGGTTGCCTTTTTAGAAATAGTATGATTTTGTCTTAACCCGCTAATATAATTGTATTCTATTTCATAGGATCAATAACATAAATAGTTTGGGATGGCATATATTCTTTGTGAAAAAACATGCTTTAATGGACCAAACCGATGGCCTTACTAGTACCAAACTTTAACCAAGAAGCTATTATCCTGGGATAAGAATAATGTAATCAAACAAAGTAAATAGGACAGATCCATTTCCATTGAAAAAGTTCAAGCCACATAGATGAGAACTATTAAATCTTTTAAATTCTTCTAGGGAGCAATGAGGCAAGACACCTAAGAATCCACAAGCCCCCTGACCCAGTAATTTCATTGTTCATAATTTATCCAAAGAGGCCAAAAGATCTAGAGCAGCAAAACGAATTCCAAAAGAGCCTAGTCCCTGCAGTGACACAGAATGTAGCAAACCACCAGAAACAAGTTAGGTAGGGAATTGTTTATTAAGCCATGATGCATCAACAAGGTGGGGGTGCAAAGTGTGGGGCAGTAGGCAAGAGCACAGGATCAAGAGCCCGAGACAGAAGCTTTCTAGTTCTGCCACTGAGTAGTTGAGAATCCTAGATCAGTTAGTGTATACTTTCTAACCCTCAGAATGTATCTGTCAAATGGAGATAAGAATAGTGACTGATTTATAGAACTGCTACAATGATAAAATGAGATTGATGTCTGAAAAGCTCCTAGTTTTATATATAGCATATCTAGCATAAAGTAGAAACTCAATAAGTATTAGTTATTCATTATTTTATGGATATTTAATAAAATTATGGAAAAAATTCTCATGAAGGCAATGTAAACGAAGTGTGAAAACTTTTTATAAAATAAGGTTAAAAGAAAGTTACAAATAAAATACTGTGCATCCCCAGAATGATGAGCATAAAATTACCATATGACTCAGCAGTTTCTTTCCTAGATGTGTACTTCAAATAATTGAAAATAGGTACTGAAAAACAAAAACTATACACAAATATTCACAAAAGAACTATTCACAATAGCCAAAAGATGGGAACAATCCAAATATCCATCAGTAGCTGAATGAAGAAACAAATCGTGATATTGCAATATATCCATACAGTGGAATATTATAAGCCATAAAAAGAATGAAGTGCTGATACATGTACAATGTGAATGAACCTCAAATCATTTTGCTAAGTGAAAGAAGTCAGATACATAGGGTTACATATTGTATATTTCCTTTCACATGAAATATCCAGAATAGACATACCCATATAGACAGAAAGAAGATTGGTGGTCGCCAGGGGATGGGAGCAGGGAAGAAAATGAGTGTATTAGTTGCTTAGGGCTGCCGTAATAAAAGAGCACAAACTGGGTGACTGAAAACAACAAAAATTTATTGCCTCACAATTTTAAAGTTGAGAATTCTGAAATCAAGTTGTCGGTGGGGCCACCGCATTCCCTCTGAAACCTTTCTTCCTTTGTCTTAGCCTCTGCTGGTTTGCCCACCATCTTTAGCGTTCCTTGGCTAGCAGCAACATAATTGAACTCTCTGTCTCTGTAGTCACAGGGCATTCTCCAGTGTGTCTCTAACTTCACATGGCTGTCTTCTTATAACTCCAGTCATACTGGATTAGAAACCTTGCCCACTCCAGTATGACCTCTCATCTTAACTCATCACATCTACTAAAACTCTATATAGTACGAGATGTGTGGCGTTTATTATTCCTCTCTTTATTATGCAAAACTCCAATGTTCAGTTAAACTCTGCTATAGAAACCTGCATTGTGACAGAGGTTTAAGGAAAATCTGAGAATAGGACCAGGAACAAAGAAGAGAGGAGGCCCAAGGGAGAAAGATCCGGGAGTGTGGTCAAGAGCTCAGCATGAATATGGAAAAGCAAGAAGAGAAGCCTTGAGAAACCATGTCCCTAAGAAGGCAGGACAGTCTTGGGAAGTGCTATGTACTTCCCAAAGGACATGGGATGGTGGCATAAGGTAGTACTATTTTCTTACACAAGTCCATGGCTTCAAGTCTCATGTAAGTTACATAGGAATGCTGTCAAATATAAACAGAAAATGGTTTTTAAGTTATTTATTCACACTTTTCTATATCACATTACTAAGTTATATTTACTATAAGAAAAATAAGAAAGAAGTAGGGCTATGAATTTCCTTTTGTAAGTAAAACAAAGTGATTAAAGAAGGTTTAGGCTCTTATTTTAAAAAAATGGGATTTCACAAATACGTGAAGTCTGAATGTCATGGACCCTGCTATTTGTAAGATGCAAAGAGTCATTTATTCAGGATATTTTCAGGAAAATAGAAACCCGTTGGTAAATGAACAAATTTAAATATAAATTTCTTTTTGTTGTTTCTAAAATCTCTGATTATGTTAAACATTAACCTTTATATATTTTCTTCTGAGAGAGAGCTCCCCACACCGTAAACCGCATGGGAATAGAAGGATATCATAGAAGATTAATAATGATCTTGAACATTGATATCATGATGCTGTCACCTAGAAAATAGTTCATGTCTCCTGTGGGTCGAGTGCTGCTTCTGGAGAAGCATGCAGAGAAAAGCCACAGAAACCCCCTTAGCACTTCCATTTTGAGCCAACGTTTTCATCCAAAAATGCAGTACGTTGCTAACGGGCAGTTATTAAGCAGCCGTTCAGCTTCACACATAGAGGAAATTGTAATTTGGCTACGGAACAAGTGATTTCTTTTGAGATAAGGTCATTCATGCTTTGGGGTCCTTCAAAAAAGAACACTATCTTGGATTATCATTGTTACTTTCAATAGATTCTGAGATGCAGGCACTGAAGGTTATCATCACAGTGCAGGGAAGAAGATGGAATTTTTATGTAGCTTAAACAGAGCACAAAAAGGCAAGCAGAGCTAATAGGATCCTTTGCATTCAATTCCACTGTCCTCACTTGAGTATCCTTTCAGCCTAAGGCTCATCAGCCCAAGAACAAAGCACAGACTAATTAATTTCCACCCATGGTCTGCTTACCAGGAATGTCACATGATGTTTCCAAACTCTCAGAAGCCTGCTGCCTTAGAAGTACCCAACTGTCATGAAGTTTTCCAAGAAAATGGTGAGGTTAATTTGCTGTGCCAAATAGGAATTTAAAAGACTAGAAATTCTCTCTCTAAGCTGTAAATAAAACATGTGTTTCTTACTCAAACGCATCTTCCTGTGCGAAACCTCTTTCCTGAGAACCTGTCTTGTAACCTCACGGACTGTCCAGATGCAACCATTTGTATAACTCTGCAACCTGTCCTTACTATCTGACTCAAGGTTGTTCCCCAAACTACACCATCACAGTCCTTTTCTCAGACCCACCTCTGTCAGTTGATCTGTCCATGGATAGGTATTTGATCCAAGAGTTTTTTTCCCGGAACTTAGAGTCAAGGAAGAGTCAATCTTTCCCTGAGGCTGAAACTATAAATTCAGACTTTGGGCAGCCATATTTCTCTTCAAGTGGATTAGAGATAAGAAAGAAATTAGCCTGGCAAATAAGAGAATACAAGCAGAGATTAAAGATGGTGTAGGGTGATGTGGATTAAGGCTGCCCCAGCTAGAGAAGCCCAAGGTGACCTGGCCTACATGTCAAACTATACGACCCAGTGGACGTTTTTTATGGTATGAATTAGGACCGCCCCAGGGAGAGAAGCCCAGGGCATCCTCACCTACATGCCGATCTATATGGCCAGATTCGTATCTAAAGTTATATGACCGCACAATAACCAGACCCCATCTGCACTGAAATCATTTAATGACTTTTTACATCATCTTTTCTTTTCTCCAGTAAAAATAAGTCACATACCCAAGCCTTATAAAATGAGCCCTAACCCTCAACTCAGGGCAGCAGCAGGAGCTCTGACTGCCCGTGGGTCCTGTCCCCACGCACCAGCTCTGCCTGCCCATGGGTCCTGTCCCCATGCCAGCGGGGGCAGCAGCAGCTGCTCTGCCTGCCCATGGGCCCTGTCCCCATGCCAGCGGGGGCAGCAGAAGCTCTGACTGCCCATGGGCCCTGTCCCCATGCTATTCCACACTATTCTCTAAATAAAAGAGCACTACTGCCAGATCTTGAGAGTCTAAGAAATCTTTCTTTTGACTCCTCGGCTCACTGACCCCGCATCATAGGGGAGCAAAATTTGCCACCAGAAAATTTGTCTCTTTGGCATGAGGATTATTTAGGCTGATTATTTTTAAGAAACAGAAGACTCAAGAAGTTTCTTTTTACCTCCCCCTTGACTGCCTAAAAGAATTTAGACAGAGGTCCTGTTCCGAGAAGAGAGTAATCACCAGAGATAACTATAAAGAATATGAGCTCAGTGCATAGACTGGGGGGAACTTAGAAAGGCTGCTTATTCAATGTCCTCTCTGCAGGGCAGGGCAGACATTTGTTCACCAAACATTTGTTCTTCCTGTCTTCTTATAAATTGTCTTCCTCCCCTTTGAAGTTGTAGGGGAGGAAGACATTTCCTCTACCTAAATGTGGGTTCGTCTGGCCGGAGAACAAATTAAATTCACATGAGACAGAATAGCAAGAGAAAAATTAAACAAAGCTTTATGAGCAACCACGGCCCGGGGCCTCTCTTCCTGAAGGAAGAAAGGGCACCGAAGAAGTGGGGTGCACAGAATGGTTATATACCCCCAAACAGGATATTGCACATATGATTGAAATGTCCCTCCCACAATAGTCACAAGATTGCCCTGCGGGCACAGCGCTCAATGGACACAGCAGATAGTGGGTCTGCTATCTCAGTGGGCATAGCAGGAGGCAATTCTATTGTCTCCAGCTGGGTGGTCACAGGTGAGCACAGAAATCAGTTCCTAGCCTAAGGAAAGATGCTTAATCCTTAAGGGAATGCCAAAGTTGGGAGGGGGAGGGAAGTCAGTTACAGGAGGTTACCAGACTAGCACAATAAACAAATGCAGATTTAAGTCCTTGCCTTCCCCATTGATTAAGAGTTTCTAGAGATATCTTTACAGATAGAGAGTTCCTTTACAATGTAAATGTCTCTTACAAAGGATAAGTAAATTCTACTTTTCAGTTTCTTTCCTGTCTGCAAAGTAACTAGCCTCAAATAATCATCATGCCAAAGAGACATATCTTGGGGTGGCCAATTCCAGTCCCCACAAAGTTCTACTCGCTTCTCCTTAGCTCAGGATGGCATATAAGCCAGGATTGCCTGACTGTCAGGGAGCCTCATGTCTTTGTGGAGCTCCTGTACATATGTAATTGAATTTGTTTTTCTCCTGCTAATCTATCTTGTGTCAAGTTAAGTATTAGATCAACTAAAATAACTTCGAAGGGTAGAACTAAACCTTTTTCCTCTTCTACAATGGAAATGAGTCCAATTGCTATTTATGAAATCTCTGGTTAAAATTAGTCATAAAGTCCAGATATAACTTTTAATTTTTCAAAACACATTATGATATCATGATAGTTTTTCCTCTTTGCTTAGCTTATTTGAGTTCTGCTCAAGTCACATGTAACCAAAAGATTTTCTACCAATACAGCCTCATGTTTCGCATGTCCTCATTCTCCTATCAAAAATGGAATTTATACTTGACTTAGATTATGTAGAAATGCAAAATTATTCAATTTAAGAAAAAATAATTATAATAATGAGAAAAAATACGAAAACAATGAATGTGACAGGTACTAACTTATACCATTATATGTAATAGTGCTGCCCAATTCACTTATCTAAATATGCACAAATGAGAAAAGCACACCTTTTATCAACTCTCTTTTCTCCAGGTGATGCAGAGACAGACAAGATTGCCACCAAATATCTGATGAGGAAAATAGTCTCATGTTCTCAGAAATCATGACATGCATTTCATGTAAATGAAGTCATATGATATACCATTCAAACCAGGGGTCAGCAAATTACATATAGCCTATGGGCAAAATCTGGACTGCCACCTATTTTTGTAAGTAAAATTTTATCAGAACACAGAATGCTTGTTTGCTTGTGTATTGTATTTGGCTGCTCTGGCACTACAATGGCAGAGCTGAGTAGTTTGCACAGAGACTGTATGGCCTACACACCTAAAATATTTACTATCTCGTCCTTTATAGAAAAAACTTGCTGATCCTCAATTCAGACTAACCTCATGCAGCTAATGCAAGATTGAAGAACGTGGCTCACCTTGTCCTATTTTGTGCCCAAGACAGCTATTCTTAATGGTTCATGATATTCTTACAACAGAAGCAAAGACATGGCTAAAAACTCTAGAAGCTAGTATTCTAGCAAAATACTAATAATTAATCACTACTGTAAAGGATATATGTTTATTCTCCCTGGAATAAGATATTTCACAGATTCATATTTCCAGATTCTTGGCTTTTCAACAAGACTGCCATAATCTCTACGCTCAGCGTAGGTCCTTTTTCATGTATAAAAGATACTTTATACAGTTTTATACAAGAAGACAGGTGATATATAGCTATTTAAACCACCATCTGGTTCAAACAACGTTTTAAGGTAAAAAAATAATTAAAACTAAAAGTCATTCCTAAAACCCCAATAGGTAGGCTACCTTTGAGAAAAGTGAAGCCAGGTACCTAAGGGTTCCTATAAATATTCAATAAGAACATGATTGCTCTTTGACCTCGTTCCCAACACAGACACAGATGAAAAGAAGTTAATCTTGTCAATTTTCTGTTTTCTTGTTTAACCAGAAGGGTGACTCAAGGGTCAGGAGAATTTATCAGCTGGTTTTACAGAAGAAAAAGAACACCTTTAAGGAAGTTATGACTACCAGATAACCAGCCCCTAGCTGCCATGGATGCACAAAGGCTGATTACCCAAGGGCTTATCTGGAGTGAAAGGGTCAGGGACTTCCCCTTTGTTTCTCCAAAACACCACCTTCCAAGCCCCTTACCTCTATAAAAACCCCAGATTTGAGAGAATCTATTTTCCTACTTTCTCATTTTGATCAATTTGAATAGACTTTTCTCCATCTTCAAGCATTGATGTCTCAGTGATTAGCTTACTTTTCATTGGCACAGAAACTTGAGATTAAGAGTTTCAGTATGGAGCCAGCCCTGGTGGCCTAGTGGTTAAAATTCGGCACCCTTGACTTCAGTGGCACAGGCTCTCAGATTCACTGGCCAGTGGTTCCCAGGCATGGAACCACATCACTTGTCTGTCATTAGCCATGCTGTGGTGGTGGCTCACATAGAAAAACTAGAAAGACTTGCAACTACAATATACAACTATGTACTCAGGCTTTGGGGAGGAAAGTAAAAAGAGGGAGATTGGCAACAGATGTTAGCTCAGGTTGAATATCTTTCCTGGCAAAAAAAAAGATCCTTGTGCTTATTAAAAAGGCTAGTTCCTGAATTAAAAAAAAGAGATTTGGGATCAAAAGCACATATGTTGGTTCTAATCAAAAGAAATAGAACTCAAAGGATATCAAAATGGCAATATAAAAAAATTTCACCTTTGGGTTAAGGTATATATTTTTTCTATATAAAATACAAAGTGTAAATAAAAGATTAAAATGCAAGATAATAGGAAGGAAAATTAAGAAAGTAATTGTAATTTTGTGATTTATAATAAGAAATATATATTTGGTCTTGAAGGGGAGCATAATTTGCCACCCAAAAATATGACTCTTTGTTATAAGGATTATTGCGCTGGTTATTTTCAAGAAATGGCAGACACAGGAAAAGGTCTGAAAACCAAGTAGAAGTTAACCTTTTGTAAGAGAAATTTACATTTATAAGATAAGTCTCCATTTGTAGGGTGTCTCCCTCACTGTAGCAAGAGGAGCATGAATCTAAATCTCTAGAAACTCTTACCAATGGAGAAGGCAACAACTGAAACTGGCATCACCACCTTACTCTGTTTAAATCTGCATTACAACCTATTTATTGTGCTTTTCCTGTTAATCTCCCATAACTGACTTTCTTCACAATCCTCAACATCTTTTTTTTGTCTTTACCTGGAGATGATATTTAAGATGATGGCTTGGGCCATTTTGGGGAGTTACTCAGTTTTCCTGTGTCTCTAGAATGTATATAGGACATATACATGCTACTAAAGCTTCTGTTTACTTTTCTTCTGTTAATCTGTATTTTATTAAAGGGGATGGCTCATCCAAGAACTTAGAAGGTGTAGACGAAAATAATCCATAACCAATCTATAAATGAAAATTTGGGTGAGTTTATTCTGAGCTGAAATCTGAGGACCATGGCCCAGGGCCTTTCTTCCCAAAGGAAGAAAGGTCACCAGAGAAGTGAGGTATACAGAATGGTTATATACCCCCATACAGGACGTTTCACATATGATTGAAATGTCCCTCCCACAATAGTCAGGAGACTGCTCTGTTGGCACAGCACTTGATGGACACAGCAGGTAGTGGGTCTGCTATCTCAGAGGGCATAGCAGGAGGCAAGCCTATTGTCTGGAGCTGGGTGGTCACAGGTGAGTGCAGCAATCAATTCCTAGCCTAAGGAAAGATGCTTAATCCTTAAGGGAATGCCAACTTTTGGAGGGGGAGGGAAGTTGCACCTTTATCTCAAGGGCCTTTGTTCTTGCCATGGGGAATATCTAAAGCAGATATACAATGCATGCTCAACAGCCATGGTCAGGCCCTTTCAGAAAGACAAGGTCAGGCAGAATTAGGTTTACACCAAATGGCTTCCTCATTTTCTCCAATATATCCTATTACTTGCCATTTTTATTTGTCAATGGGTAGAGGAAAAATTATTTTCTCTCCCCTACCATCTTCCTCCCCTTTACTGGCAGAGAGATCCTAAACCACTTGGGAAATCCCAAGGGAAGAGAGTAATAAAGACGTCTTTTGTTATGTTAATGAGGCAACTTTTGGACCGCCCCTAGGAAAGCGGAGGATAGGTGCTGGTTGCCTTGGGAGCCAACCATGTGATTAGACGTTTGGAACTTTCAGTCTAACCCCTAACCTCCTGGGAGAGGAGAGGGGCTGGAGATTGAGTTCAATCACCAGTGGCCAATGATTTAATCAATCATTCTTATGTAATGAAGCCTTCATAGAAACCTGAAAGGACAGAGTTAGGAGAGCTTCCAGGTTGGTGAACACCTAGAGATTTGGACAGAGTGGACCTTGGAGAGGACATGGAAGCTCCAGGCCCTTTGCCCATACCTTGCCCTATGCATCTCTTCCATCTGGCTATTCCTGAGTTATATCCTTTTATAATAAACCAGTGGTCTAGTAAGTAAAATCTTTCTGAGTTCTGTGAGCCATTCTAGCAAATCAACCAAACCCAAAGAAGCAGTTGTTGGAACTTCAGATCTATAGCTGTTTGGTCAGAAGCCCAGGTGACAATCTGGGCTTGCTTGCGATTGGCATGTGAAGTCGGGGTAGGGGGGCAGTTTTGTGGGACTGAGCCTTGACTTGTGGAATCTGATGCTATCTCCAGGTTGATAGGGTCAGAATTGAGTTGAATTGTAAGACACCCAGCAGGTGTCCAGTAATTTCTTGGTGGTGTGAGGAAACGACCCTTCCACACATAGACAGACACAGACACAAACACACATATTGTAACTGCTTCCAAAATCTGAGTAATTCATAGGGTTAATTTAAAATACATGATTAGGGGCAGAACTGCTTTTCCAGAGAAGTGAAACCTATCTAGAGAGATCATAAGATAATTACATTATGTTAAATATGGGTTTGGAAAATCTAGGTTTTTTTAATCTATTGAATGAAATATGGAGATTTATTCTACTAAATGATCCGTGTGAGACTGCTGCAGTAAGCAATAAATAAAAGTATGCAAGGCAAAGAATATAAATGAAACCTTGCCAATTTGGACAGATGCATAAGGTCTGATCCTTATATAGAACAGACAGATCAATAACAGCGCAGCCCAAAGTGTCTGGTTGAAAGCTCAGGATCATTCTACTTTAAAAGAAAAAAATATAGTAAGAAATGCGGTCTTTATCTTTTTCCCCTTCATTTTTTTCTATAAATAATAATACAGTTGGCTTTCTTTCCCTCTAACAGAAGAAAAGGAATAGAGAAGATATTTCCTTTTAACAGCCCAAAAAGGTCAGCAAAATATAAAATGTCAAATCTACAAAGTTGGATAAATGTGAGTAAAGCATTAAATGTTAATGATGTCCTTGGCTGCAAAGTTTCACAGAAATCATGTATGTTTTCAATTATGTTATAATTAAGACTGCACGCTCCCACTTGTTATCACAAAATGAATTGACTCGACATGTGGTCAGGGTCATCTTTCACATTGGCAGTAAAGACTAAGCAGGAAGATAAGTTGACTCCCTGTCCCCATCCACTGGTGTAGCTAAGTGAAAAGTTATGTGAATAGTGTGGGGTACCATCATAACCAAGGGCTTTGGAGTCAAGCCAATAGGGCTTTGGCTACCTTAGTTCTATGAGCCCGAGCTTCTCTATTGGTAAGATGGTGTGATGATATCTAACTTGTAGGATTGTTGTAAAGGTCAGAATAATAATTATTATTATTTTTAGCACAGCATTTAGCACAATGATAGTCTTATAAAGAACTCTACAATATGACCCTTACTTCTCTCTAAAGCTTTATATCCTGGCAACATCTTCATCCTGTAGCCTCACAGGCCATCTTTCACTTTCTTTAGTAACCTGTGTGTTTTTTTTAATCCTGATTCTTTGCCATTCCTTTTGCTCAGACGCCCTCCCTTCCCACCTCATGTCCCCTTCCCCAATTTTGCCCGGATTCTACTATTCAACTTTCAGTCTTGACTGTACAAATTCCCTCACAGAACATGTGCGATTCTTCTGCTCGATGATGCCACAGTACCCTATTCTTTCTCTTTCAAAACTTAAATGGAACTTTAATCACTTGTTTTGGTTTACGTGCAGTTGGACTACAAGGCAGCTGAGGCCGGAGATTGCATTTTTCTTGTTCACCAACACAACTTTGTTTTTGAGATGCTATAAATATCAAATAAATTACAGCCATTTTAATCACTGTACTCCGTATATGTCTGAAATGTAAAACAGATGGATGTGGTTTTGGAGTTAGAAAGATGAGAGTTCAGATCCTTGACCTCCTGCTCACTAGCCTTGAAACTTTGGCCAAGTTACTCAAGCCAGACCAGGTCTCATTTCCTTATCTATGAACTTGCTATAATATTGCCTCTGGGTGTGACCATGAGGGTTGAATGAGAAATTTATAAGAACCATTATCTTTTATTGTTATTAGTATCAATACTACTGTCCTATGAGTTAAAGGACAAGTTCAATTTTCTGATTAGTAGTATGGACTACTCAAAGGTTCAAATAAACCAATTTTGAAAGAGCAGAGGCAAGATCTATTGCTAAGGCCATGCATTTAGTGTATGGTTCATTTTGCCCTACCAAAGTTTCTTCCAAGCATTATGCTAACAGAAAATTTTCTGGGACTAAAATTTTACTCAGGGCCTTCTGTCAGAATGCATATGACTCGAAGACAGAAATGACAACAGCTGAATTTAAATTGGAGGCTAATCCAAAATGAAGGGCATATCCAATTTGCAAGGCGGACTTGAAAGCCAGTCTTTCAGAGGTCTGCATCTGTGCCAAGCACACCTGATGCACACCTCAGCGTGCTTCACCCTTCAAGCATGCTCATTAGCTAATGTCACTCTGGCAATGCACCAGGGAAATGGTTTGGGAAAACCCACATGACTTCAGCATTTGCATGATCTGGGGAGAGAAACTCATGCTAGCTCATGAAATGCACATCCTTTGGACTGTTTTTCAACCTCCAGAGAGAAGCGATCTAGGGAAGGCTCCAGAATTTTGGTATAGGAAGCACTTGGGAATAGTCATCTGGTTTTAAGGAAGCCTATGAGGCTTGTCTCAAGAGCATTTGCATTGGAAGTACATTGCTTTTACTTAAGTTGTGTGTGCGTTGGGGTGGCTGTGGATGTTTTATGAGAATTATGGGGTAGGGGGAGAAGAGTAGATAGAGTCCCACTAAGCTACTCCTTAGCACAATAACTCTGGAAAAAGAACAGTGAAGCTGGTTTCAATCACTGTGATTACTGGGCTCAGGCTTCAACTGTTAAAAAAGGCATATTTAAAATTTCACTATGACCAACTTGTTGGGAGAGGCAAATCAGAGCATCAAAACTTTACCTTCAGAGGAAGCATGTGGAGAGCCCTTTTTATCCTGGTCCTATGGCAGAAACTCCTGCAATGCACACACTGTTAACACACTATTTTAAGACGAGTCACCATGAAAACTCTGATGGGAATTATCATTATAAACTTTAGAAGATTTAGCTCTGCAGCCTTAAATCCAAATCTGCACTGCAGAGGAGAATTTCTTCTCATTTCTTCATATTTTCCAACCTCTAAGGACCACCCACAAGCACCAAATTTCAAGGAGAACAGTACTGCCTACTTCCCAGGCCGAGTCAGCACTTGAAATATTAACTGCTTGATCATCTCTTGAGAGATGTGTTTCCTTATGTATAATCAAAGCTGCAATTAAAAAGGCTAGAAATGATTTCTTTTATAGCTTTTTAAAGACAAAAATCAAAACTGTGTTTCATAATCCTAATAATGACGTTTCACAGACTATGTTTTTCTGGGCCATCCTGTCCCCTTCTCCCTGTACAGAATTATGTAAGTGATACAGAATAACGTTTTGTTATTCTCTAAGAAAGTATTCTGGTCTCAGAGCATGACATCTGTTTTGTCTCTTATATTACTTTAGCTTACGGAGGGTCAATAAAAATATTTGAACAGAATCTTGAGAGCTTAAGACCACTTTCAAACACATTATTTCATTCAGCCATGAAGACAAATCTGTATGGGGTAGACTATCTCCATTTTAGAATTAAGGAAACTGAGATGGAAAGAAGTTAGACTTACCTCTGAGCACACACTGAGACAACCTGAAGCAAACACAACCCAATGTTTTCCAGGAAATAAAAAGGTAAGATAAATTGATTACAGATTCACAAATTGTGCATTGAAATCTCTATCAGTTTTCAACAACAATAATGACATTTACTACTGTTATCATTGAACACCTGTCATGTACCAGGCACTGTTATAATGAAAAACAAGATGAGGCCCCATCCTCAATGAGCTCTTATCCTCAAATATGCATAAGGCCAAATAAAGAAAACAGTAAGGCATGTAGAGAAGGTTAATGTTGTACAAAAATATAATTAATAGCCCTTTAATTGCAAAGTGTTTTATAGCTTTCAAAATAATTCCAAATCTAATCTCTCATTTGGTTCTCACTACAAGTTGGCAATTAACAATCTTAACCAGACATAGTCACCATTTTGAGGGTGCTATGTGGTAAGTGGATTGGTGGCATGGGGGTATTATGGTACAGGATGGGGTGTCTCTGGCATATGCACCATTAGCTGAAAATTACAAAAGCCCAGAATTTTTTTTCTTGCTTATCTAAGAATCTAGAGTATATATTCTAGCACAAACAATTTAATTCCATGATTGGAAGAAAATTTTGCAAGCTCATTATTGGTCCACTTATAAAGTCAAAGCAAATTTTTGAATGATGGCAGGAAGTTCCTACTATTCCCCCTTCTTTTTTTTTTTTGAGATTCTACTACATTCCAGACATTTTTCTACAATTTCCTTTTGTAATGGGAGTAATTTTGGACCTCTGCTATTAAAATGGCTCTTCTTATGGACTATCACTTCAATATTTTAGTGTATACTCATACCTATACCAGATCCGGGAAATCCTATACTTTTATTTACTCCAAAATAAATACTGAAACTACACAAAATGCCAGCTACTCTATCAGCTTTGAAGACAGAGCGGGGATTGAGAGAGGCCTATATACTCTCTCATAAAGTTTATACTCTAGTTGTCTATATGGACACATAAAAAGGCAAAACACATTTTCTGTATGCTCCAGGAAAAAAAATATATATATATTTGGCTAAAATATCTCACTTTGATTTCACTGCGCATCTCACTTTGAGAGTCAGAATCACATTTTTCATTATTTTCTTCAGTCTACTAGACATTCAAAACCAGAATTGAATCCCTAAATTTAAAACAGAAATTTATCTTCAGGTTTACTATTTGCTATAGGTTAAACTTTTGATTTGTGATAATGATGCATATGAGAAGAAAAACATCTCTGTGTGATTCTCCAGAAAATATAGCGTTAAGAATAAAAGTGAATGAGAGTTTCGGAGCCTAGTGAAATCCTCCTGTTCAGGTTTAGAAAGACCTGTATTCAAATTCTACCCCCTATTAGCAGTGTCTTTGGGCAAGTTGCTTACTCCAAATAACTCTCAGTTTCTACAACTGCAAAATGGCTATAATAACAATAAATAATTACCATAACCTGGTATTGGGCTAATTACATGAAATAAGGCATGCAACCTACCAGGGCAGTACCTCCGTGATGGCCAGCACTCTATACACTAGCTTGGAAGAATAGTGTGAAATCTGGATGTTCAGACTTTCTAGATCCAAAATTGCCATCCCACCAGATGGAGTCTCTCACGTGGTAGCTTTAGAAGCTTTAAGATGGTTCTGTGTTACAGAACAGAATAGCTGTGCCTACAATTTGCAAATAAACTCCGTTTCCCTCCTCATTATTGCACACAAGAGAGAACCAGTTACTGCTAGGAATAAAGCATCTGGTATACCTGGGGAAATGAGAGCCACCAAGCATAGCCGCTTTCTGAAAAAGAAAACTTTTTTCAGAATAAAACAAACAGGTATTTTAAAAAGATACTACGTTCTACACCCAAATTTCTGGGGTTGTCTTTCCTACTTTCTAGCACATTGATTCATTCTTGGTCTGCTACACAGCATGAACCAGACAATGAAGATACCATTATCGGTTCAAGTTTCTAGCGAACTTTCTTTTTCTCCTCTCTCTGCCTCGTATATTTCCCGTACAGCTGTAAGGAGAATTTAAATCTCAATCCTTTCACCATTTTTGCATTCATTGAAGTCTCATTTAGAGTTATGCACTTGAATAAACATATTTCATGCTTCATGTTTCTTATGGTAAGAATCCAAGAGCATAGATTTCCCATCACTGAATAGAATATTTGTGAAAATCATATATTAATAACCAGTTTTGCACCAATGACATGACAGGGCAGAATGCGATGTACATAATGTGATGTATATTTAGTGGACTATTTAAATTACCTCCGGAAGGAACAACACTAGTTATGGGACAGGCCAGTTGGCCATTACTGAAGACCAGGAAGTAAAAGGATAGAGAAAATGCACAATATAAGAACATGTGTCTTCTCGGGGAATTAAAAGTGTCTCCTGACAGCTCTGTGCAAGTTGATGAACATTTACTTACTGTGCTGGGGTTTTCTGCTCATGCCCCCACACTTAAAAAACAAAATGAATCTCATGGCTTAGAATCAAGCTACACAGGCCTTCTTCGGAAGATCGTTTGCCACAGCTTCATGAAACGAACATGTAAGATTTTCATGCAGTTTTCCAATAACACTCCACATCCCACCATTCATTAGTTTAGGTGAGGAAAGATTATTCTCTGCCTAGCTGGTCCAGGCACTGTGAGCTGTGCTGTCTGGATGGCTTGTGAAGAATGAGAACACACATTCCCTACTCTGGGAAGAATAAAGCTCAGGGATTATTTCCTCAGCTTCGACATCTCATCAGGCCTCCCATAACTTGGTTTTGTTTTTTTTTTTTTTTTGGAGGAAGATTAGCCCTCAGCTAACTACTGCCAGTCCTCCTCTTTTTGCTGAGGAAGCCTGGCTCTGAGCTAACATCCGTGCCCATCTTCCTCTAGTTTATACGTGGGACGCCTACCACAGCATGGCTGCCAAGCAGTGCCATGTCCGCACCCGGGATCCGAACCAGCGAACCCCGGGCCGTCAAGAAGCGGAACGTGCGAACTTAACTGCTGCGCCACCGGGCCGGCCCCAGGCCTCCTGTAATTTGGGAAATGATGTCCTTCATGTTATTTTTACTTTCCTCATCAGAAGATCACCTACCCCAAATGCTGCAATTGTGTATAAAGTGCTAAAACTCCAAAATAAGAGCCTGTGCATGCTTTCCAGGGTTCTCTGACCCAGCTGCACATTAGAATCACTTGGGAAGCTTTTGAAAGTATAAAGGCACAGATCTCATCTCTAGACATTCAGGTTCACTGGGTTTGTGGTAGGGACAGGGTATCCGTTTCCTCCAGGAACTTGGCTCTATATCTGGTGAAAGGATTGGGGCATGGACTGCTAGTGGAGACTGGAGGGAGAAACTGCTGTCATTCTCTAAGTGGGCAGTCAGTGAATAAAGATGCAGAGAGTAAAACCATGGTTCAGTTTACCCTCAGAACTAATTTATTTATTAAGTAAATAACGAGAAGTCAATTGAATCATATTTCTACAAAAGGTAATCAGCTTAGAAGTCCTTTTACATCCCAATAAATAACACAACAAAGATAGTCTTGTTAGTACAAAGTGATAGAATTTATACAAAGCTTATGCTTTTGTTAGTTCACAAAAATACAATTAAGTGATAAAGAAATCTACTCAAAAATTTATCAGAACCAGGAAAAATATTTACACAAAATAAATATTTTCAAGATCACATCTTTTATTCAAAAATATTTCCACCCCTACCAGTTTAATTCTAAAAAGACAAAGTCAATACATCATTTCTTACTCAAGCTTATGAACGAGGTCACTTTGGTATCTGAAATTCACATTTCTGATCTGTAGGGAGCATTGGGTCAAGGCTCAAAAGTTCCCAAATAATGGAGCAAAATGCACATTGTGATCAGCTTTTCAGCCAAAATGATCACTGCTTGTAAAAGCCCTCATTTGGTGAATTAAATAAGAGGGACTACATACACTGACATTTTCTCTGGGATAGTCGTGCAGTACATCTAGGTTTCATGAATAATATGTTGTTTGTTTAAGCCAAACCTTTCTTTCCAAACTGACCTTTTCTGCCAGTTTTGTGACCATGTCTTTCTCAGTTGGGAGGTGCATCGTGGGTTCCATCTAACCATAGATGCTTGTTGCATTTCAATTCCTAATAGGCGAACTTATAAAATAGCTTACCTCTACCTGAGTCTCTTCATGATGGAGGTCCCTTTTTGGTTCTTGTTAGTAACATAGCAAATGCTATGAATTTCCTGGTTTTTACTTTATCAATGGGTCAGCCCACCTTTTTTGCTATGTATTTAAAAAATAGCTTCTGTAATGTCCAGAGTTTCATATTTCATGTGAGTCTCGAAGATTATACAATTTTTCCCTTTTAACATTAACGTGAACGAGTCTGATTCTCTCCAAGGTCAATTCTTCCTGCTTCACCAGGATTTGAAATGAATCTCTCATGAACTTTATGGTCTCTTCTAACATGTCCTTTGATGCTCTGTCAGAAAGCCACACATCCTAAGTACTTGTGTCTTAAAATAATTGCACATAATCGATCACTTAACCCATGGCTCAACATTTTCATGTCCTTTATCCAAGCACCTTGATCTCTTTTAGAGAAATCATGTTCCCAGGTTTTTGGTCATGTTGTGCGGTGCCTCTAGCTTTGGTTTTGAGGTGAGGATGATGTTATTCATATAGAGTCTGTAAGAATCGGTGTTGCCATTTGGTTACGTTAAGCTAGGGTTGTCTCCTTGAAGTCATTTTTCAGCTGTGAATGGAAAGAACCAGCCAAAGGAGCTGTTGCTACGCCATGACTGTGAGCCTCACATCTTTTCATACAGTGGATATTGACTCTTTTGATGGCAGCTGACTCATTCTAATAGGCAGCCATAGAACGAATTTGAAAGAGCAGTTGTTCACTCCACAAACATTAGTTGAGTATTAGTGAGTAACCAATAACTTTCGTGTGGATATAAAGAGGGAAAATCTCTGACCTTGTCCTCAAAGAATTCAAAATCAAGTAAGAGGAAAGACCTGTAAACAAATAAGTACTAGAATTTGTTAAATAAACTCACAAATAAAGGAAAGTTTAAGGTAAAATAATAGTACACACACATACTCCCGTTCAAAGAAATTAACTATGTCTGTATGTTGGGGGGTGGTATTCAGGAAAGGTTTGCATTGGAATTTGTGCTTTACTTTGGATTTGAGGGAAAAACAAGAGTATAAGATTAAAGAAATAATGCAAAGGTGTTTAGAGCAGAAGTTACATTATTGAAAGACTCAGAAGCATGGAAAATCTTGGAACATTATGGTGTATTGTCTTTTTCAAAGAAGGCCACCCAAATATATCCTATACCACTTATAATGTGGCATTACCACTCCTCTTACTGAGAGTTGACGTCTATGTCATCTCTCCTTATATCTGGCCAAGGCTGTGACTATGGAGGAAGTGATGCTATGTGACTTCTGAGGCTAGGTCCTAAAAGGCAATATGGCTTCTGTCTGGACCTCTTGGGATGCTCACTCTTAGAACCAGCTACTATACTTTGAGAAAGCCAAACAGCCACTTGCAGGTGTAACTGCCAACAAGCCCAGTTTAGGTCCTAGCCAGCTGCCTGTGTCAACTGTCTGACCTGAGAACGGGGAAGCCTTTGAGATGAATGCAACTCCAGCCAACATTTGGATTCAACAAGATGACAGATCCCGTGTAATTACCACCTAGCTGAATCCCAGTGAAACCCTAGATTCATGAGAAAGAAGAATAAAATTATTGCTGTTGTTTTAAGCTATTAAAATCTGAGGTGATTCATTATGTAGCAACAGCCAACTGAACAGATATTACGGACCCTAAGCACAGTTTGATTTTTTATGCTACTGTTTTCTTTGGAAATCTGGTGACACCTATGAGCCCCTTCTCAGATTAATGTATTTAAATTAAAAAGTCCAATACGTAGCATTACAGAGAAAATAAATTATATTGCTATACCATTATCAATACGTCAATTTTTTGTTATGAGAATATGTGTGCATCTTTATTATTCCATTAAATGGCATCTAGTAGTAATTCTAATAACTATAATAATTTCAAAGTAGTGATGAGTATAAATGATATTTTGCGGTATTTGACACAACTCTAACATGATATGAAAACTGCTTTTTTTTTTATGAAAAAGTGACAGGAACTGGTAATGCGACTATGGTCTGTTGCCTACATTCATAATCGACAGAAATGATAATTTTACTTAGGCATTAGTACAAATAAAGTATATATATTTTTCCTATTTCAAGATCAGGGATTTTAGAATCCCTGAATTCTAAAAGTATTAAGGAAAAGAGGAAGAAGAAGGATATTGAGAGAATCTTGTTCAAGGGCCAAAAAATCAGCAACATTCTTGCATTATGAAAACCGGAGTTCATGCACTTGCTCCAGTTAGGTGGATTTAGAAAAATCATACCATCCTCTGAGACTCAGTCTTCTTATCTGTAAATAACATTGTAACCTCTTGATACAAAGAATCTTATCCGGTAAATGTTATATCACAGTTGTTTTTTTTTTTTTAAGATTGGCACCTGTGCTAACATCTGTTGCCAAACTTTTTTTTTCTTCTTCTTCTCCCCAAAGCATCCTCGTACATAGTTATATATTCCAGTTGTTAGTGCCTCTTGTTGTGCTATGTGGGATGCTGCCTCAGCATGGCCTGATGAGCGATGCCATGTCCATGCGCAGGATCTGATCCTGTGAAACCCTGGGACCCTGAAGCAGAGTGCATGAACTTAACCACTCAGCCACAGGGCCGGCCCCTAGCACATGGTTTGATAGAATCAAAAATAAAATTCTATCTCAGTGCTTTATAATAGGTACAGGGTTCTTACAAATGTAAGGGAATACTGTTCTTTCTCTCATTTTATAATATTACAAAATTCAGTCCAACAGAATACATCTCTTGTCAATTATTGTGTATCCTAGATAAGTAAAATCTAGGATACACACCTCACTCAATTCTGAGGTCATTAGAAACTCATACACAAATACATTTTCTTTGAAGGTTATTTAAGAGCAAGACATATGGGGTTTTGGTGCTTTGGGTTAGAGCAACAAAAACAAATGAAAATTGGCACATCTTCTTTCTTCCCCCAAAAAATGTTAGGGTGGGGTTGTTATTTACTGTCCCTGTGATTTATGTTATTGGGCCATTTCAGTCTGAACTGTTTATACTCATTTTGTGTGACCTTCTATGTAATTAGTTTCACACCTGAGGTTTATTATTTTGAATTTTTTAACAGTAGCTGTAGTCTTTTTACTGGCCAGGACATTTGGAACAGAAAGATCTCAAAATAAATTCCTATTATGTTCTAGATGTAAGAGTTTAAGCACTTACATAAAGTTTTGCTAAGGCTTCCAGTAGAACACCTCTGTCCATATGAAGAAGAATGTCTCATAACAAAATGTCACTATGCAAATGTTTGTATTTTTAAAAACCTACTACTTGTTACCAAAATTCAAATAGTTCTGGAGATGAAAAGGGGAAATATTCATATTAAACAGAGACGTTATCCTTCAATAAACCCGGCTGCTCCTGGCCTTACTTCCTTCATCTTTGCTATAGACCAGGGGTCAGAAGACTTTGTAAAAAGGCAGATAGTAAATATTTTCAGCTTTGCAGACCACATGATCTCTATCACAACCATTCAACTCTCTCTTTGAGGCATGAAAAAAGCCATAGAGAATGAGTAAAAGTGGGGAATGACTGTGTTTCAACAGAACTTTACTTACAAAAACAGTCCACAAGCTGGATTTGACTAACCTGGAGCTTAACTGGCTGCTCTACACAATTCCAAGAGTGACAGTCGAAATAAAGATTTACTTATGCTGTTTTTCACCAAAAATCCTTTAGTAGCTCCCTACAGGTATAGTGACCAAATACTATATTGCCTAAATGGTGACACTCTTGAAAATGAAAAAAAGTGATGCTGTTAATAATTATGCCAAGGTGGTCATTATAAATTAAAACAGTTCCCGACAAACTGGGACATATGAGCACATTACCTCTGGCCTGTGAAATAAAATCCAAGTACATTAGGCTAGAATTCAAGGTCTTTCCATTCTAATATTATTCTCTCTACATTCTGATGTTGTTCCCTCTTTCCAGCCTTATGTCCCCATATGCATCCCAATTTCCTGTCCATTTCCGTATCTTTTTTCGTGCTATTCCCTCTATTCTTGGAACCTCCTACTCCTCTTTCTCTGCCTAGTGATGTCCTACTTATCTAAGAATTTTCAGATTCCATCTTTCCTGTGAAGTGCATCCCAATGTCCCAAACTCTGTCCTTGCTTATAAAATTTAACATGTACTGTTCTTCCTGTACTTAACACAGTGTAATACAATGATTTATTATCCATACTGACCTCTACTTCCTTTTCCTCCTCTTCTCCCTCCTTCTTCTATAAACAGGATGGAGTTGGAGTGAGAGTGGGAGCTACTCTTTTTCTCTGAATTCTTAGCCTAGAATCTAGTAGGTATGCAATATTTAATGAATATACAGTTCTGAGAAAATACTCTTTTGGTTGCATATTATGGAACGCCTCCAAAACTTGCCTAATGAAATGGAGATTATTATATGAGAGGTATTTCCTTATCTGTAAGCCATGCCTCTGAGGTATAAGAAAGGACTTGAAAGCCTTTGGAACTAAGGAGGTACTTTCTTAATCTCAGTCTCACTGTGTGTGTCATCTTGGTTTCTTTTGGGGGTCACTTTCATTCCCATATCCTCTCATTAGCTGTCTGTTCTGCCTTGGACATTGCTAATGATAAATCAGATTTACTGTTTTTTTCTTTTAGCACTTTTCAGTTCAACTACTTAGAAGTGGTTAATAAAAGTCACTGTGATGCAACTATAAATTTTCAAAAGAGAAATGTAACTTTCTAGTCGTAAATCAATGTATGTCATCCTCTAATCAATTGTGACAAGGGGAGGGGCAGTGTTTTATAGAATGAACGTGATTTCAGTGGCTCACACCTATATGTAGCTGGTCAAGATCATATTGAGAAAAATGTGGATGCAAACTGGACTGACATCCTAAAAGATTTCTATCATCATATATCTATAAATCTTTCTAATCTCACTTAGAAGCAAAATTATTATAGACAATTTGATAGAGAACGATTCTAAATTCATGAATGCGTTGCCATTCCAATCCAAAACCAGCTTATTAACTCAAATGACCTCACCCCGGTCAATGGAGAAGATTTATATTCTGAGTTACAAGCATATACAAGCATATCAACATAACATTACATAACAACATCAATATAGAGATATATATTATACGCTTTTATATATATATTATACTTTTTTTAGATATTTCTTTCTTTCTTTCTTTTTTTAAATACTCTTAAAAAAATGTCTCTTTCCTGGTAGGAAATAGTGCAAGAACACGTGGTAGTCATGGAATTATTAACTCATATTAGCTGCTAGAGGATCTCTATAGAAACTGGCTCTGTTATGCTATTCAAACTATTGCCCGTAAAAATTATGTTTGTTTCTAAAATAATGAGACTGATATTTATATATAGACCATAAACTAGCCCCATGAAAGAAATGTTGTAAAATGGAGCAGTGGAGAGTGTGTTAGAAATAGTTATTATTATATAGATAATTTTATACCTTTGGACGTGTTGAGTTCTGAAAGGCATTTTGCAATTCTGTTTGGAGGCACAATTTTATTCTGAGACTATGTATGTGGAAAATGTATACACTACTATGCAATTTTTAGTTTCATGGAAATAACTGTAGATGTTGATTGAATTACTTCCGAATTTTTAGATTTAAGAAACCCCGTTAAAATATATCCCAAAGTATTTGTATCTTGGCTTACTCTTATGTCATAAATAAATTTATTGCCAGACACTACTTTAAACACACAAATGCACTGTTGAGCAGTGAATAATGTAATTGCTAAGTTTAAAATTACTGCACAGCACTTATTTAGCTAAAATATGGACAGTGACGCTTTTTAGGATTTCTAGTCTTCTTCTTAGAGAAAGTAAATCTGGGCTTGACAAAAAGCAAGGAGTGAAAGATCTAAGTTACAAGATGTGGGTGGCTTATGGAGGCATTGTTGCATGCCCACCAGGGCATGCCCAGTGTGATAAGTAGCAGCCCTCTGTCTATTATCCAAAGCCAAGCTGAGCATCAGAGGCCAAGGATCCCGTGGCTTATATTTGGGATATGTATAAAAGATGCCTTATCTATTTGCACCCACTGATGTATGAGGTTTATAATGATTTTAGAACTACATTAAAGTGGAATTGTAAACAATTTCACTACCAAACAGGCAGCATCATCAGAAAGCACTCCAGATTTTATATTATTATCTGGTATCTTGCTGAAGAGAAAGATCCCTCAAATGCTGAAAGGTAGATTCTTGAAGTATATGCAGTCCCCAAAAGGTGAGTAATTCTAAAAGACTGACTCTACTTGGTCAGAGCGCATATTATTCAACAATACATTCATTCAACAAATATGTTTTAGCATCTACCATGTACTAGCTGCCATGTTAAGTACTTTATCAAAGTTCTTATTGACTTCCCATCAACTTGAAATTCCCCAAGGGTATCACTGCTCTCAGAATGACTCTATATTTTGGATGGCTGCACAATGCAGAATGCATAGGCCTTTGGCTAGGAAGAAGTCCTCACACATACCTATTACTGAAGGATTGATGATGTCTGGATCTAAACTGTGCTACCCAAGAATGTGGGCAGAAAATGAAAGAAATTGTGAATGGCACATTGCTCTCTCTACAAACTTGAAGACTGTCTCAGGAGGCATAGTCATTAATAAATCAACAATAAATATTGTACTTACATTTATTTATCTAAATTATATCAATTATTGAGACATGAAATAAATGAGGTACATATTGGTTTTACTTCATTTGCAATCCAAAATGCTGCCAGAGAGTTCAGTGGTGAACTTCATGTTTGCAATATGTCTTAGCCCTAGAATAATCCTGTTGAGGTAGATTTGGCTACACTCAGAAACCCACAACCATAATTTTTAATACACTCATTAGCATGTTCACATTTCTTTGTTGTCCCAGAAGACCAGAGAGCAGGGAAGTTCCTTAAAAAATTAAGGAGCAAAGATATAGTGATTTCTTGGACACACCCTGCTTATTAAATAATGCAAAGAGTCTTAACATCTGTCTGCCTCTCACCACTCCCATCTTTGAAGCCAGCAACTAAATCCATATATTTACTTCCTTTACTCAGTTTTATCACTCACACCTGACTCGACTGCAAAGTGGAGGAGTGATTTCATTAAACATTTGATGTGGTAAATAAACAGGTGACCAAATTCCATTTGAATGCCCACATCTCAATTCTAGAGAAATGTTTAAATAGAGCTATGAAAGATAACTGCTAGAAAGATCCACTTTTATGCATAATGTTAGCTTTCATTATCCCTTTGGCGGCTATACTGTGGAGGTAAATGATAGATACAATGATGGTATGTAGAAACTGACAAGCAAATGTTAGAGACATAAAAACAATTTGCAAAGCACCCCTATATCTTTGTGTTAGGCTGATAAGTATGGCCTTTGTTTTGAAAAGAGATTGCTTTGGTTTAAAAGCAACATGCTATGTGACAGGTGGTGGCTGGGATTGTTATTTCTGATTCTTGCAAACCTATAAAGACGAATGTTAATTCACATAAAGGAGATGGAGCGGATCAAATGTGGAAACCAGTTTAATTTTGCAAGCCTCATAATTTATTATACATTAATTTTTAAACATATTGAAATAACACCTACAGAGTCCTATAGACTCTCCAGAGAGCACAATCTTGAAAACCCTATCAGCTTCTAGAACTTCTGTACATCTGTTCTGTGGATTTATAGAAGGCAGATTCTGAAATAAATATACATTTTAAATGTAAATTTGATTTGATAGTAATAAATAGATTAGAAATATGGCTTATTCATATATTATTTTTATTCATTGACCTATAAAAATATGCCTTTCTAGCTTATCCTCAATTGCTAATTTTGTAAATGTGTTCTGACTCAAGTTAATTACCAAAGGTGCTCGGCATCTTTTGTCATCAAATTTATGTCAATACAAATCGCTCCTTAAATATGTACAGAAAACTTCTGAAAGTTAGAAAGAAATCAAGAATATTAGAGTGCCATAAACTCTACACTAAGCAAAGACGTGATCAACAATAACACAAAATCTACATAAATAGATTTATCCATGCACTTTATTCTTCTTTTCTCTCTCCTCTGACTCTCCTGTCCAAAGTACACATATAGAAACAAAAAAAAGTTATTACGTTTCGAGGTAACAAGTACACAAAGTCTTTACTCTGAAAACCGTCAATAAAAGGGATGGAATTAAGGAACCATCCTTCCTTGACTTGTATGAACTGACTCTTTTGTTAAAGCTCTAGCTAAGTTAACACCTCCATCACCTCATGTAATTACCCATTTTGTGTGTGGGTGGTGAGAACATTTAAGATCCACTCTCTAGCAAGTTTCAAGTACATAGTATGGTATTGCTACGTATAGTCACCAGGCCATACATTAGATCCCCAGAACTTATTTATCTTATAGCTGGACATTTGTACCCTTTGATCAACACCTTCCTATTTCCCCCTCTCCCCAGCCTCTGGCAACCACCATTCCACTCTCTGTTTCCAAGAATTGGCTTTTTTATATTCCGCATGTAAGTGAAATCATACAGTATTTGTCCTTCTCTGACGTATTTCACTTAGCATAATGCCTTCATGGTCCACCCATGTTGTTGCAAATGACACAATTTCCTTCTTTCTCATAGCTGGATAATATTCCATTGTATATGTATGTCTGTGTGTATATATATCACATCTTCTTTATCAGTTCATACATACATATATCAAGCCATCACATTGTATACCTTAAACTTACATAATGTTATATGTCACTTATACCTCAATAAAGCAGGAGAAAAAAAGAGCCCTACTTCTTGAGAAGTCTTTCTTTACAAAAGTCTTCCAGCCAATAAATACAGAAAAACAGAATTAGAAAATTTACCATCTTGCAAACTACAATGAGATAATTGATTCAGACAAGAGTAATCAGTAGATTCTAGAACCATTTGGAAAAATAAAATGTTAGACTTTCCATTGACCCTGCTGATCAAACTTAGCTCAACCTAAAGTAAGATGATCAGGTGTGCTTCCTGAATTGCTGAAATATGAATTATACGGCATCATCTACAACATGTTTTTGCTAAGCTTCAAACCTGAATATAATCAAGTCTTTAGATCTAACTTCCAGTTTATGAGAATTAATGAGTATTTGAACAAGGCATGGAGCAGAGACCTTAATGACCCATTTTCAACTGTAGCAGGAAGGAAAAATAAATTTAGTTTTGTTAAAAACACTTGGATATTGGAATTGCTTATTATCCAAAGATTAACCCAGCCTAGAGTGACTAAAAGATGGCTAAGCTTATAGAGTTTGGTTCTTAGTTGAAACAGGCATTAAAATGTAGGTCTGTTGCCTCCTTAGAGTATGCTTTAACATAATATCCATTTTCTACATGAAAGCATTATCAGAGTACAGGCAAAGTTTGAATCAATAGTGGCACCTTTACCAGTTCTCTGGGAACGTAAATGAACTTGTGTCCATTTTTATAGCTTTGTTTGGATCCTATTTCCTTGTGATTCTTTATTAAAATGCTGCCTAGAAAACTGATTATCAATATAATGAAAATTATTCATTATACTTGCTTTCCCATGTTTCTCCTTCACTATAACATTTTAAACACCAAACATGTAAAATTTGGATGTTATCATCAAAGGAAATATACCTTTTCACAAAGAATTAGACCTTGGTACTAGTAATCAGAACTTACTTCAACGAGTCTCCACTGGATTTCAAACCAATATAAATGTCATTTCTAGTTTTTGCTAGTAAACTAACTAAAAGGACTGACATTTCATGAAAATTCCATAGTTCTGAAACATTACAAATACATGTATTTGCGTACTCTGAAAATAGATGTGATCATGAGTTTTAAGGTTTGTTTTCTCACACACAGATACATACATACATGAAGGGTATCAAATCTACAATAAAACTTATACTTTATGTTGGATTGTATGGTCTTCACTAATTTTTGTTTTATCTTCTAAATACTTGTTTATTTGTTTTCCTAAGTAGAAAGTGTATTTATTTAAAGTATCTAAATTTTACATCTAAAGGGCAATATTCAATCTATTGCATGTGGGTGTCCATAGATTACCCATGAAAATATATTTTTTCCACACTTGCGTTTAATGTAAGATCAAAGCAGAATGTTAAATCAGTTTTAATCAACTTTGAAGTAGTTTTTTGCTGAAAAACAATTCTCATTTATTTGGAAATGTTGCTCCCTCAAGGAGACTAAATGGTGCCTCCACAATGTCAACTTTCTCATGAAGAGAATTGAAAAGTGCTCTTTTATTTTGTGATGATAAAAACCATATGCTAATTTCTTCATTAAAATATGGAAATTTCTCTGATTAACCAAATTTCAACTTTTAGGTCATGCTATGATGAATGTTTATAACGAAATATCTTCTTCAGATACTTGAAGGCTCTTGTGTGTACATTTATGACTTTTGAGGTAAATGTTTATCAAGTAGCAACGGTCTCATAGGGCACGTGCAATTTTTAACACCAAAATGCTTATCTGCCTTTACTTTTTCTCCTTCAGGAATGTTGGACTAAATTAACATGTTAAATATCTTTATTTAAGACAATGAGCCATTATTAATAAAACTACAAAATATCCTCTTATATAATCAGGACTGCCTCACTGGAGGGCAATTTGGTAATACCTATCAAAAGCTGTAAAATTTAGTGTACCACATAACCCAGCTACGCTACTTGTAGGAACTTATGCTAGTGAAATAATTTAGAAGGTGCACAAAGATTTCATTAAAAGCATGTTCATTCCAGCATTAAATGTAAATGCTCAAGAAAATGGTAAATACGTTCCAGATCATCCATACACATACCACACGGTCATTAAAACAAAAGCTCAGTTTTGTGAAAGCAAATTTCTTGGCAAGGAAAGATTCTCATGATATATTGTTTAATGTGAATGAAATGTTGCAAAACAGCATTATGGTATGCTTCTATTTTTGTGAATAACAAATCTATTTGTGTGTGCATCTGTGTGCAAGTATTTATCTGCAAGTGTATACAGAAAAATAAGAACAATCATTTCCTTTGTTGGGTGAGTTTATGTGACTTTGTGCTTTTTGTTTGTTTTGTTTATACATATTTTTAATACCATTAAATGTACTGTTATGAAAATCAGCTTCAAAAGAACAAAATCCAGAGCACTTTATGATTTAAGAAAAATGGACACAAACAAAATACATTGTTTTGAATCATACGTTTTTTGAAGAAGAAAAATTGCTACATAGTGCACAGCGACTATTTGTACTTAAAGCTAATAAAATTAAAAATCTATCTATTATCTTTTTTGGGTGTTCTGCATTCAGGCATTCCCATAATAATATTCCAGAAGCAACACTGGGTCAGAGAATCTGCGATTTGACATCACCACTTTCTATCTGTTTACCCTTACACGAGTTACTATGGCTCTCGATGTCAGCAAATTAGTTTGTTCACAAAAAGAGAATAATAATAATATGTATTTCAGAGAGCTGTTGCACACATTAAATGAGAAAATAAATACAGCGTTTACATAGTATCTCGCTTATAATTAGTGTATATTAAAAAGTCTAGGGGCTGCCCCCATGGTGTAGTGGTTAAGTTTGCATGCTCTGCTTCAGCAGCCCAAGGTTTGCAGGTTGGATCCTGGGCACAGACCTAGCACTGCTCGTCAAGCCACACTGTGGTGGCATCCCACATAAAATAGAGGAGGGTTAGGACAGATGTTAGATCAGTAACAAGCTTCCTCAAGCAAAGAGAGGAAGATTGGCAACAGCTGTGAGCTCAGGGCCAATCTTCCTTACAAAAAGAAAAAAAAAAAGTAAAACATCTAGTAGAGCCTAGTAAATGCTGTGTGCCCCATAATTCCTCAATTTATGACCAGTAGAAAGTTCACATATTATTCTAAAGATCACAGAACAAACAATCCTTGCACTGTTAAGTAATCAAAATCACAGCTCTCCTAAGGATTTAGATTTCAAGAAAGCACTGAACAAAGAACTTAATACGAAGTATTGAAATTTGTGTCAAAATGAAATAAGAAAAATAAAACACACACACAGCTGCATATATTCTTTGAGCAATTAATTTGTTCTGGTAACTTTGCTCAGAAATTTAGAATGGTGCCTCCACTGGAAAGGAGCCCATCTGCCTAATGAAGTGGGATAGCATGGCAAGAAGAGGAAACACAGAATGGAATGTCCAACACCTGCCAAGCTCTTAAGTATCAAGGATTGCAAGCTAGACTCTTTTCTTATTACCACATTCTTAATCCTCAAAATTACCCAGAAAATCAGGTATCTTAGTCTCAATTTTTTAAAAAAAGGACAAGAAGGTTCAGAAACATACTCAAGGTGAAAAAGCTACAAGGAGGGGAGGGATCAGGATTTGAACCTACGTCAGTCCAAATCTACAGCAAGCTTTCTTCTTAAGGTCTCAAGTTGCCAAAACAAAAAGGAATAAAGTGGGAGGAAATTTAAGGGAACATTTCAGTAGAATCCTGGCGGCATTACTCTCATTACTTAAAGAGATATTTTCCTGAAGTTAACTAGATTAGTTATTCTCAGGGGCACAATTAGGGGTTAATAATACCCCTAATTTTACACAGTCTTTCAGCTGAGTCCTCATAAAGTTTACCAACTTACAGCCAAGGAACTGAGACAGCGTTCAAAGACTATAATCTGCATGATTTCAGATTTGAAGGTACTGCCTTGATTCTGAAAGAACGACCAAAAGAATGTATTTTAGTTAAATATTGTAACACATACACACATACATACACAGAGGCGTATGATTTTTCTGCCTACCGACTTGAATATTTCTAAGCTACCCTGACTCTTGATAATAACATCAAAACATTCACAGCGAATTTTTCAGGGAATATACATGTGGTTTGGTGTCTAACCACAAGATCACAAATTTGCACATTATCTGAATCATTAATATCCATGAAATCATTTGTAAATTATAGCTCATTAATTCATTAATTGAATTCAAAGATTCTTGCCAAATCAATGTTTTCCTTACCAATTTCTCTAGTGGTAAAATTGTTAGAGATGTTCTATTCAAAATCCACAATTTCATCTCAAGCTCACTTTATAGTCTTTCTGTCCCAAGATGGAAAACTTTATGATAAATATGGAAATTTGGAAATCAATATTTCCACAACTCTTTGATAACTAATGAATTGACCTAATCAAATTATAAATGGCCTCTCAAATCAGTAGCTTATTGTTACAGATTCAGCAATTAAAAAGAGACAGCTAAGTAAACACTCCGTTTCCCCAGTTTCTGAGGGACCTTATGGTCTAGGTCTTAAGAGTCTCATTAGAACTGAGCTGTTTACACTCTGGATAAATAAATCTATTACAGATGCTACACGATCATTTTCCAGAGATATTAGTGGCCATGTCTTATTTGCTCTTCCTGAATAGAGAAAAGAAGAAATAAACATAAAATATTAACAAATACTTTGATTATGGGATTTTGTTATAAACTTTCTAGTGTCCAGCTCTAATCCAGGCACTTCCTACATCCCAGAATTTTAGTATTTTCCAACAATAGAACTATGTGAACACTCTTTACCTTACTGCCATTCAAGCCCTCCACCCAACCAATAGAGCAAATATGTTCACTTCCTTTCCAATTTCTGCCAATGGCTATTTCTTTTTCTTTTTTTCCTGGGAAAGATTCCCCCTGAGCTAACATCTGTTGCCAACCTTCCTCTCTTTTTCTCTCCCCTCCCCAAAGCCCCAGTATATAGCTGTACATTCTAGTCATTAGTCCTTCTGATTCTTCTATGTGAGCTGCCACCACAGCATGGCAACTGACAGATGGGTGGTGTGGTTCCACCCCCAGGAACCAAACCCAGGCCTCTGAAGCAGAGTGTGCCAAACGTTAACCACTAGGCCATCAGGGCTGTCTCCAATGGCTATTTCTTGAAACTCTATCCCCTCTCTGACCACATCTTCAGCCCACCCATATTTCATGATCCAGCACCCCTTTACAACTTTTCTGTGTACTTCCATTGAGATAAGATATGATCCTCTTTTGACCTTTGTAACTCTGGCATGTATTATACTCTGCCTTGCATAATCATCACTTCTGTTATTATCTGAGACATTTATTAGAAAATAAGCTTCATCAGAGTAAGGATCTTGTCCATCTTGTTCCCATGGTCTCTCTACGTCATATTAGCTTCTTTTGCAGTGTGAACCTGAATTAATATTTGTTGACTGACCAGATGATGGTTTCTAATATTCTTGGTGCAGGATTTGTGTCTTGATCGCCTTCCTCCCTCCTGAAGCACTTAGTAGAGTTTTTAGTGGAAAGGAAATAATTATTCAAGAAAAAAATGTTGAATTTAAAACTTGAGAGTGAGAATTGCTAAAACTATTTTTAATTAAACAATAAAATGTAACTCTAAGAATAATTACACCTTAGAATTGGGTATGTTAGTCAGCATCTCTAACCAAATTTGAGTAATGAAGACATCCATAATTCACATATTTTAATGCAATATAATAGATTAAAAAACTCACCCTCCCTCAATTTTGTGAAGACTATGTAAAATACAAAAAAACAAAGAAAACAACAAAAGATTTACGTTTAATTGATCATCACAGAGATGTCATGATAATAATGAGTATTAATCATCCTCATTCATATATGAATACCATCCTAGGAGAACCTGAAAACTAGTGCTTGCAGCAGACCAAGTGCTTCCGAATGCCAGGGACACCATCTCCTGTGATTTGCGAAGTCAATGCTTGATTTTCCTGTTTTTTTTAAAGATATTTAGAAATGAAAATACACAAAACACACAGTTCTGCCTAACTTTTTTTGTGAACCCCCAAACCACTAAAAACCATGTTTTTCATCTCTTTTATTCTTTTCTATGTTCTGTAAAAGTGAAATTCATCAGGCCATTGGATACCCTCTGTAGCCTTCTCTGTTATAATTACACATAACTGAGTTTATAGCTTACAAAATTATTTTTACATATTGCTATCCACTAATAATTAGGTCCAAATAGTCCTGTAGACTTTGAAGTGGTCCTGACATCTGAACCCTCCTCTCCAATCCTAGAGGCTGTGTCTGCAATTTCAATCATATTTCCCTTGGTGCTTTTGAACCAGCAAACTGCTCTCTCGGCTCATTTGACCTGACTAAAATGAGAAAAGGCATTAATCTCCCAAGAAGGTGTGTCCTAACAAGATTTCAGACCCAATTCCAGCCACCAAGGGGGTTGAGATAAGGCTTAGATACACAGTTCATCCTTTGGATTCTTTCATCCAACTCCAACCTTGGAACCTTTTGTGATTCCTTCACCTCTATTCACTTCACAGGATTGGGTCCATCACTAATCATAATATAGGATTTTGCTTAGAAGTTTGATCAGCTTTAAAGTTTGCTCTAACTCAGCACAGACCATACCCTTAGCTCTATAGGATGACAGGATAAAGGGATTCTTTGCCCTGCACACTCTAGGAATTAATTGAATCAACTATAAATAGCCACTCTAAGCAAAAAAGAAACACTCATGGCATTACTGTGAAATACATCATTTCAAGATTTCTTTGAGTTCTTTTTGAGGGAGAAAAAATCACATCTTCTCACGCATGAATCTTAGTTCCAATTAGAATAAATTAACCTCAAATCCAGTGGACTATACATTAACATTTTTAAGGTCTTTTACAAATTTCAGGTAACTTGAGTCTATGACAAATGATAGGAGGTAGAGTTTGTATGAATAATTAGAAAATACCCATACTTTTTAAAATTGTATTTTAAAACACACTGGAACCTAAACAGACCTGATGTCTGGGGACTCTAAATCATGGTATTTTTTTCCCCCTTCATTCACATATACATAGAGCAAATTTATATGTGTATGTGTGTATATGTGTGTATATAATATGTACATATCCAGATAGTAAAACAAGAAAGTATATGTAGTGAAAGAAGAAAATATTATTTTAAAGTATCAAAAAATTATCAATAGCATACTTAAGGAGGTTTTACATGTGTATGCTCATCCACTTACAGTGAATAAGACATTGTGCTAGGACCTGTGAGGGAGATGTGTATAAAGCACACCGTGACTTCATTGACGTCACAGAGATGGAACAGATGCATCTAATCACAAAGAGAAATTCTTAAGGGTATAATGAAGGAAAAGCCAACATATAAAATCCTAAGAGAGTTACAAAGAAGAGAAATCATGATTATGGACTCAGAAAGTTAAGAGGAAATTTTTAATATGGAAAATTTTTAACAGTCTGAAATATGTGTATTAACGATAAAAGAAGAATTTGTGGAGACTATCGAGTGCTCAGATTTAAAAATGCATTTAAAATTTTGTTCAATCAATATTTCCCCTCCACCTAGGCTTTTCAGAAGGATGTTGAGGAATAATGCTCAGTATTCTGACAAGAGTGTTTGAGTTCAGAAGAAAAAAATAAAGTAATGCTATGGGCCATGTATATTTTTATTTATAAACTTGTTTAAAAACAGGAAGAGCAAACATTTGACTTTGTCAAGCACAGTGAATGTTTGCCCTGGAATTCAGAAGCTCTGGGCAAAATCTAGGAGCAGTAATTGAACCACGAATTGAAGAATGCAAGCTATGACGTGCATAATAATGGCTCAGCCCAATAATTAATTTATCCTGAGTTATTAGCTCTAACATAAACCAAATAATAGCAGCGATTCAGTGATTAAACAGTAAATGTCCCAATCTACCACTGCAGGGAGAAAATTTAAAATTAACAGAAAGTGCCAAGGAATTGTACAAACGAAGGATTTATTTCTATATTTTTCTAAGAAGTGATTTTTCCAATCCAATAGGACTGAAATGTCAGTTCAGAGATTATCCCATGTTCAGAGATTACACAATAAAGCTTACCTTTGAGCGAGAACACTTCTAGAGATGAAAAGATAGCAGTATGCAGATATGACTGCTGGTAAAGAGCCAAAGTACATGAATTACAACCTAAGCTCTCTTAAGTGACCTGCATTTAACTGACTGATCAAAGTTCCCTGATTTCTCTGTAAAACATACTCATTGATGTCCACAGCGCGGTGACCGGTCGTGGCTAACAGGCACGTCTAGGGCATTCGTTGCACTTCTATTCCCACAGTTGAGTTGCATGTTGAGCAATAATACGTTTTGCCTGCTTCCAAAACCTTTTATGCAGTTTTGTTTTTATTATTGTAATTAAAGAATTTAATTAAATATTTCATAAGCTTATCAAATATGTCTGCAAAGAGAAAGAGTTGTCATTTATGATATATGAGTTGTTTTCTTTGGAAATTTTCAATAAAGAAGAATTAGTAAAATTTTTTGCTGAAGATTAGTTGTGTGTGATACTAATAAAGATGGGAAAAATCATACGAATATAAAAGGAATCTAATTTCAGATTGCATATCAAGTGGCTCTGAGTTCGTGCTTCACACAAAAAAGCAAAAACAAAGTAGAAACTATAGATACATTTTGAGGTCTGGTTTATACATGATGGAAAATTTAGAATTCCATTAGGCAGATCTTGGCCATAGGCTGAAGAATCAGCAAGATAATGTTTATTAGTGTGTTCAAAATCAACATAAAATGCTTAAGATATGAATTTTATCAGTTTTAATACTTCTGTTCATTTGATTTTTAAAAAAATATTTGACCAACTATTGATCCTAATTGCACCAGATTTTTTTTAATCAATAATAAGGGCCCTTAAACAAATTATGATTTTTTTTCATATATGAACTATAGTTCATATATGAGCTATGCAGCTATGAAATTTGGCCATCATAAGCACAGATCTGTCCTTGCTGCATAAGAGCCATGTAGCACTCACAGGAGAGATTTCAGAACCAGTGTATTCTGTTTCCTTAAATTTATGTATTAAGAATCAGATCTTTTTAAGACGTTCCTGAAGATGCAAACTAGAACACACTGTATTCTCTATGGTTTATTGTGTTTTACTACATAAAATCAAATATATAGAATTCTCATTACAGAATATCAATGTAGTCATTTCAAAAGCCAAAACAATCTTTCTTCTTTTATTTTGTGAAAAATTCATTCCACATATTGTCACATATAGAAGCCTGGATTGGAGCTGTGTGCCATATTTCAGAGACGGTTACATGTGCCCTCCAGTCAGTTCTCTTTGTCGTTGGCTGCACACTTACCTTACATTTGTCAGCCACCCTTACACTAGAAATGGCCACATGACTAAGTTTTCTCCAATGGAATGCAAGTTAGAATGAGGCCTGGGCCATGAAAACCTTCATACCATGATCCTTGATGCCCTTCTTCACGATACCAGCTAAAAGTAGATGCAATCACATCCCTAGGAGTTCTCAGCATAAGTATCTATGATAGACTGTTTCTTGAGAGAGAAGTAAACTTGTGTCTTGTTGAGCCATGAAATTTGGATCTATTTTTTAAAACAGCTAGCATGATTCTAATTCAGACCCCTTCTGATTATCAGACAAAACTGAGCTCTTCCCAACATAGACTTGTGTTCTTCATAAAACTGTGTCTTAATGAAGAGTATTTCTGAGTAAGAGAGCTATATGTAACAGAGGCACGAGAAGACTGCACAGTGATTGCACACATGGCAGTTTTGTAGAGAGGCTCAAATGATTAATTAGTGAAGTCTTATTCTCGGAAATAAACATACGGCTATAGGAAAAAGATGCAAACAAAATTTAGGATGAGAAATTAGTAGAATAAAGAAGATGTCTGCTTGTCACATTACTGGTGATGTTTGATTAATTGGTTGAAGTAATGGTTCCTAGATTTTTTCTATTTTAAAGATTTTTCCCTTTATAGACAAAAATTAAATTGCATGTGTGTGGAGTGAATACTTAGAGACTGTGTGAATATCCTGTACCCCAATAGTCCCTGGTTTTTTTGTCCATTAATGATTCTTGCCTGAATTATTACTATTGTGGATGTGAAATGTTGACTTTCTATTTTTTTCATTTCTTTCTATTTCACATTTTGTCTATAAAGTTTCAGTTGCCATTCTTCTCTTAATGGCAGCTTTCCCCTTTTCATACTTAAAAAAATTTATGATCCAAATAGACTCATGGATTCTTCATTAAATTATTGTACAAGATTTTATTATTCGTTGTGAAGTATAAATTGTCCTAAATCTGGCCCGTAGGAACACCCTCAGGTCAGTTTGCGTGTTGTTTTGAAATGTGCCTATCAGTTTTGAGCACTACTTCGTGGATCAAGATTTCTGGGCTCAACTTGTAGTTTCCCAATTAAACCAGAAAATGAAACATTTCTCTGAAGACCAACGGTTCCTTCTAGTGGGAAGCAGTATTGAGAAACCAAGATCCTGGTGCTAAATGTGCTTATTGCTACTGGGTATCATTGATTTTAAGATTTATACACAGATGAAGTTAAGGAAAAAACTAAATGGATAGATGAAAGATTGATATTTTAAATCACGAGCTCATGCCAATTCTGGTATTTCTTCTCTATCTTACCTCATTTATATTTCTACTTTTTTTTTCCTAAAAATAATATCACAACTATTTACCAATCCTACAATATACACAAAATATTTTGGAATAGCTACTCCAGGATCAAGAACAAGCCTGCTAAATAAAGTGCATTTGTTTTTATCCTTAGAGTATAATCCCATTGGAAGTTTATAACAGAATACTGTAATCAGAATTTATTTAGACTAAATCTTTTGCTATACAATTTGACTTTAAAAAGTTAGACTTTGGTTCTTTGGTTTTTACTTGTTCAGTTTTAACATTTTTTTTTTACCCCATTATTGTTTATTTATTTTTTTGAATGTGGAATGTATTATTACACAGCAGCCAGCCCAATCACGTAGTGGTTAAGTTTGTGCACTCTGCTTCAGTGGCCTGGGGTTTGCTGATTCAGGTGGGGATCCCAGGTGTGGACCTACACACTGCTCATCAAGCCATGCTGTGGTGGTATCCTATGTACAAAATAGAGGAAGACTGGCCCAGATGTGAGCTCAGTGACAATCCTCCTCAAGCAAAAAGAGGAAGATTGGCAACAGATGTTAGCTCAGGGCCAATCTTCCCCACACACACACACACACAAAAGAACTACACAGCAAAATGCAAAATTATATAAAAAGATATAATCAGAGAAGTCTTATCTTCTTCTCTAACGCCTGTACCTCATAAAAACCTATGCAAATACAAATGAATATTCTTATTTTTTACACAAAGATTATGCATGCACATATATATAAAGACAGTGTACTATATAGGTATGTGTGTATATATGCGTTATATATAAATACATATGATTATATATGTGTGTGTACAAAGCATGATGCCTTTTATATATAAGCTCTTGAACTTTGCTTTGTCACTTAACAAGATATACCAGAAATTGCTATTTATCACTTTATAGAGGTTTATCCATACTTTTGGAGAGGCAGAGATCAGGTAAACAGGACTCCACTGAATGTGCATTTATGTTGTTTCAATATTTTGCTATTGTACAAGATATTTCAATAAATAAACTCATGCATATATTTTCTCACATTTTGAGTTATATATTCTGGGTAAATTCCTAGAAGTAGGACTGCTGGGTCAAATACTAACTAAATACACAGTGTGGTAAGTTTGGCAAATCTTTCCTGTATGGATATTATTATCTTAGATTCTCACTAGAAATATACGAATGCCTTATTTTATCACAACCATACTAGAGAGTGTGTTGTCAAGCTTTCAAATTTTTGCCTATCAGAGAGGTAAGAAATATACTTCAGTATATTTTTAATTTACATTTCTCTTATCATGAATGAAGTTGACTATTTTTTCACCCAAGAGCCTTTTGTATATTTTTTATTGTGTCAAAGGACTATATCCTTTGCCTATTTATGAGCTTTCAGTCTTCCTCATTTCTTAAAAAAAGTCATCAAAATTAGAGATTTTCGCTCTTTATTTGTGATATAATTTGCAAATAGCTTCTTCGTGTTCATCATTGGTCCTTTAACTGTGATTCGTTAATATTTGTCATGCAAAATTTCTTTATACTAGGCAGTCAAATTAATTTAAAATATTTTGGGTCTAAGTCCTACGCATCCCAATGTTCATTGCAGCATTATTTACAACAGCCAAGACGTGGAAGCAACCTAAGTGTCCAGCAACAGACGAATGGATAAAGAAGATGTGGGACATATATACAATGGAATACTACTCAGCTGCAAAACAGAACAAAATCATTCCATTTGCAATAACATGGATGGACCTTGAGAGAATTATGTTAAGTGAAATAAGCCAGCGAGAGAAGGACAATCTGTGTATGACTCCACTCATATGAGGAATTTAAAATTATGGACTAAGAACAGTTTAGTGGATACCAGGGGAAAGGTGGGGTGGGGGGTGGGCACAAAGGGTGAAATGGTGCACCTACAACATGACTGACAAACATTAACGTACAACTGAAATTTCACAAGATTGTAACCTATCAATAACTCAATAAAAAAAAAGAAAAAAAAAGAAAAAAAATATTTTGAGTCTAGATTTTGAATCAGAATTAAAAAGTCTTTCTCTGCAGCCAAATGACAAATGAATTCAAATATCTTTGCTGCTAGCAATTGTGTGATAGATTTTTAAAAAATTAGTACATCATATCAGAAACATTTGATGTTAATCCTTTTTTTTTTTTTTCCTGCAGGGGAAGATTTGCCCCAAACTAACATCTGTTGCAATCTTCCTCCTTTTTTCTTCCTTTCTCCCCCACCAAAGCCCTGCTACATTGTTTGATATACTTGCAAGTTCTTCCATGTTAGCCACCACCACAGCAAGGCTACTGACAGACAAGTGATTTGGTGACATACGTGGGAACCGAACCTGGGAAGCTGAAAATGGGCATGCTGTACTTTAACTGCTGGGTCATCAGGGCTGCCTCTGATGTTAATTTTCATGCACAAGAAAGGGTATAAATCCAAATTTATCTTTTAATTTAAATTTCCCCCTCAGAGATCTGAGATGCCAATTTACCTATAAAAAAATCAAATCAAATTTATTACATCTATTTCTGTTTTTTTTCTATTGTGTCTTCCAAGTCTATTCACGTTGCCGTAATCTCTCTTCTTTTCTAATTTTTTGTGAGTTACGTGTGCATATTTATTTTTCTATGTGAGATTTAGCACCAATTCATCTGGCACCAGTAAAATAATTGTTGGTATTTTTATTGAGATCAGCTAATTTATACATTAACTTAGGGAGAACAGACGTCCTTGTGATGTTGAGAAATCCTATCCAATGATAATAGATGTCTGTTTATTTGCTCAAGTCTACTTGTTTTTTGGATGGTTTCTTATGCAGCAATAGCCAATTGATACAGAAAGCTATTGACTTTGTACATTAATTTTTTATCTTTCTATCTAATTATTATATTATTTGAATTGTTTTTAACATTTATTCTCCAGGATTTTCTAGATATACTATTATTCTCATGTGCCACGTAATGACATTTTGTTCAACAATAAACTGGATATATGACAGTGGTCCGTAAGATAAGACCATATCGCCTGAGTGTGTAGTAGGCTATACCATCTAGGTTTGTCTAAGTATTGCAGGGAAGGAAGAAATTTTGCTCTGCCCTTCTAGGTTCTTCTGATTTGTCTAAGAATTAAATTGACATGAGACAAATTAACAAGAGAAAAACAAACAAAAGTTTAATAACAAGTACACATGGGAGAAATCCAGGAAAATCAAGTAACTTGTTAAACCGGTTGAAGCTTTTGCCTTAAATACTGTCCTCAACTAAAGACAAAGGAAGATGTTGGGGGTGGAGAGAGTCAGGGACTTCAAAGAGAAGAAGGCAATTCACAGGTAGATGAAAAGGAGCAAACAGTTTGGAAAACAACTGTTCAGACACATAGAAACAAAAGAGACAGAGGGGAGCCCAACAAACAGCTTTTCTAGGTTCCTCCCTGTCTACCACCTAGTTCATGTTATACTAAGGGAGAGCTTGCTTCCTGAGAAAGAATTGTTCATCTGAATTCCTATAGGCTGTTAAGAAGGATGTAAGAAGGAAAACTTTCTGAGTTTTTTGTTTTTTAAAAATAATCAGTCTAAAATAATCCTCATGTTGGTGCCAGCCTGGTGGCACAGCAGTTGTTTACACGTTCCACTTTGGTGCCCCGGAATTCGCTGCTTTGGATGCTGAGGGTGGAGCTACCTACTGCTTGTCAAGCCATGCTGTGGCTGGTGTCCCACATATAAAAAAGTAGAGGAAAATGGGCATAGATGTTAGCTAAGGGCCAGTCTTCCACAGGAAATAAAGGAGGATTGGCAGCAGACGTTAGCTCAGGGCTAATCTTCTTCAAAAAATCCTGATGTTAAAGAGACACATTTTGGGGTGGCAAATTTTGCACCCCTCCGGTACACTCTATGATGTTCTCACAATGAAGAAATCACCTAATGACACATTTCTCAGAACGTATCCCTATCACTGTGTCCCATGACTATATATCACTTGCAAGCAGTGTTACTCCTTTCTCCACTCTACAGTTTTACTTGTGTTATCTTAATTCCAATGGCTAATACCTCCTATAAAGTGTCAAATAGCTGTGGAGATAGCAGGAATCTCTGCCTAATTCCTGAGTGTAGTGGGAATGCCTCTAGAATTTTCCCAGTCAGTAAGTTGATGGCTTTAGGATTGAGTTATTCATATCTCATTGAAATATGAAAGTATCCATCTATTATTTTATTAGTGTGTTTGTGAGAAATAGGTGTTAAATTTTGTTGGAGAATTTTTTGATATTTATGGAAATATTCATGTGAGTTTTTCCTTAGATCCAATAATGTGGTGAATTATGTTAATAGATGTTCTGAGATTGAACACCTTATATTCCTGCAATAAATCCTAGTAGGTCATTTTGTACAATTATCTTAATATGGTATTGAATTCTGTTGCTAGTATTTAGGATTTTTACATAAATATTTGTAAGTGAGGTTAATTTGCAGTTATTTTTTCTATTTTTATCAGGCTTTAGTATCAATGTTACTGTTGCATCATAAAAAGAAAGTTAGGAAGTTCTGCATTTTCTATATTCTGTAAAAAGTTTGTAGCCTTGGTATGGTACGGTATTTGAAGATTCTGTGAAATTCGCCTGTGAAACTATCTGAGCTTGTTGTTTTGTGTGGGGTAGTTCTTTGATGACATTTTCTATTTCTTTTATGAAAGATGGTCTCTTTAAGCAAAACATCTTCTCCAAGACATTGAAATACAGTACAAATTTCACAAACTGCCTAAATCTTTCCTTCTCATGAGAACAGTCTGATGACACCTTTATACGAATAAGACACAAATAGTGTAAATGCACTAATGACAATGAGACGCACACTTGTCTAATTCATACTCTTGAGTATGTTTAATTGTGAATATAAGCTATGCAATAAAGTACACTTAAAGTGTAATGGAATCCACAGAACAAACTATAACTCCAAAGGCCAACAGTAAAATATCAGGGCCATGCAGCCTGTGTGTTGGCAAAAACAAATTGGCACTCCAGCTTTCCATCCTCTTTAGGAAGCGTGAACTTTCAAATGTGATATTTCTAAACATCCATGAAGGTCGTACAAGAATGTTTTGATACACTGAAAGTAAAATTGTGCAATTACTTGATACGGCATTTTTCAAAAGATTTTGCTATAGTTGTAGCACACTTCTACCCGTTTTTTCAAACCTGAAAATTACTACCTGATGGGCACTCTAAGTAAATTCTCTAAGTGAATCCTAAATGTGAGGAGGAGAAGGAGGAAAAGAGATACTTGATCACCATCAGAACAAAGGGATGGGGTGAGCGGAGAGGAAAATGGATAGGAAGCAATGCTGTTCTGACTCCCCCAGGTCTCTATAGGGTGTACCCTCCATAATACTGAGCTATCCTGAAATATCTTAACTGCATTGACTCCAATAACTGATTTCTCCTTTTTGGAGGGGAGGAGATGGGATTATAGTGTTAATTAAAAACTATATAAAATTTACAATATAATCTGTTATAATACTCTCACTGAAATAGGAGCAATTTGCTAGCAAGTGGAAATAATGACTGCCTTTTCATAGGCTAATATATAAGATAATGCAATCTGTGTGTGTATTTTAAAATTCATGTATATATAAAACATATGATCATACGTACATATATTCTATTTATGCTCTAAGTGTGTGTATGTGTCTGTATAGACACTTGCATGTGTCTGAGTGTTCTGTATGTATATATTATTCACACACAGAGGAAGGAAGGATAATGGGTAAAAATCATTAATACTTGCTTTCAGGGCCCTTACAATTGTTTAGGAGTGACAGATATGTTAATATATGATATAAGGCAGAATAGAGGCTAAATTCAGTTACAAACGTATTGTGACAACACTAGCGAAAGGAGAGATTAATTTTGACATATGGAATGAGTAGAAGAACGAAGAAAACAAAAACTGCCCCACTAAAATAGCCTCTGATCTGAGCCTGGAGCAATAGGATTTCAATATATAAAAGTTGAAGCTGAATGGATAGCAATGGTGGTGGTGGTGCCCGAGTGTGTATATGTGTTGTCAGGAGGGGGAGGGCTTGTTTCCAGGCTGATTAATATGAATGCAAATATATCAGTTACTTCTACCCTACCAACCTAGATATCCTTTTAGAATTAAATGGAATCTTCTATCAGACAGTTCAAAGTCTTTGGCTGAAACGATAGCCACTGATAGAGTGAGATGCTGTAGAATTTCTTTCATTTTCTTCCAGCCGAAATAACTAGCACCTGTAGTGTGGAGTGACTTTCCCCTCTAGCTGGACATGTAGGAGCAGATCGTCTTCAGATGGAGTCTCTGCTCACCAGGCTGCAATAAGGGAAGTTACTGAGAGGGTGTCCTCAGCATTTTTCCCTTTAAGAAATTTGCCAAAGTCAGGGAACAAAATGAGGCAATCACTGTTTAAGAGAGTGTCAAAATCATTCAGAAATTAAAACAAGCTATTGGAGTTCACAGGTTCTTCAATATGCACAGCTACCATCTTCCTTTTAGCTTAATAAGGGGTTGCGCATCCTTACAATTAAAGATAATTGCAGAGTGTAAAAACTGCATTGTGATTATAGAAACACAAAATGAAGCTTGGGGACTATAAGACAAAGACTTCATCAACCGAACACCTTGGAACTCTGTAGCCTTTAAAATATAACTCCTCTTCTCTAGAGCTTTTTCTTTTTATACTGAGTCCCCTTCTTTCCTTATTCTCAAAAGAAATATATTATTCAATATCTTGACTGATTGGAAACCGAGCCGTGGGTTTTCATTAAAAATTTTCAAGCTCATAAGTATCAATGATGCTTCTCTAAATCATTTAGAAGTTGAATTTGTTTTAAAATCAGGATTCACTGCCTCATTGTTTTGTTGTTTCTTGGGAAACCCTGTCAAAAATATCTTGTTAAATCTCATCTTGTTAAATAATTCCAATATCTTTCACTCGAAATTACTTGAAAAGATAGTGGAAGCTGGGATTAGATGCTGTGAAATATGAAACATAGGTATTGTTTTTACCTGATCAGGCACGCAACTTCAATTTAGGGGGGCTGCATTTGAAAAAGCAAGGTGGTTTTTTGTTTGTTTGCATACTGAATAGGCACTATAACGCGATAAATATTGTGTTGGATGTTTCTCTCTGAGACTTTATATAAAGGTTTGTAGAATTTACTTACCTGAGAAAAAGAATGGGAAGGAAGTTGGAGAAAATTGTGAAGAAACCAGTTTAATTTCTCTTTAAATTGGCAAATAAAGAGGACAATTCATATCATAAATTTATATGAGCTTCTCAAGGCAAAAGTTACATGTAATCTCAATGCCATGAGCCAAGAGCGTGTTCTCTTTCTTGAATGAGGAATGACTATCAAATAAAATGACTTGGCAAAGAGGTAACTGTTTAAACTGCTTCAGCTACTTGTCATCATTTACTCACAAGGCCTGATCAGCTTTACTTATTGGAGAAGCATCCAGCAGTGTCTGTCAAACTAAGCACATTAAGTCCACAAAGCAACAGGACTCAAAAAGTGGTGAATGAGTAACCATACATAAAACTCTCCAAAGACATTTCATCTGGAAAAAATATTAATTGGTAAACAAACAAATTTCCGGGCAGTATTCTGAAAAACTGTCAATTCCCAAATGAATAAGGTCATCTTGGTGTCTTATCCAACTTGTTTGTCCGTGGCAACACTTCAAACTATTCAAGTGAATTTGTGGAAATGCATATAAATTAGACACTGGTTTAGGCTTAATTTGTTCGTTTTCTGAATAGTATTCACATTTGTGTAAACAGAGTCGAGTAAGATTTACAGGCTGTAAACTCTGCAATCTGACAATTTACATGTTAATGTGGTAAATCAATTCAATAAACATTTACTGAACTCCTGGTGAAGTTCTGTGCCGGGTATTCTGGGAGCATTATCCATGCCATTTAGAGAACATGCAACTAGGAACTGAGATAGGCAGAATCAAGTATATTTTCACTCCTGACATCATGACCATATTAGTTAATGCAAAATGAAATAATATATGGAGCAACTAACACTTTGTAGGTGTCTCTTTCTTCATATTATATATACTAGTCATTTAATCTGGGCATTCTTATAATGTCACCATTGAACCTTTGGGGGTAGGAGGTGGAAATGAGAAAATTTTCTCTGCTTGAGTCAGCTACACATTATCCATTTTTGAATTAATCATTCTTCATGTAAAATTGTACTTGTTTTTTATTTTAGGGTGTGGTTTTAAGCACTGAGTTGATGACCTATAGTGTGCTTTCACTGAATTGACCTTGGTATAGACTTCAACAGACAATATTTGAAGTTGACATAGAATTATAATGATCATATGGACTACATTTAAAAAGACGAAAAATAACGAAAGGAGAAGGCTATTCAAAAACAAACTAAAGCATAGCAACCAAGCAATTAACACAATGAAAACTTTCTAATGCATGCTCTTTCCTAATCCATGCACTTAGGTTCACAGAAATTTCAAACACAGCACGATTTTTTTTCCTATTAATGAAGTATATAGACTAGCCCCATGTATCCTATTTCAATGAACTACTATCTTTTTTTTTTTGTCAATTATGCAAATTCAGCAAAGTGAGAGAAAACCTGGGAACTCATGACTTTTGACCTTCTTTCTTTGGGAGGCATCTTTTATAGTCCTTTTATAGGGCCGTTTATTTAATTCTCAGAACCATTTTGCACGGCAGATATATTTATTATAATATTTGTTCAAAGAAGACAACTGAAACTCAAAAAGGTTAATGATTTGCCCAAATTCACAAAGGTATTGAAAGACAAGCCAATTTTTTAGCATCTCAGAAAACATCCTCTTTCCCAGCTCCGTGGTTGTCTTGATTAAGATCAGAAGATGTAATAGACAGCTGTCAATCTCTTATTTTAAATAACCATGGGGAATTTTCTTCATTCCTTATTTCTTTTCTTTTATAATTATACTTTAAAATTCAGGAATCAGATTATCTTTTAGTCACACAACATTAAGGGTCAAAATAAGACCTTCTTTAAAAAAGTGTTTTTATGAAAAGTGATAGGAATATTGATGCAATTCTGCTGAGGTAAGATTCTTACACATGGGTTTAGGACATATCTATCATTGATCAACACAAATTTATTGTGTTCCTTCTGTATGATCTAGATTGCCCTGGGTGCTATAGGAGATAGAATAACATGATGCAATTCACCAAATATATATTAAGCATATATAGTATTCTATGCATTACTAAAGAGAAAGAGGGGAGGCAAAGGAAGCAGAAAGAATTTCAACAGAAGAAAAAAAAGATGGAAAAGATACAGCTCTATTATTTAAGAAATTTATAATCTCGTTACGGAAACACAACACATACAACACAATCCAAGGGAAATGTAGTCAATGCCATTTGATGTAAAGTCTAAAAATCAAAGCAATCCTTTGAGGCAAGGGTGAGTCTAAGTCTTAATAATTCAGAATTCAGAAAGAATTCATTAAAATTCAGAAAAAATATTTTAAAAAAGTAAAACAATGACTTTTTGAGATATTTAATCAACCTTAATTTGAAGGTGGGAAACTGGTTGATATTCATGGATTTACATGTGGTTTTAAGAGCTACATGAAATCTGTATATCAAGTCAATCTTAGATGAATTTAGGTAATGGCAGCAGATGAAATTCCATTAAGCCATTTCTTACAGGCAAGCTAAATGCAACACAGTATTTTCCAATATTTTCTTGAACTGTATCATATGGTTTACTTCATAGACTTGAGATAGAGAAAATGTATACCTATTTAATCACAGAGTTACCAACCCACCATGGTACATGCCTTGAGATCTTTTCCAGGAGTGATAATGAGTTTACTCAGATAACATTTGTCCAGCTTGTTTGCACAAAGCAGAATACTTGCAGCCAGGTTGGCTGGAGTACAAAGGTAGGGAAAGGAGCAGCAGGTAGGCAAAAATATGGCGTGAAATAAAATGACACACCTACCTCAAAGAAGAAACAAAGCTTATGGACTTGTTGAGCTGGTGCTCTTTATCTTTCTGCTAAATAACTACATTAACCTTCTAGTAGCACGTATTCTTTATTTTTTTATTTATTTTTTGAAGAAGAAGATTAGCTCTAAGCTAACATCTGCCGCCAACCCTCCTCTTTTTGCTGAGGAAGACTGGCCCTGAGCTAACATCCGTGCCCATCTTCCTCTACTTTATATGTGGGACGCCTACCACAGCATAGCTTGCCATGTGGTGCCAGGTCCGCACCCGGGATCCGAACCGGTGAACCCTGGGCCACAGAAGTGGAATGTGCACACTTAACCGCTGCGCCACTGGGTGGCCCCCGTATTCTTTATTTAATCTGTATTTAAATAAAGGTGATTTTTCCTTGCAGAATTATCATCAGCACCAACTCTTCTTATTTTTTGAGATATCCCGGTTTCTCCCCATTAAGTATTAAACATTAAAAAGAAACTCAGAATTAATGAACTATCTTGAGTATACTCAAAGACGTAAACTGTGTGGGTGGGCAAATCTGAGAATGTTAGTACAGCACAACTAGTACTGTGTACTCCATTTCCTATTCTAGAACATAACAAATTGTGATTCATGACATCGAAATCTACTTTAAATTTTTCATATCTTAGTGCCTTTTAACATCTACCCATCTACCTTGCCGATCTTTGTCATCCCCAAATACATATTTACATCAACTTTGACTGTGGTCACATAAAAATTTCTTTCCTTGTGCTAGAAAAAGCAATGAGAATTGATGAGTTTAATGGCTCAGACCAAAAAAAAAATCAGTCTTGATATATGTCTGTCTTTATCAAATGTATTAGAAGGTGAATTTTTATTTGTTAAATTCTAAAATTTTGAGGTGACAGCTCTAATCCTATCATCAGTTTTGTTTTTCTTATTTCTGCAATCTGGCTGGAAAAAATACAGAAATACATATTTGTGACTGAGATAAATTACTCCTGAGAGATTTCCTGGGTAGCCCTCTACAAGGAGAAGGTTAAGAAAATATTCTACATTGCTACTCAACTAGTAAATGTTCATCTTTTAAAAAGTCGCTGAATCTCCAGTTGGTGCATATATCTAGAGCCGAGAACTGTTGAAGGCATTATTTTTCCCGTAAGATAAACGGTATAAATAGCCTCTAATACATGATTTCCACTTACAAAAGAAACTTAGGATGCTTAAATTGTGAATTCTGTGTCATTTGATAATATTATAACAATAGATTTTATGGAGGAATAAAATTATTGAGGCTTTAGCATCATTCAGACCCAAATCTCAACCCAGCTCTGCCATTTAAGTTACATAATTTTAGTATTTTTGAGGTTTACTGTTCTCATCTTAGAAAAAGGGATAAGAAAAACCACTCATTTGATTTTTGTGATAATTAAGCAAGATAAATGAGAACCATCACACTCCTAAATTCAAGGAGCTACCATTTGCATAAATACAAGATAAGCAGAGCCTCTTAGCATCATGAAATACGGTAGGCTTGAGTAGCGTGTACAAAGCTCTCACCTCACAGTTACATAGAATGAAGACCCCCAGTGCTTGCATTATTCAATACCATTGCAATAACAAAAACAGTGTGAGCTGACATAGTTTACATATCAAAACTCTGTTTATCGAGCATAGCCATAATGTCTTATTCTACATGCCCAGGACAATGCCTGACTCATAGAAATAACTCAATATCAGTTTGTTGAATACATAAGATCACATGAATCTTGTATGATTGGTAGATCAGGAGCCCTTTGAGAAGCTGTATCCTTCAGTAAGAATTGTCAATGAGCTTATGCATAAGGATAAGTGAGACCTGAGACACAACTCTTTAGTTCCCTAAAGCAAAACAAAATTCTGTGAATTTTTATGATGAGGATATATGTGTTAATGCTATACACATAGCATTCTCAACCTCAAAGTAATGCTATTGTGTGTATGTATGTATGTATGTATGTGTGTGTGTGTGTGTGTGTGTGTTCTGCATTTAAAAAGAGAGTGGGATGTTTTCCAAATAAATATATGATGCTGGCATTAAGGCATAGACAGATTTACAGAATTGTCAGCAAACATTAAAAAAATTGGGGAAGTTAACAGTTTGGCCTATTTTCTACTTTGGGGGGGATTTGCCCAGTGATATTTTCCAGAACTGTCTATATCAACCTTGCTGATTCACTTATTTGCTGGGTATCTACTAGACGTATTATGTTCCCTTTAAGCAGCCCTCTCTGAAGAGGGCATTCTTCCCTAGAGATCCATTTCTGCACGAGTCTTGACTCTTAAACTCACATCTGCTGTTTCCATTAACTTTTTAAATATGAAGAAGAAATCGGCTTTAACAGATTTGTCACTAACACCACCAGAAAATCTTTGAGCATGATAGGGAAACCAAGTTTCAGAGAAACGAAGTGGCTTCCCCAAATATTACACGGTGACAGAGGTGGCTGGGACTACTGCTCACATCTCTTCCTCATCCAGAATCGCCCCCTCACATAACACCACCCTCAATGATGAGTTAAACCCCAGAGAAGAAATTGCCTGTCTTCAGCATTTATATTCCTCCCCACTGCCTAAATTACTTTTATTAAACCAATGCACTTATAATACTCAGCAATGTTAAAGCGACATCAAAGAAAACTGAGAAGTTGTTTGTCTTTCAGAATATCTGCGTGTCCCCCACAATCCACGTCCAAAATAAAAATTATAAGCAGCTCCATCTTCTTTAGGGTATATTTCTGAATTACGGTATCCTAACTCCTTCATTAAAGTGTAGCATTCTTGAAGTTAGCAGTTAATCTACTAGTCCACAGAGGGAAGAGACTGGACCTGTGTGTTGACTCTGTCCAAGTCATACTAGTCAGTTTCAGTAACAGAAATGCACAGTCAGATGGGACCAAGAAGGCTAACGGTCATGAATTCCAGCTCAATCAGGTTTCGGGATCTTACAGGTTCAGTTCCCAATCCAAGCTTTACCACTTCCTAGCCATAAAACATGTGTAGGTAAATCTTTGCTAAGCCTCAATTTCTTCCTCTATGAAATTAAAACAACAATAGTTCTTAACTCATAGGGTTACTGAAAGGATTAATAACTCATAAGTTTACATAAAAGAGCTGGCCCTTTCTTACACTTCAAGTTCAGCTTAAATGTCAGCCCCTCTGAAAGTTCTTCCCTGATTACCTTATTTAAATTGGCCTCCCTGTTAGTATTTTTAACCCATCATCCTGCTTATCTTCTTTATAACATAATCTGTGATTATTGATTTTGTTGATTTGCTCATTAGTTTACTGTCTGTCTCCCCCACAAACCCACAAGCTCTGTGAGATCTGAATGTGTCTGTATCCTCATAGCCAAGCACAATGGAGGGATAATGCTTCACATGAAACAAATATTAACAAATGCATAGTCTGTAGTAATCAATGAATAAACACTTATAATAATAATTATTATTATTATATAGGAATATACACATTTCATGTACCTATTCTTTACAATTATGGCACTTTGGTCATTTCCAACAACTTGAGATTTAATTTTTACATTTTTGCAAGACATAAAAAGCTAGAAAAAAATGGTGTCAGACTAAGAATTGGAAAATTTGATTAGGAAAACAGGGTCACATTCCCAAAACTTGTATGTAATCTATCCCTCTAGTGCTTGAAATGCATCCATAATATCCCTACTAAGGGCTCATCTACCATTGCTTGTTGACTCTAGTGACAGGAAGGTTAAGTTCTTATGATGTAGTACCATCCATTTTCAGACTGCTCAGACTTCTAGAAAATCTTTCCTTATGTTGAACAGAAATCAATATCCTGGAAGCAAGCAAGCATTCACTGTGGCCACTTCAGTCCCCAAGAATATACAGAACATTTCTAATTATCATTCTCATATTAGCCCCTTATCAGAATAAAGACACCTTTCAAATACTCCTTGATTTTTCTCTTCTCCAAGTTAATTAACGCTGCTTCAGTCAAGTTTAATCACACATCCATATTTGCATTCATCTTTGTAGGACATTTTCAGCAGATATGGTTGCACACTCAGAATTATAACACGGTGAAGATATTAAAGGAAAATACTTTATTTTTATAACTATTTATAGGCCCACAAAGCACCTTCATATTACTAAACTAATGAGATAGCATCTTAGTTGCATGTTCCTTTATGCATCAGTTTATGAGGCCTCAGCCAGGAATAGTTCTGAGCTAAAGATGATAAATTTTCTATACTTTTGTAGAGATGAGGGCATACATTCTTTCCCCTGTGCTGATAGGGTAAACCACATTTAGGTTTTTCTGAATCCATGAGCGTCTGGTCTCCTGTTTACATCTAATAAGAAATTACGATGATTTCATTCACTCATTTATCTCAGAAAAGCACACCCATGGATATCACACTGGGACCTTTGTGGTAGGCAGAATAATAGCCCCCTCCCCAAAATGTCCATGTCTTAATTTCCAGAACCTGTGAATATGTTACATTACATGGCAAAAGATATTTTGCAGATAGGATTAAAGTTAAGAACCTTGAGATGAGGAAATTACTCTGGATTATCCAAATAGGCCCAATCTAGGCACATGAATACTTAAAAGTGGAAGAGAAAGGCAGAATTTTGGGTTGTAGAAAGTGCAAGTATGAGAAGGACACAGGCTGTTGTTGCTGGCTTTGACAATGAAGGAGGCTGTGAACCAAGTAATGTAAATGGCTTCTAGAAGCTGAGAATGACCCTCATCTGACAGCCAGCAAGGAAACAGGAATCTCAGTTCTATAACTGCAAGGAACTGAAGTTTAGTTTGCAAAGAAATGGGTCCTCCCCAGAGACTCCAGAAAGAAATGCAGCCCTCCTGACATCTTGATTTTAGCCCAGTGAGACTTGTGTCAGACTTCCATCATACAGAATTGTAGTATGTCGTCCTAGTTGTTCTAAGCCACTAAATTTGTGTTAATTTGCTACATCAGTAATAAAAAACTAATATAACCCGGATCCCTATAAATTAGTACCAGTGCTGTAAGGGGGACATAATTCAACACGTTGTGGGTTCCTTATAAACCAGAACTGCATTTTTGGAATCCACATTCTGTGCTGCTCCATACAAATATACTTAACCTTGCTCGTTCATGCTTCTTAAATACAAATGGCACAACGTCTCAATGGGTACAACAAATTCAAAGTTTGGGAATACTCTTAGTTATCGGATATTTTGCAGAGTAGTTTTGTATATTGCAAAGCAATTTTATTCTTGGTTTAGGGGTAAAAAGGTAGATATTTGTGCTTCAACACTTGAGAACAATAAAAACTTCTTCTGTTTCTCTTTCGCTCTCCTTTCTTTCTTCATTTCTCCCTGCTTCCTTCCCACACAGCACGCCCGCCACACCCAACACCACACCATACCAGATCTCAAATTTTTGGAGTAGAGATAATGAGTACCGTTTTAATGAAAATTTATTGCACTGCTTAAGGAGAATATATTTGTCCCAAAGAAAATGGTTGACTTTTCTCCTCACCTGTCCTCACACTGAATAAGCTGTTTCTTCAATCACAGCTATTATCTCTGCAGAGTTGTGCAATCAATATTTATGACTTATCTGAAGATGTTTGCAGCAGAGGAAGGATAAGGTTACTATTGGCTAACTAAAGCCCTGAACTCGATACGTCTTCATCACTATTGCCTTAGGACACTTCCTGGCAGTTCATTAATTTTCTTGTCAAGATCATTTAAAATATGTTTCTGGTAAAGGGTGTGATTCATCATCAAAAGTATACCCCAATGTCAGAACTCCCCTTACCGCTTGTTTTCTGTCCGTGCTAATTTAAAATACCTCCACTTTGTCAATAATTTATTCTTTTCTTTGGAAAGTTGGCCATCACTTAAAATTTCCATGGAATAGAGAAAGAAAATATCCAAGAGAAAAAGCAATATAAATTTTTCAATCTAATGCAAATGCACTGATATCTCAAAAATTGTATTGGATGATATGGGTGAAGTGAACCCTACAACTCTGAAATATCATGCATGTTTTTATCACTACTAAGAAAATATTGTTATGGGGCCAGCCCAGTGGCATAGTGGCTAAGTTGGAATGTTCAACTTCAGCAGCCCAGGGTTCACAGGCTCAGATCCCAGGAGTAGACCTACACACCACTCATCAGGCCATGCTGTGTGCAACACCCCACATACAAAGATACAGAGGAAGATTGGCACAGATGTTAGCTCAGGGCCAATCTTCCTCACCAAAAAAAGGAAAAAAAAAAAAAGGAAAATAGTGCTACATCCATTTAATTAAAGATGTTTATTGAATACCAATGATTTATATGCATTGATCCAAAGATATATTGATCAACAAGAGAAAAATGAAAAAAGAAAATATCCTTCTTGGAGATTAGAGTCTGGCACTCTTCTCAAAAATAAAGTATTGGTAAGTACAAGAATGTGGCAGTTATTAGTGTTGTTCACTCAATATTTCTAGTTTTCGTTCCAGGAATATACTAGGATCACACTTTCCTAGCCCCTTGAAGTTAAATGTGGCCATATGTATTGCTTTGTCCAATTACACATGAGGAGAAGTTACACATGCCACTTCGGGGTGGAAGATTTAATAGTTAGTGCGTGATTTTCACATTCTAGCGTATCTCCCTAAGCAACCATGTAAGCATAAAGATGAAACCTTCCTCAGTTTACAGTTCTGAATAAGAATGACACAGAACAGAGCTTATCTACAATGGACATACAGTGTAAGTAAAAAATAACCCTGTGTAATTTTAAGCCACTGACATGTTGGAGTTGTTTTTACTAAAATAGTCTAGTTGGATTCATAAAGAAATTGATATTTAAAAGAAGAATGCTGTCATATCAAGACCTAAAATGTAAGGGCTTGGCTTAATGAACACAGATAGTGAGGAAATTGTGATAGGGGACAAAAAAGATAGTAACCTGTCTTACATAATAGCAAAGCATTTGGTGAAATTGTCACTTCCTATAAGTTGGCAATCATCCCATAGAACTAATTAACTTGTATCTTCAGGGAAATATTAGAATATAGAATGTTAATTCTCTGTGTTGTCTATGTTTAGCAAAGGGCTAGGAAAAAAATGAGATGAGCTCAGAAAATAATTAGCTAGCTTATAATTAGTAATTAAAGAGAATAAAGACAGTCCATGGATTAAGGGACTTGCAGCAAAAAATATGAAACAAAAAGACCTTTGGGGGCAAAGTCCATGAAAACTCAGACAATTGTAAAGATCCAATCAAAAGTGTGACCATCACACGCACTGCTACAAGCCCTGAAGGGGTCAAGGTGTCTCAGAGTAAGACTCCAGCTGCCTAGTAAATCGTTCAAATTAGACACATTGGCTATGGAACAAGATACAAAGAGTGTGGTTCTCCCTCTGTGATCTAATGGGCCCTCGGTGCCCATAATTTAGCCCAAAGAGAGAATGAAGCAATTAGAATAGGAAACCAAAGAAATGTAGTAAAAGTTAAGAAGTATATCTTAAAAAGTGTTACAAAAGTGGCTAACAGTATGTGGAGTCTACCAGAGTCATATAGATAAGGAGACAACCAAGATTTTGAGAAAAAGACTCTGAATGCTTAAAATTTTAAAAACACTCTTGGGCAGAAAGTGAGTTGAAAAAGTCACTGTCCCTTCTAGGACAGCATATTCTCCAGGGTGCGTTTCAGATACAACCAAAGAGTATGATGAAAAAAGAATCTCCCAAAAGGATAAACAAAAGAATATGGATTGGGGATCCATGAACAAAGGAACTCCTCCAATAGAGCAGAACTATGCCTAATCAAAGATTATATCCAATCTTCAGGAAGCATTCATTCCCATCAGTTTCATCTTTACCTATCAGCTGTGGCGCACATAATTTGCCCTGTGATTCATGGATCTCCAGGCCAAGAAGGGGCATTGCCGGACTGACGAGGAGACAACAGGGCCTCTTTTAGAGTCTAAGATTCTGAGCTGAACACAGCAACGGGTGCTCCTTCTGGATTGTCTCTTCCAGGGAGGGAAGAAATGTGCTCTACATGGAAATGAGAGCCAAATTTTATCCCTCCTAGTAACCTCAGCACTCTGCCTGAGGATTGCACTGCCTCTTAGAAGTTAGATGACTGCCTATAGATATCATCTTTTACCTCTTCAAAAATGATCTCTCTTAATGAAGAACTTGCTCCACTGTGTGTGTGTGTGTGTATACACACACATATATACACACACACACACATAGAGTCTACTGTCTCTCTCCATATATATAGATACAGATACAGATATAGATATATAGAGAGATGTCTATAGATCTCTCTCTCTATATATATAGATATGCATACATGCATACATATATACATATTTGCATGTATGTATATATGTATACATATCTAGAGAGAGAGAGAGAGAGAGAATAGTCTCACACATTTATGGAGACTTGGCAAGTCCAAAGTCTGTTGAGGTAGGCTGGTAGGCTAGAGATTCAAGAAGAGTTGCAGTTGGAGTCTGAAGACAGACTGCAGATAGAATCCCTTCCTCAGGAGAGGTCAGCCTTTGTCCTGTTAAGGCCTTCAACTGATTGGATGAGACCCACTTACATCATGAAAGGTAATCTACTTTACTCAAAGTCCACCAATCCAAAAGTAATCTCATCCCAAACAATGCCTTCACAGAAACATCTAGAATGATGTTGGACCAAATATGTGAGTGTCATTGCTCAGTCAAGTTGACCCATAAAATTAACCATCACAAGGTCATTTGAGTATTTGGTGACTAGAGGGAGGTGCTGTCCATCAATATTTTATTCCTTCTTTTTTTTTTTCCTACGCTCTATCTTCGCAACTCCTTCTCTGACTCTGCTTGTCCTGCCATCCTCTTTCACTTACCTTGGGCCCACCCAATTTCACCTTCCCACCCTCACGACCCCATGAAGTTTCACAGCACTTGTGAAATTAGGTGACTTGCTTTGACCAGTGAGATGTGAGCAGATATATCATGTGTCACTTCTGCCTGGAGCTTTAACAAGCCAGAACGAGAGGCAGCGAATCTTTGTTCCTTAGTCTTAGTAACTATAAATGGTCCAAGGAGTATTTGTTACCTCATCCTAGATCCTAGATGGGGAGAAGACAGAGGGGAGCAGAGTCTTCAGCTAACCAGCAATTGTTACACAGTACGCAAGAGAGGAAACCCTTGCTGTTTTAAACCACTGAGAGAGTTGTGTTATTTGTTCCACAGCATAATCTAGCCTTTCTTGTCATAAAGAATGTATAACAAGAGGAAAATTGTCTTAGGAAGAAATATCATATGAAGTATTTAGAACATAGAATTTGGATTTGTACAACTTGAGACTATCCCTTTTTCGCTGTGTGACCATTGTAAAAATTACTCAACCTCTCTGATCATTGGTTTTCATTATCCATAAACTGGAGAGAATTATGCATTCATTGAACTTCCATCATATGCCAGGCATTATTCCAGTCACAGTGAAAAGAAAGATGGATAAAGTGGATCCTGAAACAAAAATTACAAATGCATTGACAAAAAAGAATATAACCTTACTAAATTCTTAGTCCACTACCCCAAACACTGTAGATAGCCAACAAATATTTCTGATTTCCTTCGAGTGCTTTAACGTAGAAAGATCCTAACCTTTACTGTTAATGGTGCTAATACCACCTGCTAACAGGTGGTTAAAAAAAGGAATTCAAGTGTAAGTTGTTTTCCCATTAATCAACAGAAATGCCAAGAACCAGTCAGACTGGAGTTTTGCTAAATTGCATGTTCGCTTTGCCATTCAGTACAAATGCCAAATTCATCACAAGTCTCCAGGGGGAGAGATTACTTTCCAGCAGGCAGTGATGCTTACTGGGGAGAATGCCTTCTTTCCTTCTTCCCTATGACCTCCATATTGTACTTATGATCTCTTTGTTCTCAGGAAACGCGACCCAGAGAAGGACATAAATGGGCAAAGAACAAAAGGAAAAATAAAAATAGACAATAAATGTATGAAAAATATTAATGCTCATTAATGATGAAGAAAAATCAAAATAATAATAGAGAGGCACTTCATCTGCTATAGACTGAATGTCTGTGTCTCCCAAAATTCATATATTAAAACCTAATCCACAAGGTGATGTTATTAGGAGGTGAGGTCTTTGGGAGGTGCTTAGGTCATAAGGTTGGAGCCCTTGGGATTAGTGCCCTTATAAAAGAGATGCCAGAGAGCTTCCTTGTACCTTCCATCATGTAAGGAGGCAGGGAGGACAAGAGGGCTGTCTGTGGACCAGGAAGTAGGCAATCACCAGACACCAAATCTTCTGGTACCTTGATCTTGAACTTGCCAGCCTCTAAAACTGTGAGAAATAAATGTTCACTCTTTAAACCACCCAGTCTATGGTATTTTTTTATAGCAGCCCAAATAGACTGAGACAGAATCCATCAGATTAGCAAATATTAAAAAAAATACCGAATCACTCTCCTACGTTGCTGGAAAAGAACTTTCTATAGTAGGGATATAAAACAGGCAAATTATGTGTCTCTTATTCCAATATTTTATTTTGGGGAATTGAGTCTTCCCCAAATACTTTACTAAAATAGTAAGGAATATCCACAAAAAGTTATGAATATGTTCATCTCAGCACTTGCTAACAATATAAATACAACATACTTTTAACACTAGAGTATCAATTAAATAATTGTTAGAAGTCTACAAAGAAATATCATACAAACTCTTACAAATGTTACATACAAACCTATTAAAAAAGAAAAAAATAGGGGCTGGCCCTGTTGCCTAGTGGTTCAGTTCAGTGTGCTCCGTTTTGGCAGCTGCGGTTTGTGGGTGCGGATCTCGGGCACAGACATACACAACTCGTTAGCATGCTGTGGAGGCAACCCACATACAAAATAGAGGAAGATTGGCACAGATGTTAGCTCAGGGACAATCTTCCTCACCAAAAAGAGGAAGATTGGCAATAGATGTTAGCTCAGGGCGAATCTTCCTCAGCAAAAAAAAAGAAAAATATTTACAATAAATTGATAAATTGTTGAATAAAAAACTGAAATATGGGCATAGAGAAAACATCTGAAAGAATGTGCCACAGTGATAATGAAGGTTATGTTCGACAAAGGAGTATCCCAGGTGTTTAGGTTCTTAAGGGTTTTCTATGTTTTCCCTGATATTTCTAAAATAAGTATGCATTGCTATTTTGTAAAATAAAATTAGTCAAAAAAATAAGCACATTTAGGTACAAGTAAGACCTAGCAGTAATTGACCGTTAAAGAATATCATCAAACATCTAGTTCTTACTAGAGGCAAGAAGATGTGTATCTGCTGATGGCTGATCAAATTGGTGTCACCACTAAAAACCACAGATGAGTTTTTTTACGTTTACAAGAAAGATATCTTGAGTACACAAAGAAACTCTAAGTTCTTTCAAGAATAGCAAGACTGCAAAATACATATGTCAATTCTGTACATGCTGAATTAGAAATGAAAGGATTCCAGCTCTTTTCTCTTTGGAATTACTAGTTAGATGGATGATTTTCCTAACGTGTTATTAAAGCCTCTTCAGGCAGTCAAAAATGGATTAATAGCAAAGGGCATATTGATTAAAATGTAATTTCTATTATTATAACTAAATGATGATTTTGCCTGCAAGTGGGAAGTACTCAGAGGCATCCTTTTGACATATTATAGCTCACTTTGGTCTCCACACAGAACTCGATTTCTGCTGAATTACTGGGCGGAGAGGTATGTATGTCAGACCACTATGCAATCACTTTTAAAAAGAAGATGTTGTCTCAGAGAGAGGGAACACTTTTCATTTATTTTTAAGACTTTTTCCTAAGGAATAAACATAAATAGTTTTCTCTTTGTAAGGAGACCCAAAACATACTTGACTTCAAACCTTATTTAGAGGTTTAAAAGGAAAATTTACTAAAAGAACATTTTAACGCTATCGCTCAAGCAGTGAAATTAACCACTTTCTTTTTGTTCTATATCTAAATTTTATGAGTTTTTGTAGCAATTTTCATGGCTTAAAATAGAAAGTACTTTTGGACAGCATGTAAATGATGAGGAATAATCTTTCAGAATCTACTGTCACATTCATACACAGACAGATACACACATGTAGTCTTCAATGTCTGGTGATCTAATCTCAGAAATTAAATATTATGATACCACAGCCTCTCTGCTATTTTATGCTTCACATAAAAGAAAAACACACTGAAAGTAACTATTTTGCACTGTTATAAGATGTGCTTCACTTTTAGAGCTGGAAAATTTTGGAAAAAATGTGCATCTTAGAATTGATGAAATTTTCTAATTCATAACATAGAAGCAGGTGCATATCAAAGCTTTTAAAAACTGCCTTAAGTATTTGTTTCATTAAATAATAGCTAACATTTATTGAACATTTACATTGTGGTAAGCAGTTTTCTTAAAGATATCTAAAATTAATTATTATAAAACAATGTAGGAATTTGGGAAAAACTTTGGCCTACAAATGCAAATATTGTTCGTGTACCAGGATTAAAACTATATACGAAAATTGAGGTAAATGTACCAAATTTATAAGAGTTCTAGGTTAGAGTTATAAACATTTTTTCCTCAGTTTCTCAAACTTTCCATAATAGGTCTATAATTTCTTTTGTAATTTCAAAGGAGCAACTACATTTCAAACACTCAAATCCTGTGGAATCTTTTTGGACATGGATGCATTTTGGGGGTGATTATATACAGTATTCACTTTAATACCAAGAACTGCTTCTTTCACTTAACACTGGCATTAAAAAAATGTCCAGAGGCTAATTAGTGTAATTGAATTAAAAACATATTTTTCCTTTGACTTCTTCTTGATGGGAGAGATCCAATTCTGTTGCTTTTAGACATCTCCTCTTTAAAAATACAAAAAAAATAAGCTAATCATTAAAATAAATCTCTTTGACTTGTTGAACGCCAACAACACCAATATAGCCAAACTTCTCTTTTGACGTATACGGCCACCCACACCAAACTTATCCCTTTATCAAGGTCTGGAAGAGCTCAGCTGCCAGCCGCATCAATTACTTCTAACACTTTATAAAATAAAAAATTAAATGGGCAAAAGTCTGATTTGTATATCCTGGTAGATTCAGTACAGTATCAGTGCTGTCCATCCATAGAAAAAAAGGAAAACTACGGAGGAAATTGTACCACCTTCTAGTAATTCAATTCCTGAAATTTGGGTCAATCTAAACTCATAGAAGCAAACGATAAACATTGCTAATGCAATATTCTCTCAAATTTTCCCAAGACTTCTTTCTGTATTGACATATAGCGCATGCCCATTATCTAAATACTTACATTTAATTTGTGGCTCACCACTATTAGTGATCATTTTCAAAGTTGTAGTCAACATGATGCTAATTAAGGAATCTCAGAGAGACGTTATACCAGAGTTCTGATAAGAAATAGTTGGGACACTCAGATTAAGATAATTCAAAGATGGTATTCAAAAAGGGGCTGTTTACAAAAAGGTAACCCATTTGTAGAGAAACTAGGGCGCAGGACTCTGAGCTAGTAAGAACAAAGGAGTTATTAAAACCTCTAGGTCACACGTTGGTGGGTGAGGAAGCTGTTTGTGTAGACAGCATCACTTGCTTCGTGCACAGAAGGTGGCTTTGAAAGAAACAGACCCACGGCTGAGGAGTCTAGTCAGCTCGAGATGAATTTGCAGAGAGGGAGCCTTGGGAATGGAGACACTCATCTCACTTACCCTTTCCTATTATCTCTTGCTGGGGAACCCCATTGGCTGAAAAGGGGACTAGAGCCCTTTGATAGTCTTTACAGGTCAGCTTCCAGGACAGAAGGCAGCATCGAGGGAGCAAATAAAGGATATGCAACTGAACAATTACACGGAGCTCACAGAATGAATGTAATCGAATTTGGGATCCTTCCAGGTTAGTGTCTCTGACACATCACACACATACAGGGTTGCGGAGATTGGCCCAATGTATACGCCAAATAATTACGGAAGAGGCATGGACTATAGCCATCCAAGTTGCTGAACTAGAAATGAGAGGCCTCCCAAATTAAGTGATTATTAATAAGCCTTTCTGGCTCTCCCAGAATTGTTACTGATTCTAGATTTTTAAAATGTTATTGTTCTGGCAATTATTTGGGTTTTGCAGATGCCCCTGTCATAGACAGTGATCGTACGAGCGAGCATCAGACAAGCAATAGAATTCAAATTTTAAGTCTGCACGTGGGTAACATTCCAGACTTTTTGCTGGAGGAAAAAAGAAACAAATTAAATCCACCATACTTTTCTTAAATAAATTATTTCTCCTTACATGAAGTTACAACTAACAGGAAAAGAGAAAAGTTAATTAAACAATAAATTATTTGGTGCGCAAGTCACCCAACCATCGCTTTGGATTTGCCTGATCTCTTCCTGTAAGTGATTGTAAGTTCTCCTAAAGGCCCAGGCAAGGTGCATGCAGCGGGGTACTTTACTCCTTGGGTCTCAGGACATGCAGCCCATAGGTAATACTGGAAATAGTGTCCCAGAGGACTCTTAGGGGATCAGAACTGGGGCAAATACACCGAACTCAGGCTGATGATCCATATGAGTTAAATGAAGAAGAGAATCAAGCAGAGTGAGAAACAAGAATCTGTTTTGGAAAGGCAAAAATGAAGACAGAGAGAAGACAAGTGTGGAGTAATTCTTAAGTCTCTGTTCAGGTTCTGAAAACAGTTTCTGAGGGATTTTCTATCTTCCCTTGTGTGCATTATTAGGTGCATTTAAAGGATCTGGAAGATAATTTTATTTCCTTAGAAATAATTCAATCAGTGGTTATTCTTTGATGAAGCAGTTACAACCAATTTTTCTATGTGTGTAGGTGTGTGTACATGTGTGTATGACATACATATGGGTAGATATTTCTAATTATTTAAATGAAAAGATCATAAATAAAAAGCACCAATATCATTATTCAATCAGTATAGGGTTTTTAAGATTCTTTAACTATTTGAAATGATTTATAAAATGTTATCCCGTTATATTTTCACGTTTTTATTTCAGGGACAAAATATTTTGTCAAAGATGATATTAATGTGGTCAGAGTAATGTTAGAGGATCCTTAAGTACTTAAAGGTATTAGTTTAACGCATTAGTAATTACTGACTAGTAAGTCCTTTGTGAAGAGTTGTGAGGGCTAAAGAAATAACCAAGTTAATTGTCCTGACCTCCAGGGGCTGAGACTCTGATGAAGTAAGAGGCATATACACAGTTCACAGTAATTAGGACAGATTATAATATGGGATATAAGAGAAGCCTTTGAAATGTGGCTATGGATTGAACAGCAGAGAAGGGAGCTATAGTGGTTAGTTATCTTGGTGAGAGTAATTTTAGCACTGCTTGAAGCAAAATTTTAACACTCAGGTAGAGAGTGGGAAGTGAAAGGGTAGCTAAAATTAACTCATTTAATCATCGAGCCCCTAGCATTTTAGACATTGTGCTAGGTACCGGAAATACACGTTACAAAATGAAAATAGCCCCTCCTCTTGTGGAAATTACCATGAATTGGCGAAGAACATTAATGGTTCTATGGAGACATTTAAATGGGTAAAAGGAGGCTAAGTTGGGGGGAAAATCAAGAGAATAGTGAGATGAAGGAGACTTGTTTTGTTTTGATTTTCGTTGGTTGCATTTCTCCAGGATTAGGGAAACATATGCATGCTGGGTTTTTGTCTGTGTGGAAAACCCCAGGAAAACAGAGAAATGCAAATCAAGGTGGAATAGCTGATTTAATAAGGTTTATAAATAAATGGAAAGTGTTAGGATTAAAATCTAATATAAGGGGTTATTTTGAGAAACAAGAAATAGACTATAGATAAATACAGAGACGTTTTAAGGTCTAAAGAAGAAAAATTCAGTGTTGTTCACATAAGATAGTCTCATCTTTTCTAGAAAGCAGGAGGCTGTTTCATCGGAAACTGAGAAAGTCTGGGGAAGATTTGAGTCCAAGAAGAATAGAGATTTTGAACAACCATGAAAGGGCTGGAACCTTTTAAGTGGCCAAATTCCACTCAGGACCAGGCACTGTCAGGCAGTGTGGAAATGTTGAATGTCTATGATACGTCAGCAAACTGGCATAGTCCTTGTCTTCATGGAGCGTTTCATCTAATGAAAGATGCATACAATAGCCAAGTAATTACACAAATAAATATTAACTTGGCTATTGGCAAGGTCAGTGTGACAGGGGATAAAGTTGATAGAGAACAAGAGAGTCAGAGAGAACCCAGTATAATTGGCTTTCTTTGGATTCAAGGAAGCAAATAAAACTAAATGCGTCATCTGGTGTACCAGAATGATAGAGAAATACAAAAGGAGGGTAAATAATGGGTTCAGTAGGAGTCAGGAAGTGGACTAAGAGGGGCTATATGCAGCTGTGGTCAGAAAGCAGGCTTTCAAAGTTTGATTGGGAGCAGAGCAGTGATGAGAGACAAAGCGGTTCCAGGCAAAAATGCAATGTGTATACTTAGAGAAGAAGTCAAGTTCCCTCCAGACACACGCACTAACCTCACCCTCACTGCTGAGAGCTTGCTCATGCCAAGGATCCAGCAATTAAACAAATTAATTCACAAACAGTCTGCTCCAAGGCACTTTAAATCACATACGAGACAATTTTTCTTTCCCGTTTTTTTAAAGCTGTTAATACTGTACTCACATTCATTCAATGTGTCAGATGTTCCAGCTTACTGGGCCCCACTCTCACTGGGTGACCTTGCAGCCTCGCAACACGGAGAACCATTTCTAGGAAAGAGATAAAATTAAAACACAACATTACACTTAAGGAAGTTAGAAAGTAGCCCAAAGCAAAATTATTTGAAATTAAAATCTACCTAATGGAGTAAGCTACAGGGAACAATTTACATTTCTATATATTTTTCCAGTGTATATTCATTTTAAAATATGTCATGCTTCAGGCTTTTCTCAGAATATAAAAGGCTTTTTAAAAAATGATAGTCATCATAATATTTGGTTCTGGATAAATATCTCACTTTATCAAATTTTTCTTTCTGCTGGACCGTTGAACAAGATTTTCCATAAAAGAGAAAAGGTGTATCTACTGCTATTTTAGCCCCATCTTTCTTTGCACACTCTAGTTGAGTCAAATGAATATATTCCTCTTTCCTGAACATTATCTACTTTTTCCTGTCTCTATGAAATTATGAAATTGCTCATGCTGTCTTATCCCCTTGAAATGTCAGTATTCTTTTGTCCATTCCTATTTCCGACCCAACAAACTCATAGACATTCTTTGATACCCAGCTCAGATATGACCTTCTTTCCCCTGAAGCCACATACCAAAATTAATCTCTACCTCATCTATGTTCCCACAGGCTGTTGCTTGTCAATTATTACGAGACTTACAACCAGTGTTTCTAATTCTATTCCCCTGCCTTTGAGCTTTAAAGGCAGGAAGAATATTTTATGTGTGAGAGGTTTTTCTCCCTTTAATCACCATCTGTCCAGTGCACATAATGGACAATCAAATATAATGGATAATTTCTCCTCACTCTATCTTGTGGCAAATCAGGCATTTAGTAATGCCATAGTCAGGTCTCTACACTATATCACTCTAAAATTTCTTTTCAATTAAAACACCTTTTTTACTTGGCTTCCAGAGTATCATTTTCTCCAGTTTTCTTTTCCCAATTGGTGACAATTTCTTAGTTTCCTCTGAAGTTTTCTCCTCATTTTCCCAGCCTTGTAATAATACAATGCACCATGGCTCATATCTTGAACATCTCCTATTTTCTGTTAAACTAACTCCCTTTGAGATCTTATCTAGGCCTCTAATTTTATTTTAGCCTTGAGCTCTGCATGAGTACCAGACTTAAAGCCAACTGTTTACTCGATAGACACACTCAGGGTGCTAATACGCAATTTAAAATTAGTATCTCCAAAATTGAGCTCCCTGTCACCACCAATTTCCTCCTCTTACAATTTCTTCTCAGGTCAGGGCAATTTCACCCTACCATTTTCTCATTCCAAAACACTTGAAGTCACATATCTCTCATACCTCATACCGAGTATGTTAACAAATCCCATTGGTGCTAACTTCAAAATATATCAAAAATGAGTCTAAAATATGATCACTTTTCTCCTTCTCCACTTCTAAAATATAGATCCAAACCACTGTAAGATCTGTTAAGTTTTATGGCAACGGAGTCTACTTTATCCTTTCCTTCCGTGTATTCTCAAAATAAAACCCAGAATGATTCTATTAAAGGTAAATCAGATTATGCCTCTTCTCTGCTCTAAACCTTCCAGTAGCTTCCATCTCATTCGAATAACAGCCAAAGCTGCTAAAAGTGTTGGTGAAATCCCACATGATCCGGTCCCATTTTAGCTCTCAGATCTCTCTTCCTTGTTCACTCTGCTCCATCACAATGGTCTCCTGGCTGTTCCTCAAAAATTTCAGGCATATTTTACCCTCTGCACTTTGCTTCTGCTGTTCCCTCTCCCTGAAATGCTCTTCTGCTGATCCAGGTGAATCTCTTGCACATCTCCCCTGGGTACTTGTGGAAATTCATTCATTTTCTCCATGAGGGCTTCCCTGTCTGCCCTATTTAAAAGTGCAACACCCTACACCCGGCACTGCCTATTCCCATTCTTTCCTGAAATTTCCTTCAAATCACTTATTCTTTATAGTATACTATGTATAGTATACTATAAAAATCTAATATAGATTTTTATAAATTGTTCTCTTCCCATCAAACAAGTAAACTCCATGAGGACAGGCATTCTCATTGATTTTGTGCACTGCTGCAATTCCAGTGGCTTGAATTACGGCAGGGATATGGTAGGGGTTAAATATATTTTGTTGAAGGAGTTTATCCCTTTGAAATGAGAAAACCTAGGTTCCAGTTCCTGTACCACCACGTTTTGTTTATGTAACCTCATTCTAACCGAGTCTCAGATCCTTACTTATAAAACTAGCATAATAACATCTTCTCAGTCACTTTACCACGGGAGCTGAGTAAATAAAATGGGGCAATCAGTAAAAATGTTACTTGAGTATCAAAAGGTACTAAATAAGACATGACAACTTGAATATACAATGTAGTTGAGCCTAACCTTGATCCTGACACAAATTGTGTATTGTATTACAATTTACACCTACAGCTCTGCGTCAGTGGTTTTCAGAGATCTGACTTAGTTCATAAAGTTAACTTGTGTGAACTCTGTACTAAAGTTGGGTCTTTCGATTCTAAAGTAGGCCATTTTCTAGCATAATAACTACTATTAATGCTGAAAAATAGGCAAATTATATTTGCCTGATTTATAGAGCTTGAAAAGTATGTCACATTGTAATAATAAAATTAATAATGACAACACAATATCTAACAGTTTTGAGCACTCCCGATATATCAGGTTCTGCTCTAAGTGACTACCTGTATTGTTTCATTTAATTCTCAGATAACTTTGTGTGGCTGTGACTATAATCGTTTCCAATTAAAAATGGAAAAAGGCGTAGAGAGATTAAGTACTTTGCACAAGGACACACAGCTAGTAAGTGGTGAAACTGAGATGCCAACCCGGGCAGCTTTGTGACACAAAACTAATTTTAGTTAAAAATTATCTTTGCCCCCAGTTTTATTAGATATAATTGACATATAACACTGTATGAGTTTAAAGTGTACAACATAATGATTTGATACATGTATACATAGCCACAGTATATATGATTACTGCAATAAGTTAACACCCATTACCTCACATTGTTAAAATTTTTTTCGTTATGATGAGAACTTTTAAAATTTACTCTTTCAGCAGTTTTCAACTATACGATACCGTATGGTTAACTATAGTCATCATATAGTTCATTACATACCCAGAACATGTCATTTGGAGTCAATACAGCAGAGTTCCAAAAAGTCGTTCACTCTTACACCTAACTGAGGAAGTTTAGGGATATTTGAAAGCCTAATAATGAGTTAAAAAAAAACAACAACAAAAAATAGAGTAACTGATACTGCAGTAACATTCTTTAGGATCTGTTTACTTTATGGTAACTAGTTACTTGAGAAGCACTCAGTTGCCTCAGTAATTCCCTCTTCTTTGCAATTGCTCCTGTGAAATGATTCATTGTAATGTTGGAGAGTAATAACAGTAATTCACTCTGTGATTACTAAGAACCAATAAAATAGTTAGGACAAATATCAATCTAATTGGAAGTGTCACTGCTTGAGTCACTTGAAAAGAATCACTTGCGAATGTTCTATCGGTAGTGATCATGCATTGGCAGAAGGGGGTGAAGATGAATGAACAGGCACGGGTCCTCCTCCAGTTCTGACAGTTTGTTTCCTTCTGATAAACAGCTATTCTGTCAGGAAAAAAAACTTAATCTCCCTGTGACCTTTCTTCATTTGGATGAGAGCACTACAATGATTCTGAACTGTCAGATGAAAGTTCCAAGAGAAGAGTGAGGAAATTCTATAGATAATTCACTCTACTTGACAACAAACAAGAGAACAGCTTTAGAATATGGCATTACATGAAAAAGAGGGACTTTGCACAAATTATCTTCATTATAATCATAATCCCAGCAGTAGGTAGCATATGTGGAACATATATGATGTGCTTGATATTATGGTAAGCACATTGAATGATTTATTTTGATTCTGTGTTGTATAGATTAGTTTGGAAATGCCATTGGTTACTTTGAGCTGGATAAGGTGTCTTAGGTAGATAAACATGTCATCCCTAAAAATATAATCTAAGTGACTCTGACTTGAGAAAACTGAGGCATGGAGGAATTAAGTGATGATATCAGATCATACGATTACTATCAGAACTGAAGAATTTCCACCTGGCACTTTACCATTCTTCTCAACAAGCTACTCTCCCTCCCACAGCTCGCTCATTTCTGTGTCTTTATGCTTAAATGCAGAGAATTATTTAATTGTATGAATTTCAAGCTCTTATCCAACTAGAAAATGCTACAATATAATGCTTCTGTTTTGCAAATGCAGTTCTTTAGACACAATCCGGAACCGATAGAATTCTACAACTCTCCTGAAGGTGAATGGGTGTGTAGCCATATACGACTGGGGCAAGAAGAGAAAATATCATCTAGATATTAAAATAAGCATATAATTGCATAGTGTTATATAAACATGCTTATGACATAATATCAAGAGAAAAAAGAAAATTTCAAAATAGCATATATTCTGTAATTATGTATATCCTATACATGTGTCTATGGACAAGGATGATATGGAAGAACATAGGACAATTTTCTCATGATTTGTTGGGCATAGTGTAATACTGAGTCTATTTATACTGAGTCTTTTCACAAAATTGTTTATAATATGATTTTGAAAGTGATATTTAATTTAAAAAATACATGGCATAACAACACTTTTGAAATTCAAAGAGGTGCTGTGGTTTTGGTGATCACAGAAATGATCTTCTCAGTGCTTGGTGTACATGACTTTTAAGAACCACTTTCAAATCGTTGTATCTTCTATGCACAACCATAAATCCTAGCGCACAAGCCAGTTAGTAATTAATTCTTAAATACTCCATTCTTCCCTCAGAAATCATCTTAATCTATGTACTGACTGAATAGCGTAAAAAATGAAAAATGTCTTTATTTATTCATTCACTCATCCATTAATTCCACACACATTAGTTAAGTGCTTACTGCTTTAGGCACTATTTTAAGAGATAATGATTTAACAGAAAATATGAAGCTAGTTTGTAGCAAGCTTTGGACCTCCAACAGTTTAAAGTTAACTCTGTGAAAAGGAAAAGAGCTCAAGAAAGGATTTGAAACAAATTTCTTCCCCTAGTTCTCATTGAAAATGCAGTAAAGTGGAGAAAGGGTGCAGTCTTGTTCCTGGGAAGCTTCCTGAGTAAACGTATCCAGGAAAAAAAAAAAAAAACATGTTGTGGAAAATAATTTAGAAATAGTTTTCCAACTTGGCTTCCTTCACTCATCACCTATTCATCAGAACATCCGTTCCAGCAGAAGAAAAAGGTCATGAAGGCGGAGGCTTGTTTAGTTCACCACTGTATCCCCAGCACCAAGGACAGTACCTGTGCTGGGTCCATGAGGATCCAAAATAACAGTTCAGTTCATACCAAGATTGCCCTGTTAGAAAACTGAATCAAATTTGGTTTTGTCTCTCAAGGACATTAGTCCAGGTGGCTGATTAGAGTATTTGTAAAACAGCTACTATGTACTAGGCATATAATACCTGCTATTACTTTAATCTTATGTTACCATAGCTCCATCTCTTTGACAGGAGATTTTTGCATATTGAGGTATAAGGGGTACCTATTCTGGTTCAAAACTGTTTCAGCTTGAACTGAAGAAGCCTGACTTATGGCCTGTCAAACACGTTGTACATCTGTTTTAACCATTCAAGCAAAGAATGCACTCTCTTAAGATAATACACTCCCTCCTACGTCCTATTGGTAACACCTACATGTACTTTACATATATGATAATATGCTATTATTTGTAGCTCATGGTAACACTTTGAAGTAGATTTTATTGTCTCCATTTTACAGAGGAGGAAACAGATGCATCTGGCTAAGCAATTTGACCAAAGGCCCATAGTTCATACATTGCTGAGCCACCAAGTTTAGCAATGTTTTTGCAATCTTCTCCTCCTGTCCATATCCTTTCCTACATTCTTAGATCAGACCCTAATCAATTCCTGCTTAGACTTTGTCAGCAACCAACTTCTAGGTCTCTCTTTTTCTGGTTTTATCTATCATCCTTTACACTTTCACACTGTCTACTTGTGATCTGTTTTTTTAAGCACATATTTTGCTATATTTTGATTACATTATTTTCCTCTGTCTTAAAACCCAGATGGCTCTCTATTGTCTCCAGAATAAACTACAGGCTTCTTAGAAGAGCTTTACATGCTTTTAACTTAACATTAAAATATTGATAGTCTTCTCTAATGCTCAAACTTTATAGTCAAAACTATAGATAATTGAACTAAGATTAGATAGTTCAAAAATCAGCAGATCTGCATTCAAGTCACTGGTGATCCAGTTATTAGTTACCAGTTGTGTGATAGCCTCCAAGTTATTTTACTTCTTTGATCCTTAGCATCTCATTTAGAAAATGGGGATAATAACATTTAGCATGTAATTTTTGGTGCATATAATAGACACTCAGTAAATGATATTTATTATTATCTGTATCCATGGTGTAATATAGCCCATATTAAGGAAATCATACATGAAAAAATTCTAACAGAGATCCTAAGTATGAAAAATGGAATAAAAAAATAATAGAATTGGCTGGAGCCAAGCAATGATATAGGATTTCAGAGTTAGGTTGCCAAATCAGTGTAATTTTGTGTGAAGAAAAAATTCAATTATGAATAGACTTTTCAATTATTTTTTCTTTTATAGCAAAATAAAAGTATAAGTAAGGCCCGATTTGACAGAGGAAAAAACAAGTTATTTTATTGTATGGATCAGAACAGGTTTGCACTGGATTTACCAGTAATAAACAGAAATATTCTATACTCTACTCCTCACTTGAAATATTAAGAAGAATTACTATCCAATTCTATAGCTCTCCAAGAATATGCTTTCCTACTAATGAATGCTCACATATAGATTTTACACATGTTTATGACAAATATAGGTTAACTGACAGAATATTTAGAAATGCTCAGAGTGATTAATCAAGGCTGCTTCATTTAGTCATGAGAGATATTTAGCGAGATTTCAAGTTTAGTTAAATTAAGTTTGTAAGCAGGAAAACTCATTTGAACTCAAGAAAATATTCTGGGCACATAGAAACTCAATGGTAATGCTCTGAAACACAAGCCTAGCATTAGTGACCCTAAGCTAACTTCCAGGTATCTTCACATTGATTGGCAATGTTAGCTGAGAAGTAAACACACGGTTTTGCTTGTTTTCACCTAAATAAACTCACATTAGATAAAATCACCCTTTCAGCACTCATTTATCCAAATGCTCGTTAAATAACACTAAGTACCGAGCAGTATGCCAAATGCTAAAAATAAAAGAAGTAATACAATGCTTTTTCTGATTTTACTGGCCTCTTAATCTAATTAGGAGAGAGAAACACATAAAATAATAAATAGGATATTTTATTTGTGATGGTATGTGTACAAGATGGAGAAGAGAGCCCATATGTCTAGATTTGATCAGGTCCGTCAAGAAGCAGACATCAAGATGGGAATAGACATGCAAGAAATTTATTGGAGGAAATGCCCATGAAGGATAAAGGGAGAGTGATCAAGAGAAAGAAAGGAGCGCTTTTAGACTACAGTAAAAGCCCGACATTTGAAAGAGAATGGAAAGACAGAAGGTAGGATGGAAAGAGTCTAGAACTGCAGCATAATTCCAAGAACAGTTCAGTCACGCCACTGGGAATTCCGTCCTTGAGCTTCAGTTCCCCATTAGAACAGTTCTGTGCTTCACAAGAATAGGCCTGAGCTAGTAGCACTCACTGGCTGGGAACAGACCAATGGAAACACAGCCGAGCAACAAAAGCCCTGATGGCTACCGAAAGCAGCAGTTATGGCTGTCAATCAATTTTGCTCCCAGCTGCAAGCCCAGTAGCATACTCTGATGGTCATCACCGCGGGAATGGTCAATTTTACGTGTCCATAAAGCCTTCAGAAAGGATTTTGAAAGAGGAAGAGAGAGTCTCCAAGTGGACAAGATGGGTAAGTTCATTCCAGGCATGAACCAGTCCAGAGAGACACAGAACAACATGGCAAGTTTGGGGGAGTTAGAAGTAGTGCATTACGCTGAAGTCTGCACCCAAGGGCACTGCAGGCAGTGCATCAAGAGGAAAGGCTAGAGAGAGAGGCAGGATTCTGATCAGGTAGAGCCAGGAAAATTCTACAAAGATGTTTGACTTTACTCTGTAGGTAACGTAGAGTCACTGAAAGGATTGATGCTGGGCAAAGTGTGGGATGTGCATTGTAGAAAGAGATCTGGGGTACAGAGCGTATTCAGATGGAGAATTCAAGGAGGTAAAGGAGAGGGCAACATTAGTAATGAAGACAAGGTAACACCACAAATCCTGGTTTCAATCTTGGCTCCACCCTTATCAACCATGTGACCGTAAGCAAGTCATTTAACTCTCCAGAGCCTCTACTACTAATTACACACCTACTTACTTCACAGTGATGTGAGGATCACAGGTGTGAAACAGGAAGGAGCATGCCTAGGATCTCAGGTGTCCAAAGCAGACAGCAACCTACCTTCACATCCTGGCCTAAGTGTGTGACTACAGTCATGTTTTACATAAACTTCTGTAAACCTTAGTTTTCTTAAATGTAAAATGGCAACACAGTCACAATGCAGTTGTTTTCTATGAGGTGATACCTGTGAAGTCTTAGCTCACTCTTTGCGCGCAGGAAATGCTCAGTAAGTAAAGGCTGGTTGCTGTGCTGGGGCCTTGCACACTTGAATTGTTCTGTCTCACAACATCTCTGCAGGCAGGTTGTTTTCTCCCCCTGAGTTTAGAGGAGCAAATTAACACTTGAAGAGTTTAAGTAAGTGGCTCACTATCACATAAATCATCTTCTGGGTTGTCCTTCTCAGTTGCCTGACTTCAAACCCCATGTATTCAACCACTGTTCTATATTACCCTCCATTCCAGCACTAAGCAAAACCATCTACCTGCCAAAGAAAATGAAAATTCTAACAACTCACTTGTTGGCTACTGTTGGGTTTCCTTCTATTATTACGGGGCTTTCAAGCAGAATTAGGGACCATTTAAACAAAACTTCCTGGTTGGACCCATGGGAGGCTTTATCCAGTTTATTTAAATGGAACATTACAGGGGCCAGCCCGATGGTGCAGTGGTTAAGCGCGCACATTCTGCTTCTCAGTGGCCCTGGGTTCACTGGTTCGGATTCCGGGTGTGGACATGGCACCACTTGGCACACCATGCTGTGGTAGGCGTCCCTCATATAAAGTAGAGGAAGATGGGCATGGATGTGAGCTCAGGGCCAGTCTTCCTCAGCTAAAAGAGGAGGATTGGCAGCAGTTAGCTCAGGGCTAATCTTCCTAAAAAAATAAATAATAAATAAATAAAAAATAAATGGGACATTACAGACATTGCACAGATTCTGATATAAGCTGTGTTCCACCATTTGAAATTGGCTTCAATTGGAAGGGGAGGGGTAGTGTGTAAAATGACGAAGACTGTTGTTTTCACAACTCTGTCCCCATCTGGAGAGGTCTTTGGAATGTTCATGTACATTAGTCTCTTCATTCTAATGAGAAATATATTTCACTCCCAACTAACAGCAGCCTTGATACAGATAAGCAAAACCCCTGAAAGTCCTACAGAGATTAGGCACAAGGCTCTGATGCATGCAGCCTTCCCTCTTCCTCATCTCTACTTCCAGAGAAAAAGAGTGACCTGATTTTAATCCGGGTTCTGGCATATTTCTTATTAGGTGAAATACTTAACTTCACCAAGCTTCAGTTTACTTAGCAGAAACAGCATTATCTTAAAGTCGCCTTAAGTACCAAATGTGAACACCAGGACCATGTCTAGCACAAGTTGGTTCCCCACAGAGGTTAGTTCCTCTTGAGTGGGTGGTAAAGAATGAGTCTCAAAACCAACAGATTATCAGAAGATAATTCTATCCGTAAACAAAGGGAATCTCCTATTAGTAGCTTGGGAAGAGTTTAAGCTTTCATCTTATGTTAATAGTAGCACATACATTTGCATGTACAATAACATTTGTATGTACAATACCATTAAAATCGTAGATACATAATGTGTACGATAACATTAATATTTGTATGTACATGCATATGTGCATTCCTATGTACAATAACATTCATATTAATGTAATGTTGGCATTCATAAAATAAAATGTTAATGTTCGTATTAAAAGAAAACAAGAAACTTTCACTATTCACAGATGCCTCAGCAATAGATTTGGACCACAGCTTGAGGAGAAAATATTGTAACCTCATTGATCAATTGTAGGATATTCATTTTCAAGAATAATTTCGTTGACCTCTCCTAGGAGAGTGTTCACCTTCAATACAGAAACTTATAAATCTGCAAGACTTGCAAAACACAGATATATATTTTTTTCCAGCTTCACTGGAAAGGAGGCAAAGAAATTCCCTTTGGCATTAAGAAACTCACAGGCTGAAATAACTTGAAGTTTGCTGACTCAATTCACAAAAGCCTACTCTGGACAATTTACCTAGGATCTCTGTCCCAAAGCTCTCTGCCGGAGAAGCGGCGCGGGTTCCTGAGGTGGCTGCCCTTCTCCTGCAGCCCTGGAAAGCTTAGCAATGCAGGCGGAGACACACAGCAGTCGGCTCTCAGGCCCTGGATGATTCTGCAAACACTTGATAGGTTTGATCCAATTGCTTGATTATTATTTCTCTGAAATTATGCTCCAGAAAAGACCATTTTAGATAGTTTTGGAGCATAAGTCAAGGCTATTTCTCTCTTCTTGGTAATCTTGGCCCATATATTAACATGTAAGAAGAGAACACTTGATTTTTGGCTCATGCTTATCAATAAAAAGAGATGGCCAATTTTAAAAATATAGACTTCTGCATCTTTCCCATTCATCTCAGGTTGTGCACTCTTAGTGTCACCATGCAAGTTGAATAGTGCACTAATGCTTATTTTGTCTGTTGTGGTAGCCATGCTCTCCTCAGGGGCGTTCACCTTTGCTGTCTCTCTCCTCTACTGGCCACTCTCAACCAACTTGGCCAATGAATCTCCATTTTTTTCTTATTTTGGGACCAATTTATTCTTGCTAACTTACCACAAGAATTAACGGAAGATAACCTTTAAATAGACTATATAAACCCATGACAATTATGAGCAGTCAACACAATCCCAAGTCTTAATAGAGAGTGACATTAGAGTTCCTATGACCCTAATTTTAAAGCTCATGAAACAGGTACCAATTACAGGCATGAAGATGAATATAAATTCTTTTAGAAGTCCTTTCAAGACAAATGTTTGCTGTAAAAATGGAATCAGCAGTAGCATCTAGAACTTCACCGTCTTCAAGGGAGGGAGGAAAAATGGATATATTAGACGATTCCCCCTACATGGGGAAAGGAGTGTCGCTCTTGTATATTCCTGACAGGTGCAATACTTAAAGGACAGATTTATCAAACAGACAAAATCACATCATTCGTACATGCAAGTAAGCCCCAAGGAGGAGTTCAGACCATGCTGGGTGGTGCCCAAAGATTCAACAATCAATATATATGGGCCGGATTCCAAAAATTCAGCCCTAACATTTTTCATCAGAGCAAGCTCTTTATCAATTAATTATTTTGGGAACAGAGGCAAACAGTGTAACTTTTTTTTTCATTAGGGAAATTATGAAATTGGGGTCATAGAAACTACATCTAAATCATGTATAACTATTTTTATGTAAATTTTTAAATTTCTAATTTTGCTTATCAAAATATTTAATTTTTAATTATAAAATGCACAAATTGTCAATATAATCTTTATGATACAAATCGAGAAATGAGAGCTACTTAGAAAATTAGAATAAACCCTAATTTTTTGTTCTGGGGTGCAACGAAGTTTCTTAGAGATAATTTAATCCTTTTGAAGTTTGTTTTTAATTTCTGTTTCTTGGTAACAGAGGAGTGTCTAATTTAGGGCTAATTTTGTCCCTACTGAGGCAAATCCCTTCTCCACCCAGTACTTCATGAATTATGCGGTTTTCTATTCCGGCTGGTGGGAATAGGAGGTATTCCTAACCAGAGGTGAGCGCAGGCATCATACCTTCCCTTCTTTAGGATGCCTCCCCCGTAACCACAGTGCTTCTTTACACACGTTCACTGGGCAGCTGAAAAGTTGAAGAGGAACCTCTGCAGATCCCCATAATCTTCTCTCATTTTCTCTCTCTGCTTCTCTGGCTCTTTCTGTCTCTCTCTGTGGCTCTTTCCCCTCTGATATCCTGCCCCTTCAAACTCCAGCCCCGTTGACTTCCCCGCCCTTTGCATCAGTTCCCCCTCTTCACACCAGACCCTGGAAACTCACAGCAGGCAGTAAGCTGGGACAATTGTAGGATTCACATTTGGTTCCCTCGGGTGTCTCTCATTGTCTCTCACTAGTCACTATCCTTCGTTGGTTAACATTCATTGTCTTGAAGATTGTTCTGTCATATATTTTGTACTTTTCTTCGTTGTTTTAGGCAGGAGGTTAGATCTGGTCTCTTTTACCTCATTTTGGTAAAAAGCAGAAGTCATCCCTTCCCCCCACTCCTGAAGCACTGAGATGGGTATCCTTTTCACTATTCTTACCTTCTTACATGGTAAGTCTCTGAGGTAAAGCCTGGACTTTTTCTTATGATTCCCCAGTATAAGTCATGGATTATTCTTCCTGAAAACACCTCATATTTAAACACACTTCAAGCCTGACTCCTTTGGGCAAACTTGCTGTTTTGCCTGGGTGCATATTCATTGAAGAAACACTATTAAGAACTCCTAAAAACTCAGAAATTCTGGGTTCGAGTACTAAATGTACCACTAGCTATCTCTATACCAGAGGAAAGATTTCACTCATCTTAAAATGTTCTTCATTGTTAAAATAAGGGTGGAACTAGATCACTAACTTTTTAGTAATAAAATTAGATGAAATAAAAGCTTTGGGGCAGAACTGTGATGACATACACTAGGTCCCACCCATAACAGGGCACCATGCTGGAATCATGCCATTCTTTTGAAGAATATTAGGCAGGAAATGATATAATCTCTATATCACCCCCAGCTCTAAATTTATATGACCAGGTAACTATTCCAATATACTTCATATCTCCTTTTCTGTTTCCTATAGTCCACATTTATTGAGCATCTATCACATTCTAGGCACTGGCAACAGAAAGGAGAAAAGACATACATTCCTTCAAGCTAAACAACTCTGCTTACTAAAATCCTCTTTCCCAACCAGATGTCACTTATATATTTTTACTTCCCTGATATGCACAATGAGATGTACTTTTCTCCTAATCTCAAATATATGGACACTTCTATTAGGCAACTGATTACAGTACTCTTTGTGTTGTAATTATTATTTTCATTTGTCTTATCCCATCTTTAGATTATAATATCACCAAATTCAGAAATGTTCCATTTGTCTTTGTGTACTCATGGAATCCTATAATCATAGGTATGATATAAATTGTTTATTTCTAACTACTATAGTAATATGGCAATACTAAACAATACAAAACTGCACAATACAAAAGTGTATAAATAACAAAGAATGCTTCTTCTTGTCCCTCACTACCATCGTACCCAAGTAAGTTTCTTTCTCAGAGGTAGGTAACTGATGTGAATATTTTGGAATACATCCTTCCAGAGTTTTTCTAGAGACACAAATACACATGGAATCATTTTATTTTCTTTCTTTTCTTTTTGAAAAACATAAAAATCAGATCCTAGTAAACACATTGTTTTTCAACTTGCCTTTTTTTTTGCTTAACACATCTTGAGTATCTTTTCATGTCAGAAAGTATAGATCTACCACCTTCTTTTGAAATACTGCGTGATATTTCAAATGAATAAATGCATGAATCAGTGTAGGATGAGCCCAGATAAACCTTGTACCCAATATCCTTCCAGTAAGGTAAAATATTAGCTGGAAAATAGGGAAAGTACTGGAAATACAGCATTGCTCTTCATAGAATTAAGGCCATTGTAATATATAATAAAATCTGGAAGGCAGAGACAGGCAGGTAAACTGTACATTGATTTTCTACAAATTTTGACAGTGAATTGTTTCATGTTATTTCTGCTAAGCTCTCAAATAAAAAGCTACCAAATGAAGGAAAGCTCATTTTCCAAAACTCTTCCCAGATCAGGAAATGGATACAACACAGAGACATATTGCCTAGGATGAGACGATTCGATTCAATCCTGAGACATATATCATGTGAGATGAACTGCAAGCTAGTATGCTTGTTGGTTCCGTCTGGCAGGGAGGAGGAAACTAGGGGAGAGATAAAAAAGAAAAGATTTTTCCAGATTCCAAAAGATAGTGCAGATTTGAAAATTGAGACAATCTTGGAGGAAAGTAGGTCAGCAGAATGTGTTCACACAAATTTTCTTACATACATAAATTGTGCATATATCCATTGTGTTGCCTAGGGTTATAGAAAAATTAATATGTGGGCGTTTAACTTGGATCTTAAATCTCTGGAGAATTTGAACAGTATCCATAATTGTGTGCAATAAGTCCCACTATGAGAGAATCCCTGATACACAAATAATCACTAAAAGGTGATAATCCCAACAGAAGGTACCAAATCAAAGATTTTTTTAAAAGGTACAATTATGAGGATCAAACACAACAATACCCCAGTAGGAGAAGAAGATTAGACTAGTAATAACACTACTGATAGTCACTATTTACCGAGTAGAGTGGAGTGCCTGGGAGGTTTCTCTCTGCACACAGACTACCTCAGTTTGAATTCTGGTTCAGTTACTTCCTGTTTCTATAACCCTAAGAAAGATACTTAATTTCTCCATGTCTCAATTTCCTAATCTGTGAAATGGGTATGAAAGTAATCACTTCAAGATTTTCTCTAATGGTTAAATGAGTTCATACAGGTAAAGTGTTCGTTTATTTTTGATCCAAAATTGCTTAAAAAGGTTAACTATCATTAATTTAATTCATATGTGGGATGTATATACTGTCTAGGACATCTTACATGCTATTCTCTTCATCTTTTTAATACAATTATAAAGTGAGCATTATTATTCTTATTTTAAGAATGGCTAAATTAGCAATCCGAGAGACAGAGTAACACACACACACACACACAACAGCTAGGAAGACACAAAATAAGCATTGGATCCAAGCCTTTGTAGCTCCAAAGACCAGTCTCTTTAGATCACAAGACTTCCTTTACCGAGAAAACATTTTCAGGATTTATTTTCGGAACTTGGGAAGCATGTAGGCTGGCTTTGGAGATTGGTTTTGAAACTCAGTTTTCTCTCCCCCTTTATATGCCATATTAATATTTCCTATGAAGTAGACTCTGACTTAGAGGTTTTAATACCTTTGCTCTTTTGGACAAGCGTGCTCTTTTTCAGAGCTCTGTTACCTTTTAATCTTGTTGTCTTCTCTTTGTCTAGAATTAAGATGTTGCTGTATTTAAGGCGTACCCCTTCAGTAATGCAAATGTAAATTTTGTAAGTAATTTTCTGAGATTGCCTGAACATGAAGCCCACTGGATGCATATAAGATTAGGGTATTTTTGGGTGGTGAACATGATGCAATCTACGCAGAATTTGAAATATATTATGATGTGCATCCGAAAATAAACAAATAAATGAAAAAATAAAAAAGATTAGGGTGAAGCACAGCAGGTGGGAGAGGTCCAAGAAGCTTCAAGAGGGACGCTCCTCGCCCATGATCCTAAGCACCCATGAATGCTGTTAGAGAAGTAGGTCATAACTAATTGTTAAATTTGTTCTTGTTCTTGTATGTTGATGGTTTACTTATGTCATCTCTGCATAACTCTGTCTGTCCCAGACATATACCCCTTTCTTTCTATTCTCAATGCACGCACACACACACACACACACACACACACACATGCAGGCACACATGCACACATGCATGCCTTTCCCTTGCCCAGGTTTGTATCTCTCAGATGCTCTTGCACATACACAGTTGCAAAACCAGATCCTTAAAGGCAGCGTAAAAATAGTGCTCTGCATACAACACTGCGAATAAGCATGCAAAGGTATTAATAAGGAGGTCTTTATGAAATAAATTTTTTCTAAGATGTTTCTTCTTTAAAGCATTATGATTTTGGTTTTACATTTGAGACAGTATCCTAGTCTCATAACAGAGTTCATTAAAAAAAGCCCTTGAGAGTGGGATGCTATTTAGAAAATATAAACTCTTATGGAAATAAAGGAGAGTATGAAAAAACAAATTATTTGGTCTGTATATCCTAAAGGCCAATAACTGTGTACTAATAGTTTTACAATTTATTACCAAGGTTTTCACTTTTCCTGACTTTTACTGGATGGGCAGTGACAAAGGTAAGTACCACCTACTCCTCAGGTCCAAACTCAAATCCATCTCTTTAAGAAAGGCCTCCGTGATCCTTCTAACTCACAACAATCCTCGCCTTCTCCAAACCTCTGGATAGATCCCACTATCATTTGTCTGGTCACCTTAATAAAATGTAAAGCTGTGTGTAATTTCATAGGCATATTTCCCCATAGATTTTACACTTCTGAAAGACATCACTAGAACTCATACATCGATCTTCAGGCTTTCAACATCCTGGCCGTGCTACTGGATACAGTAAATAATTAACTGATGTCTGTTAGATCCAAAGGAGCCAGTGGCTACACCTGAAAGGAGTTTATTTTCCTGGCCAGTTTGTGATATGTGGTATAAAGAGGAAGAGCGTAGCAAGGAACCTTCCGAAAGGTCCAGGTGCAGTCGACAATTTTTGAGCATTCTTAGTCCTTTCAATACCATTCTTCCCCGTTCTACAGTATTAGTCAAGGCTAACCCTAGGATAACATATAGTTTTAATAATTTTAAACAAACTTTCTTATTTTTTTATCTTATTTAATCATATGATAGGGAAAGCTTCATGATAGTGTACCTTACAAAATTCTTAACTCCAATGTGATCAAGAATGTTAAGAATTCATCCTATGGAAAAATCAGAGATCTATACAAAGATAGCTAGGTATTCATTATAAGGAGCCTCATAATGCAGGTGGGAAACTAGCAAACTCTCCTGCTTTCTGTCCATACAACAGCAGGACAATACGGTAGGACAGCTCTTCAGTCTACCCACTGCAAAGGGCTTGCTTTCTTCTTGCTTTTGTTCCAGTAATTGTTTAAAAACTTTTCCACTATGCATAGGATCCCAGTGGCACCAACAATACCAATATGTAAATTTAGGTAAAGTATTCATCTTTAAAAAACAAGAACAACTAAGGGATTGTTTTAGAAACCTTGGAATAAAACAACTGTGCCAGACAAGATGCGATCAAGGAACCTCTCCTTATAAACAATTTTGTGGCATAATTTTGGAAATTAGTGTAATTTCCATAAATTTGGAAATTACAAGGACTTTTAAAGTTATAATTATTTTCATGTTTATAATACCGTTTTGAAACTCTCTATAAATCGGGCTTGGGGAAGTTGCATGATACCAATCATATGGGCCAACTTCTGTGGCCATTTGCCTCCCTAAGTATCTGGAGAGCACTTTTATTTTACTAGCACCATGACCTTGGATTACAGGATTCTAGGTTATAGGATGACCTCTAAGGAGGTTAATAGTATAGCATCAATTTTTTAAAGCCCAATTTCTGATTAAATTGAGGCTATTTCAAGTATGGTAAACCCCACTTCAACATAATAAAATAGCCCAAATAATTTAATCATGTGAAATATGGGGTTAGCATGTGGTTGATGCAATAATAGAACGATCCTAAAGAGCTGGGAGATGAATAGGTCTGGATTTACCCTCCTGGATTCAAGTATTGGCTGTGGCTTGGCACCACCATTTGCAATTTCTTCTCCAGCTTACATATCACTGGAGATGCTTTTGGGTCTTGACAGGCTGTTTCTTGGACAACAGCAGTAATTCCAGAAATCCTGTTTTGTTTGTGGCCATTTCCTTCACTTGATCCCCTGAGACTGGGCTCAGAGAACCCTGGGAATAACACAGGGATCACATTGTTGTCCATCTTTCAAGTCTCCCTCCTCCTGAAAGGTGAGATTTTTAGGCCACACCTCTTTCAAAAAAGGACTGTGTGGAAGATGTGAAACAATTGAAAATGAAGATATATCAAGAGTTACGTTGCCATGAAGTTTTAATTTATGTTATGTCCATATTAAAAAAATAATGTGAAGTCATGTTTTTGAAGACTTTCCATTGATATAGAAACTGGCTCATGAGAGAGAAAATTTTAAAAAGCAGGGAACAAACTTCCACATATACTATGGTGTATGTGAATGCATGTGGTGAGATAGAACAAGAGACTAGAAGAGAATACTTTAAAATCAAATGCTGCTTTTCCTAGGAGGAAACATAAGACATTATAAGAGACGATTTTCATTTCCTTCTTCACAGTTTTCTTTCTCCAAAATGTTCTACGGTGATGTTGTATTGTTTCTGTCATCACAGAGGGGAAAAATAAGCTCTTTAGAAGACATAAAATGGAAATAAATAAGTGTGTTTTCTCTTAATTATACTATCTTTGACCATAATTATAATCTAAAACTAGTGCAGAGAGTCAAGAATCTGGCTTGATCGGCCAAGATCCTGTTTTGAAATACATGGAGTCTGCTTAAATCTATGGAATATTCTTTCCACATCCAAAAAGTTACTTAAAGCACATTGGAAACTGGCAGCTATAATTTAGCAAAGACTCTCCTTTGCTTTGGCAAATCCTAGCAGGTATTCACAGGTACAGGAAAGAGCTTGAAAACCCAGAAAGCTCTTCATTTTATTGTGAGTCTCCTTACAAAATCTTGGTTACCACTTTTGCTTCACTATAGAAAAACCCATATGTTCCACACACATGGGAGACAAATTGCTTTGTTCAAGTGAATTGAATTCCATATGAACGCTGTGCAATTCTCACTCAATGGTCCGATGCTGTCTTCTCCAAATTAGAATTCGAGATTATATTGACACAGCCCTGAAGCTAACTGGCCTTTTTGGCTTTCATTATATCCCTGTGTGCTTCCCTCACAAAGGGCCAGATTGTTGATGGGAAAGTGGAGCTGAGAGCTCTTGAACTGAGAGCCATGGAGCATTCCATATCCAAGGGTAGCACAGGAGACTGGGACGCCTGGAACAAATAACTCTGCTGATCCACTGTGAAAATTCAGCAAACTCAATAGCCCTCTTAATTCCTCTTTTCATTCCTGGAAACTAAAATAGGTTCTTGTACTTATTTGCTGACTAACACTCTGTCCAGAGTCTTCTAAGAAAGAATTCTTATAAATTATCAGAAAATGTTCTGCCTGAGTTTCAATGCTTTAGATAGTCGGCATTGCAGTTTGCTGGTAGACACTGCCTGTAATAGAGAATATTAACTTTTGGTGGTTTCTGTTCAATATTCATAAAAACTGGGCACAGTTTAATATGAGATCTGCTGCGTATTTACCAAGGGACCTGAAATAAGATGACTAACAAATGGATAAAAATTCCTCATCTGTATAAGGGGGATAATATTACCTTTCCATGCCTATCTCATGGAGTTTTGCTGGAGAAATAAGAAGAAATTGCAATAACTTGAAAAGATGAGAAACATAACATTACGTCACACTTAGCTTCCATACAAGTCCATATATGTCGACCTGAAAATTAGCAAAGTTCCTGGTTTTTCTTTTCTCTGTATTACTATTTCTGTACTCTTATAACAAGTCATTTTGCACTGGCAACTACTTTCTGTCTCCCATTAGTATAAACTCTCTCTACTCCCACCCCATTCTCACCCTGACCCCAAAGGAAATTTTTAAAATCTCTTCATGTTCACAGAAGACCTTTCTGCTGTGACTGGAGTAGGAATATAGAAGTTTAATTGGAAGAAAGAGTCAGATACTGCCAGATAACTTGGCTGAGTTTTTGGTTCCCAACGGAGGAAGGGAATTCTGAGGCAAAATCTTATGGAAGCAATCTGCAGTAAAAATACGAAAATTATTGGCACATGTAGAGCTGACTCTGTCCCAGGAGACAAAGAATGTCACAGAATCAGGAAGAAGGCCCTTCCTACATCTGAATAGAACCCAACGCTATGCTGACACTCGACATTTTTGGTAAATCTAAAGACAGAAACTGTGGCATGCATGTTGACTTTTTTTCTAGGCATACAGTGGCAGTAAAGTTCTTTTTCTAAAAGGAGTTACAAAAAGCAAATGTAGAAGCTGGAAAAAGACAGGGATAAGAGGATGCGAGTTGTATCGCAATTATAGATAACAGGTGCGCCAGTACCACAGAGGAAACATAACTAGGGGACTCTTAGTTTCCTGGGAGCACTTAGGAGAGGGCGTTGAGATCCAGCTCTCACTGAGTTTATCCAATTAGGACACATTAGACTATCTCTTTTACAGCTAGATCCCTTGCCTCTCTTCCCCTCTCCCATTCTCTCCCTCTTTCTTATTCTCTTTTTCACGGTTCATCACGGTCAGCTGTATTTTCTGAGCTATTTCCAGATTCACTTAAAATTCTGTTTTCTCATCTGCTAAATGAGCAATCAGCGCTCTATCAATACAAGAGTCCTTCCACAATAAACAAACTGTGCTTTTCTGAATGTAATGACAGAGGAGACTGGACTAGAAAGTGCACTGCATAGGTGCCCAAGTCTGGGTTTAAATCCCCTACTCCCACTTACCAGGGAGAATCTTTAAATCTGGTGGAGGAGAATACTGTACATGCATCATGCGCTACATAATGATGTTTCAATCAACAATGGACCTCATATATGACAGGGGTCCCATGAGACTAGTACCATATGGCCTAGGTGTGTAGTAGGCTATACCATCTAGATTTGTGTAAATATACTCTGTAACGTTTGCCCAATGATAATGGCCTAATGATGCATTCCTCAGAACATATCCCTGTTGTCAAGAGATGCATGACTGTAATTACATTTCCTTTCCCTATGTAAAGGTATAGCGTGGGTTCCAGTGCATATTTCCGTCAACTTCCATTCTGACAGGAGGTGGTATAAAGGAATGATTAAGGGCATGGACCTCAAGATTGCCTCTGTTTAAAATCTAGTCCTCTCAGTTACTAGCTTTGTGGCCTTGGCAATTTAATTAGCTTATTTATGTTCCCACTTTCCTCAACTGTAAAACGGGGATGATGACAATATTCCCTAAGTCATAGTTTGTAACAAGTAGTAAACAAACTTATCCAAGTGTTTAGAAAAGTGTTTGGTACATAACTTATACTCCGTGAAAATTTGATAATAATCAAGAGCTAGTCTGACGAGTAGAGCATTTATCACATGGAAATCATTGCCTGATTATATTTTTAATATTTCCTATAAGTGCATCCCATGAAAGCTGGACCAAATAACATATGATAATAAATATCTGATGAATGTTGATAAATACAGTCGCGCATCACTTAATGATGGGGATACATTCTGAGAAATGCGTCGTTAGCCAATTTCATCATTGTGCAAACATAGAGTGTACTTACACAAACCTACATGGTACAGCCTGCTATAGACCTAAGGGATTTGTACTAATCTTATGTGATCACTGTTGTATATGCCATCCGTTGTTGACTAAAATGTCATTATGTGGCGCATGACAGTAAATAAACTCCTTGGATTACGACTCTCATTTCTTTGGTAAAGGAAAATAGGAGAAGAACAAATTCTTGGATTCGACAAATAAACTGAATACTGTGTGTGTGGCACCAAGAGTTGTAGACCTAAACAAGTCACAATCCTTGTTCTCTAGAAACATTCAGTCTATTTATTTTAATCCTTGAAATCTCAAATCTTGAATTCTCAGTTTTAGAACAGTTTACAGAATTCACGTTTCCTATCAACATACAGGATTGCTACACGGAGAAGAGCTAGAGAAGAGCAGAGTAGCAGGCTTTATATAGAAAATCAGAGCTACATTTACCTACTACAGGGCAAGGTCATGCAGATGTCACCATAGGGTTAGGTCTAGTCATCCCTAGGCAAGGCTTATTTCTTCACTCTGCTGTTGATTTCCCTGCTAAGTAGAGCCAGGCTGAGCCTTATGGTGTGGACTGGCATTCAGAGGAGCCCAGGAGCAGTTGTTCTCAGCTCTGCTACACATTAGAATCACCTGGGAGCTTTTAAAATGTATTGACTCTAATATAATGGGTCTTGGGTGGACCTGAGCATCAATACTGTTAAAATTCTCTTGAGATAATTATAAAGCATAGCCAGAACTGAAACCCAATGGATTAGGTGAGCTTGTTGCAGTTAATTATAGCCTTATTAAGGACACAGAACTCAGCACAGTGGTATATAAAACGATTTTTTATCGAACTACATGGTTCAGTGGTATAACTAGGGTGACTAATTTGTCCTGGTTTGCCTAGAACTTCCAAGGTTTATCACTGAAATTCCCATGTCCCTAAAACACTTCCCACCCCTCTACCCCACAGCCGTCTCAGGCAAACCAAGATGGTTTGTCATCCTAAGTATGATCAAAAACTGACAAAAAATCTATTTTATATATAGTATTCAGTATTAAAATGTATTGCCAATCAATGGACATCATCAATTATATTTAATGCAAAATTTTTAACACAATGGAAACCACCAATATATTAACTTTGTGTTAAGTTTGTTTGAGTGTACGAGTCAGACTTTACAATAAATTGACTCCTGTCATTTTGGTGCCTATATTTAAAAATTTTTTAAAGGTGTTTCCAATTTGCAAGATTGTTAGTCTGCACTTTTCTTGATTTTTAAATTCATTCCTGAGCAAATCTGTTCACAGAAAATTATGAGTGAGCACAGTCCTCTACCAAAAATGTGTCACGTTCAATCAAAGGCTGAGAAAGTTTAAGCACATCTGTTCCATGATTGCTCTTTTAGTGGCATCAGAGTCTGCTATGCAAGAATAAACAAACACACAACAATCCACAGTGGTATCAGATTATAGATAATTTAGACTTCATTTGAAGTTTCAGGTGCCTTTTTCTGAATTTCATTTTTAATAAGGAGCACAAGTAATTGTAAAATTACTTATAAAATTAGGCGATGATAATTCTACTTTGAATTACTAACCAGGGTTGGTGCACAGTAGGCAATCAATAAGGATATGTTAAACAAAAGAAAGGTAAGAGAAAGAAGCCAGGAAGGCAGGAAAGAAGGAAGGAAGGAAAGAAGAAAGATTATAAAAGAAGGACAAAAAGAAAGACAGAAAAAAGAAAAAAGAGAGAGGGATGGAGGAAGACAGATTGATTTTTCTACTATTCTTATTGAAATCTCTTCTAGATTATAGTGTTTATGAAGAAGTATCTTAAAATTGCACTTTAGAATCTTTTAAAAAGGTTCATTACCGAACTTTAATCTATATGAATTTGGATTTCCTTTTTGACATACAGCCAAGATAAAGCAGAAATAATTGGCTGTCAATGGTGATTTTTTTTGTTCTCTAATAGAATTATACGTTTGAACTTAAAAAGTGCATTATTCTGTAATTATTATTTTTATTTCATAGTCTCTTGCCTTTTCCAGCTAAAGTGACATTGAACTAGAGAAGCTGTGAAATGAAGTTTCAGTGATTACTGTTTAATCCTTCCGGAACAATTCTGTGGGGAGACTGTAGGATTATTTCATGGATTGAGAACACAATTTGGCCTCTAGATACATGAGATGATTGTTCCTCCATTATCTGTTCCTGGAAATTAATTCTATACTTCTCTTTCATATATCTGCCTGATGGGGCATGTTCTAGCACACAGGAAAGCTAAAGATATTGGTCACCCAAGCCAGAGAATTTGTACATATTCACTGGGCTCCAAGTAGATTTTAGTTGCCTGCAAACTGCAGAGAGTTAGAGTGTCTTTCAAATTAGATTATGAAACTTGGCCGTTTACCCAAAATAAGCACAGGTTTTAAAAGAGAAAGAGATGGGGAGTTTCCTACTGGGTGTTAGAGGGTGCTGCTGTGATGAAAAACAGCTTCGGGGATTCAAGGGAAAAGCAGATACTACTCCTTTCCACTGGGACAGTTCCTCAAAGTGCTCAGATGACATGCATGTTCTTTGCTCACTGCTTCCTATCTTTCTGTCCAAATCCAATTGAAGCTGCCTGCTCTGATATATCTGATATCTTGTGTTTTGGTCACACTGGAGCTCTAGCACATAGTGGTACTTGATGAAATTATGTTGAATAAACCTACCTTTTCACAAGGCCATCCTCTACACCCAGATGGAAAGGTGGAAAGGTTAAGATGAACAGGAAATTTGGAAAAGGTTGAGCTGTATAAGTTATTACAAGTCTTCTGATAATAGAGCAGGTATTAAATTCATGAGACACTGAAAATTGAATTGCTGAGACAAGAGCTATTGTGACTAGAATAGCAAATGTCAGTTCATGAATCTCTTCACATGGCAAGGATCAAAAGATGATTAGCACAGGTGACAGAATTGTTCTATTCTGCTTGAAATGTTAAGGCTCCATTTTGTTACCAGGAGGCAAGTAAACGGGCTGCAAACATTTCTTACCTGGTGCATATGCTCTGTGTTCCAAATTCTTTTAAGTTTCAGAGTTTGGGAGATAAAAGGATAGCAAACTGTTAATATCAATTCCATGATTTCTTCCTACCTATATCTTTCATCGCATTAGAAAAATGCACAGCTGGTTTTATATCAATAGATATTAATATTCTCAAAATATCCTTACATTATAGAGCATAAAAAGGAAGTCAATAGTGATTCTCTGGGTTCCATTTGCATAGATTCCTCTACACAGGGTCTACAGAAAGAGGAAAGACTACAGCATGAAAGTTAGTCTCATATTGAGGTCAGAATTTCGGAACTGTGAAGAGATTGAGTGGGAAAAATTCCTGTTCTATGAGTTTTCCTTAGAACACCCAGAAATCTGTAAGGATATCCTCTAAACCATTATTTGTTTGTCTATCTATCTATTTACATATCAAAACATTATAGGAATTACCTTTTAGGAACATCCATACAAGACATAGCGTGTTTGGGGCAGTGGCTGTCAAACCATAGGCCACGGGCCAAATCCTGACAGTTGCTTCTTTTTGTAAATAAAGTTTTATTGGAACACAGCCATGCCCATTCATTTACAAATTATCTGTGGCTGAGTTGAGCAGTTGCCTAAAATATTTACCATCTGGTCTATGGTAAGTAGAAAAATGTCCCCTCAAAAACATCCATGTCCCAATCTCCAGAACCTGTGAATATATTACCTTACATGGTAAAAGGGACTTTGCAGACGTGATTAAGTTAAGGATAACAAGGGTCCTTATAAGAGGATCAGAGTCAGAGAGAGAAGCTGTCAATGGAAGCGTATGTCAGAAAGGAAAAAGATGCTACACTGCTAGCTTTGAAGATGGAAGAAGGGACCATGAGCTAAGGAAGATAGGCAGCCCCTAGAAGCTAGAAAATGGACTCTCCAGTAGAGCCTCCTGAGGGAGAGCAGGCCTGTCATAGCTTGATTTTAGCCCCGTGAAACTGATTTCCAACTTAAGACCTCCAGAACTTGAGGATACTGAATTAGTGTTGCCTGAAGTCCCTAAGTTTGTGAGTCACTGCAGCAATAGGAAACTAATACACGGCCCTTTCCTGAAGATGTTTGCTGAGCCCTGGTGTAGGATTTAGTGGATTCCAAATAATAATCTGTTGTCATAAACAAAAACCTTCAGCCAGGACAAGGAATTCAGATATTGCTAAGGTCAATAAAGCTGCTTTTCTGTGTGGTCTTGGGCAAATAACTTACCCAAGTAAACCCTTGTGAAAGCGTTTAAGACAAGCCAGGCAGGCTGGATAAGTAGAGGGACTTGAATTCTGCAAATATATAGGGTGTTGTTCCTATCCGCAACTGATAGAAAGATCTACCTCTGCTCTCATCTGTCCCCACAGGGGACAGCTCACTTGGCTGAATTCTAAAAAGGGACCATGCACTTTAGAGCAGGTTAATTTTACCTCTAATTAACTCGTGGTTTCTGAGACGGAAGCTGGGAGGAGTCTCATAGTTCTGCAAGAACATTATTTTAGATAAACAGACCAGGAAGCAAAAAAAAAAAAAATTGCCTTATTAGCAAATTGAATAGCAAAGCAAACTTACTAAGACTTAATTCTGAATTTAGACCATGTGGACTTATTCCAGGATACAGAGGCTGATGTGCCTTTAGTCATGTGATAAGAAATAACTACCTAGACACTTCTTACCAGTGCAAAAGATTAATATTTCAGTTGTCTGGAATAATCAGCAGTGCTATTTTTAGACAAAGGAAGATTGATTTCTCAAGTGCACAATTACTATTTTTACTTCAACCCATTTTAAGTGATGTACAAAAAAAATTCCAAAATTTCCTGCCATGGTAACATAGGTGTGATAATTTAATATACTTTTTCAAATTATGCAATGTTATCAAAATGAACATGTTAGGTCTCTCAATTTTACACTATTCTGCAAGTGGTGTGAGGTCACGGACTGATGTGACGTTACTGATCTTAGGTTGCACACACGAACTCCCTTCCTCAAATAAGTCTGATCAATGATACCAAACTCAAAAAGGAATAAATCGTGCAGACATGAGTGTGCGTATCCTATTGAGTCACACAGAAATTCAACAATTTCTCCGTGTCACATAGTAAGCGGAAGAGATGACCTCTGAACCCCCGTGATAACTCTTCCTCTGACTAACTCACAATATAGCTCAAGAATCACAGAAGAGGGGCTGACCGAGTGGCGCAGAAGTTAAGTTTGCACACTGCGCTTCAGCAGCCCTGGGTTTGCCAGTTTGGATCCCGGGTGCGGACCTATGCACCGCTTATCAAGCCATGCTGTGGTGGGCATCCCACAGGTAAAGTAGAGGAAGATGGGCATGGATGTTAGCTGAGGGTCAATCTTCCTCAGCAAAAAAAGAAGAGGATCAGTGGCAGATGTTAGCTTAGGGCTAATTTTCCTCAAAAAAACAAAAAAGAAAGAATCACAGAAGATGACATACAATTAAAGGGCTTTGCAAACTGTAAATAATTATTTGGTTGAGGGCGTATTACTAATATATAATCAGAAATTTATCCCTTAGCACTGAGTCTTAGTTTAAAACAGTACTGCTCTCCTCCCAAAAAGCACTCAAGATTCAATAAAATAAAATGTCTTGAAAACATCGTTTGTCTTTTCAGAAACTATTGGGAGAGAGATGGGAATCTTTAAGAGAGAACCACACACACAAATAACTCTTGAAGTGTTCAATCTTACTTAGGCATAGGCAAGGATAGCAGGACTACCTGTAAAGAATTTGACTGGCAATGTTTTCTCAGCCTTGTTATCATAAAATACAGAAATGCCAATATCTGGGAAATCTCACAGATCCATGAAAGAGGAACATCTGGTTTTGAATCTGAGCTTCCTTACTAACTGTGTGGTTTTGGCCCATTATTCGATCTCTTGATGCCTTAGTTTTCTCATCTGTTAATGAGAATTTCTACAAACATTTATTTCTATTCTTCAATGCCTATCGGTTCCTTCATCTGTAAAATCTGCATAACAATAGTATCAGCTTCACAGGGAAGCTGTGAGGATGAAAAGCCATCCTAAAGGCAGGACACTTACAACAGAGCCTGTTGCATGGCAAAGAAGCCTAACTTGGTAGGTATTATTTTTATTATTGCTTATACCAGACACCCCAGACACTGTACTGAGAAGCTGCAAGTGGTAGAAACAAATCAAAATGAAACAAATCAAACTAACAACAGAGACAAAAAAGGAACCAGAAACAAACACTGAATTTGTCTTTCAAGAGCCAATCTATGACTTTGGAGTCTAATAGGAGTATTTGTGAGTACAAAGGATCTAGCGTGGATGGGATGCCATTAGTGTGTTCTAGGCTTATTCTTAACCAAAAGCAAAAGAGGACACTTCATTAAAGAACTTTCTGTAGACTCTACCTATCTTTATGTTTGCAATTACATATAGATATATATTATTTTTAAATAGAGAATTAGAAAGTCCTTGAGTTTGCAGACAGGCACTGAAGAAAGATAGTGATTTTAGACTTGGAGAGGCCCAAATTCGGCTCCAGCTCACCTGGATTCTGTTCCTGCTGGGGAAGGGAGGGAAAACAGAGAAAGCGTTTTCAGATGAGGCTGAGTTAGACCAGGACATATAGTTTGTCTGTGACAGAAGAAGGCTTCAGGCTTGGGTCTATCTCTGCTTCAGGCAGCATTAAGCTCCTCCCAAAATGCATTTAATATGACAATGTTTGCTTTTAGGGTCTTCACAATTCCTTTCTGTTCTTTATCTCTTTTAACCCCCTATCCTGGAGTAGGTGTGCACTCTATTTTCATCTGTCTCGCTGCTCATGCACGCTCCATGGAGCATGCTGGACTACCTGCTATGTCTTGCTGTCCTGCCTCCCTCACTAAAATGGTACGCTTCCTTCCTCATCACTGCTTTTTCTCCTCACTGATGTTGCATCCTCCAAACCACAGCTTCTTTTCCCAGTCACATGTCCTACTGTCATTATTCTGCCTTTTCCTCCACCTTCCCCACACCACTTGAAAAAGGAGTCTGAAGTTATAGTTGGCCTTGTCTTCAATGAGTAAAAAATCTCCTGGATAACAGTTCCGTTGACGGTAACTTGTTGAGTCATACTTGTCACTACCTTCCAGATGCTCACAATATAGTTTTCATGAAAGAAATTATATTCTTGTTTTAAGAGCCCCATGAGGGTAAAGACAGATCTGTGCCAATTCAGTAGAGATGTCACTTATGGTTCAGGTGATCTGGGAGGGCTTCACAGAGGAGATGGCATTTGGGCAGAGAAATGAGGATATTTAGCATTCACTTTATCACCTAGATTTAGTTAGCTAATCCGATTTTGGCCTTAATAATTGGGGAAATATTAAAAAGAAGAAAAGCCAGAGAAAGGGAAGACAATAGGAAGCAAGAATAAAAAGTAGGCTCAGAAAACGAGGACTATAGCCCTGAAAAACTTGCTTTTTGACATGTAAGTTTCTGGAAAGAGCATAGGCCTAAGAGTGAGAAGCTGGCTTGGAATCCTGCCTCTGCAACTTCATAGCCTAGTGATATTAGATAAATTACTTACATTTTCTGTCTCAATTTCAGTATCAGTTCAATGCAGATAAAAATAATAGAAACTTCCTCCGTAAGTTATTGAGAGTATTAAATGAGATAGTGTGTGGTCAATATTTAGGTACTAGCTGGCACACACACAAAAAAAGCCAGTTACCCTGAGATATTTTTTATGGGAGTAGGGAACCAAATAGATACATTGTAAATCATCCATCTTCAGACAAGGCAATAGAACAGTCGGCACCCAGATGAAGGTCTTCACTCTGACGCTGGCTTCTTCTTAACCGGTCATGGAAGAAATTTAAGCAAAGACATTCCACATAAAAGCTCTTGGAATGGTGCCTTTCATACAAAACTGTTGCAGTTCAAGAGTTCTCAGGAAAATGACTGCTGCTTCTGCAGAAGTATGTGCTAAAGAAAATATTTTTCTTAAAGACTTTCTCTTCAGGAAGTGTCCAATAAATTAAAATGGAAATGCCAAGTACAGGAGTATAAGACTCAAATAGCTAAGCATCGCTTCTTCTCCAGAGACATGAGTATCCTTGTCTCTTATATTTTTGTTTACTGTGTATCTGTTAAATGCACTGTTCGACTGAATAAGCATTGTGCCCTTCAATTTGCTGAAGCTGTGTTAGCCTATAAAGGTCCATGTCTTTCCAGCTATGCCAAGAAAACCCTGAGAATATCAGTTATGCTCTGTGAGCCTGGCACTAACGAAGCTTAGTAAGTATTTGTATACTCGCTGTGTGACCTTGGATAAATTACTTTCACTTTCTCAGCCCTTCTCCTGTATGCCTTTCATAAGCTCCCTCCTGGTTTCTGCCCTCCTGTGGTCCTTCCAGTGTGTTCTTCCAGCACAGTGTCTCTGAACTGAAAGATGCTTGGATGCCCTTTCTTTAGCATGGTGTCCTTACCTTAACCCTGGCCATTTTCAATTCAAGGAAGCAAGCAGGCTGAGGGATGTGAACTCAGGATTATTCGAATCCCTTGTCTACTACATACTAAACAACTTACTTTTTGAATTGCACTTCCTTCATTTATGAAATGATGATGTAATGTCCAACTTCAAGACTGTGGTGAGTATAATAAGAAAGAAGGCGCTAAACCTAGAATTTGGCACAATAGGCTTTGTTACTGCTTTGTTGTTGTTCTTATTTTCAGCTCTCCCAGGGATCTACGGATCAAAGGAAAAGCACTTTTGGCTCAAAATTTTATAGATTGTATACTAAGTATATCAGAAACTAATTTAGTAGTTTGTACGTGAACTTAAAAAGCCCACCCACTGTGCTCAATGCTACTAGATTCCTGGTCCTGTCTGTACCTGATGGTGGGTTTTCTTTCTGCTGAGGTTTCCACCTTTCACAGCCTGCTGCAAAGATGCTTCTGCTGTCCTGGCACGTGCTAGTCTTTCTAGATGCCCATCTGTTTTGCTTAATACATGGATCTCTGCTTAATCTGTGGCTCTCAGGTCTGTGTCCATTCACATATTTTAGCTTAGACTTCAGTGTCTGGCATTTAGTTGTGCGCCTCTATCCTGTGTACCTTTTACAACCCCTCTTCTGCCCATCCACAGACCTCCCTGTGTGCACTTTGCATCCATTCGTCAGACTCAATTTCCTATGACCCTCTCACAAGGCAGCGATGCTCCAGTGGGACTGTTGTTTAAGTGTTGGCGCGAGTGCTACTTCTGCTGTTTCTACTGCATGCTGACTTTTTTCTCTTTTAGGGGAAACTTACTTGATGCCAGACAATGTGCTACCTAATATACATATATACACATATTTAATTTTCAAGTATTTTCTTATATTCGTTTTATAAATGGAAAGAAATAGGGTCAGGGTGTGGTTAAATAATCTATATAACTAGTATATTGGGGACCAAAGGCATCTGCCTCCAATATTTTAACCAATAAATGTTGATTTAGAAATAAATGAATAAATAAATGTCAAAATAGATTCATTCATTTAGTCCATAACTTTGGAGGTCTTAGTCTGAGCAGATCCTCTCTGAGCAGATGCATCAGGAGACAAACGTGAAACTATTTTATACATGTCATATAATATATATAGCATATACATACATATATGTATATATGCATATATATGTGTGTGTGCATATATATATAGTCGTATGTCACTTAATGATAGGAATACGTTCTAAGAAATTCATCGTTAGGTGATTTCATCATTGTGCAAACATCATAGAGTGTACTTACACAAACCTAGATGGTATAGCCTACTACACATCCAGGCTACATGGTATAGCCTGCTGCTCCTAGGCTACAAACCTGTACACCATGTTATTGTACTGAATACTGTAGGCAATTGCCACACAACGGTAAATATTTGCGTGTCTAAATATATCTAAATGTAGATAAGGTACAGCAAAACTACAGTATAAAAGATAAAAAATTATGCACCTGTATAGGGCACTTTCCATGAATGGAGCTTGCAGGACTGGAAGTTGCTCTGTGTGAGTTGGTGAGAGAGTGGTGAGTGAATGCGAAGACCAGGACATCACTATACAATACTGTAGACGTCACAAACACTGTACACTTAGGGTACACAAAATTTATTAAAAAATTTTATTTTTCTTTCCTCAATAATAAATTAATCTTGGCTTATTTAACATTTTGACTTTACAAAATTTACAATTTTTTTTAACTTTTTGACTCTTTTGTATGACACAGCTTAAAATACAAAGACCTGGTACAACTAAAATATATGTTATTTCTTTATATCCTTCTATACAAACTTTTTCTGTTTTTAAATTTTTTTTTTTTTTTTTTTTTTTTTTTTCTATTTTTTTTTTTTTTTTAAATTTTTTTTTTTTTTTTTTTTTTTTTTACTTTTTAGGCTATTTTATTAAAAACTAAGACACAAACACATTAGTCTAGGCCTACTCAGGGTCAGCATCATCAATATCACAATCTTCCACCTCCACACCTTGTCCCACTGGAAGGTCTTCATGGGCAATTACATGCATGGAGCTGTCCTCTCCTATGATAACAACGCCGCCTTCTGGAAAACCTCCTGAAGGACCTGCTTGTGGCTCTTCTTAAGGAGGTCTCACTCTTTTCAGAAACATGTCCATGGTGGTTTTCTTGATTTGTTTATTTTTTATTATTATCATGGATTTGCTTGTAAGCAGAAAACGCACCGTGAACATACCTTTCCATTAATGAAAACTTTTTGGTGTTGGGGGTCCATGTTTTCAAATTTTTTAGGGAGCTTGCTGAGGTCAGCCAAAGTTCTGCTAAATCCTTCACTGTGAATTTTCCTGGGGTTCTTCTTTTTCTTCTCCTGCAGTTTCCTTTTCTTTTGCCTTTTCATCAGCTAGGTGTTCCTGTCCCAGTTTCAACGACTCCTCTTTCGTTCATTCCTCAGGAAGCACCTCTGAAAGCTCCTCAATGTCATTCTCATCTACACCCAGTTAAAGTTGTTTGCCATCTCAACCACAGCCCTGTTGATTTTTGCAACCTCCTTATCTCTGGCAAATCCTTTGAAGTCATGGACAAGGCTCTTGAGTGTCTTCTTCCAGATGCCATTCATATACCCTTGGGGACATCACCCCAAGCCCAAGCAAGGTTTCTGACACAGTCATAGGTGTTGTAATTCTTCCAGAATTGCATCAGTATCTTCTCAGTGTCTTCCTCAGTTGCAGCGATAGCCTGAACAAAGGTCCTCCTCAGGTAGTAGGCCTTAAAAGCTAATATGACTCCTTGATCCATTGGTTGGGTTAAAGAGATGGTGTTTGGAGGGAGAAACACCACTTTGATATTGAGACAAAGATCACCAATAAAAGGAAGATATCTGAGAGCATTATCAACAATAAGTAAACTCTTAAAATCTGTGTTACTCCCTAAACAGTATTTCTCCATTTTTCTGGCACAGCAATTTAGGAGAGTGTCTTGGAAGAAGAGCTGGGTCATCCGTGACTTCTTATTGTTCCTGTAGTACACTGGGAGTGTGTGCTTACTGATGTGTGTGAAGACCCTGGGGTTCTCACTGAGCCAGATCACAGAGGGTTTCAATTTGTAGCCTGCAACATTGCCCCCCAAGCAAGACTGTTATCTTATCCTTAGAAGCCTTGAAACCTGGCACTGACTCGGCCTCCTTGTGGATGAAAGTCCTTTCAGGCATATGTTTCCAGAATAGGGAGTCTTCATCCAAATTGAATGTTTGCTCTGGCAAGGAATTTTCCTCTACAGTTAACTTATCTAAAGCTTCCAAAAATTCTTCAGCTGCCTTCACGTCAGCACTTGCAGACTCACCACTCACTTTCACATCATGTAATGAATAACAATTCTTGAATTGTTTAAACAACCCAGAGTTAGCAGGACAATCAACATCATAGTCTGATCTAGGTTTTTCTTTCAACCACACAACAAACTTTTTGCTTTGTACATGTGGTCATGGTACTGAGAGGGATGTGCTTGTGTGTCTGGTTTTCAATCCAATTCATTAGAAGTTTTTCCATGTCTTACAGAGGCCTTCTCAATGTTTTGTTAGTTTTGTTGCCTTCAATGAAGCAGATCTTTTAACAGCTTCCATCACGTTGTTTTTGTTCTTTAAGATCATAGCTATGGTGGAATGAGATATGCCTGACCGGCAAGCAAAAACCATCACTGATTTTTCACCTCCATATCCTTAATCAATTTTAATTTCATTTCCAGGTAAGTCACACAATGTGGCCTCTTACTGGCAACATTACCAGTGGATTTTGTATCCCAAGAGGCTGTGATGAACACAACAACATGATATTAAGTCAAGCACAACAGAAAATGATGCAATCAAGAGACCCAATAAACATGAGCTATATGAGGCTGCTGTTGGTATAACATGGCATGTTGTTTTAGAGTAAAGTTTTTTTGTAAGCAGAAAGAGTACACTCTAAAATAACAATGAAAAGTATAGTATAGTAAATACATAAACCAGTAACACAGTCGCTTAGTACCATTATCAAGTATTATGTTCTGTATGTAATTGTATGTGCTATACTTTTATATGAATGGTAGCCCAGTAGGTTTGTTACACCAGAATCACCTCAGACATGTGAGTAATGCGTTGTGCTACCATGTTACGATGGCTACGACGCCACTAAGTGATAGGACTTTTTCAACTCCGTTCTAATCTTATGGGACCACCATTGTATATGTGGTTCATTGCTGAACATACATATACATATTTGCTTTGCTATATGTTACAGAACAAAATTCTCTAAATTCAAGATGCCTTAACCATCTCAAAGTCACACAGGAGAGCCTAAAAATTAAACTACCTATAAAGCATCTCCCAACAGTGTTACGAAAACAGCACAGCCTCATATCACTCTTGTAAAAGTGGTCAAATACAAAGGAGAGAAGAATTCAGTGGCTTAATTTAACTTGACTCAGAACCTGATTACATCATCTTTGGAAAGTGCTGGAGCATAAGAGAGTCACTGACTATTCAATGTTCCTTTAATCATTATGTGTGGAGAGTTGGAATGTCAGGTTATTTGCTGTTGCTGCATCAATATCTAGCAATACATTACTGTAAATGCAAAGGTTAAATGAAGCAGACAGAAGATTTGATTTCTACTCCATGGCTGATGTCAAAATTGCATGAGAGAAAGTAATAAGATTTTCCCCATTTTCCCCAGCATCCTCCTACAGACACACATGCATTTATATACTGTATATAATCCTGAGAGACACTCAAACTACCCCCTGGTGTTCTTCATAAAAGCATTGGGTAGACAGTATAAAAGGCTTGTTTCTGTGCCCCTCCCTTGGCTCTGTAATTTTGCTTACCTACTGTATGTGTGGTGACCTGTCTATACTCTGACTGGGGTTGGCCAAGAGACTTACTTTGATCACCAGAATAAGGTAAAAATGATAGTCTGTCAGTTCCAAGCCCAGGCCTCAGGCATTTCTCTGGCTCTCTGTGCCATGAGAACATGCCTGGGTTCAGGTGTTGGAGAATGAGACAGAAGGAGCAGAGACTCAAGTTTCTGGGTTCCCCTAGCTAAAGCTACCCTATATCAGCTGACATTCAGCTGACACCACGTATGTGAATGAGGCCAGTCCACATCAGCAGAGCCTTCCAGCTGATCCCAAACCACTACATGCTAATTGTTGCATGCCTTCGTTGAGGTTTGGTGGTTGTCTGCTTGACAGGACAAGCTGATACAGGACACATTTTAGCCATGGAGGTAATTGATGAGGGGAAGAGAAGATGGATTACCACTTAGATGCAGAAAATAAATGGAAAAAAACAAAAGAGGAAGCAAAACAGAGCCTTGTATAGAGGACAGTTTTCCTTGACAAAAATCCCAAGACGATTTATAGGAAGTCAGCTAGAGCCGGCTCTCGGGCTCCAGCAGAAGGTTTAAGATCACCTGGAACAGGAAAGATAAAGAGGGAGAAAAGCCATTTGGGTTGACCAAAGGAAAGATTTGGAAAATGTAATATGGTCAAATAAGTGAAAATTATAGAAGCCCTGGTTTATTATTTAAAAAAATAAGTATGAATTTGCATAATGGGAAACAATCAACGTTTAGAATTATGGCTAGCTCTGGAGGAATTGATGAACTTCTGGAACTGAGATGAAAACTAGAACTAGCGTTTTAAAATTGGAAGAGATTTGGAAATGATTCAATTCAGCTGTTAGTTTTTAAAACCTTTTTGCTTTTACCTCTTTTCTTTAAGAAACTATCTAGGTGGGATCCTCATAAGTAATAGATAGAAGAGTCTATGGCTGAGTTCAGGATGGAGTAGACAGCACGGAACCCTTTTCTCCGGTCTCTCTGGTGCTCTCTGAGTCACTGCTGTAGAACTTTCAGGGCTCCACAAGGCCATGTATGCAAACCAGCCACAGTGGCAAGGTTGGGCCTTAAAAACCCCTGGTGAAGGCCTTTATTACACAAGTGAGGTGCTCTAAATGGTCTAAAAATACTCCTATATTTGTGAATATTATGATGCTCACATTTTTCTTTTCCACCCAACAGAGGAAACATTGAAGGCTGATTTGGGTATCTTTTCTTTGGAGAAATGTAATTTCAAGGAATATTCACCTACTTAATTATTGGTATTTGACATGAATTCTAGTCTTTCAGGAGGACCTTTCCTTATGAATCATCACTCTATTTCTTGATTTTTGGTCTCTGCCAGATGAATATTTCTTTGGCTTCCTGGCTCATAGTTCAGTGCCTTTCTATTTCTAGCATTATATTATGTTTCAGTGGCCAATGAATCTTAACATTCAGTGCTCCACTGAGGATGATAGAGGAAAGCTCCCTCACACCACCACTAAAACAATCCTAAGTGATACAGCATCTGGTTAAAGTGAATATTGGATTAATAAACAAGGCCAAGATACATTATAATTTCTAGGTTAGAACAATTACAAATTGCAGTCTTATCCTTTCACCATAAAGTTCAAGCTCTTCAATTTGGTAAGAGTGATCCTTCATTACATAAACTCTGCCTTATGGACCAGCTCATAAGGACCAGCCCTGGTAGTCTAGTGGTTAAGATTCCGCACTCTCACCACGATGGCACTGGTTAATTTCCCAGTTAGAGAACTCCACCATCTTCTATCAGTTATCATATCTTGTTGGCTGCATGTTGCTGTGATGCTGAAAGCTGTGCCACCAGTATTTCAAATACCAGCAGGGTCACCATGGTAGACAGGTTTCAGCGGAGCTTCCAGACTAAGAAAGATTAGGAAGAAGGACATGGCCACCCATTTCCAAAACAACTGGGCCAAGAAAACCCTGTCAATAGCAGCAGAGCATTGTCTGACATAGTGCCAGAAGATGAGAGGATGGCGCAAAAGGACCAGGCAGGGTTGCACTCTGCTGTACACAGAGTCACTCGGAGTCAGAATTGACTCAACAGCACTAACAATGAATGTGGTATTGCTTCTCAATCTACAGCTTTGAAATTATGTTCAAAGTGTTTGTAGTTCCTCAGATGCCGTGATGCCTGATTTATTACGTCTTTGCAAATGCTATTCCTGTCCCTGAGACATTTTCTCTCACTAGTTGTCCACATGGTAAGTTTCTCTTCAGCCTTTAAAACACTACTTCAGCATCAGTTTCCACAATGGAGTTGAGAGCCTCATTACTGTTTACCACGTACCTTCTTCTACCAGTGCACTGTATTAAAACTATGTATGTGTTCTGCCTCTAGGCACAAACAACAAGTGCAAAGTCCAATATAGCACTTTCTGTCTGGCAGATATTCTTCACACTAATGGACTCATTTAATCTTCACAACTTTATGGAGTAGGGTTATTATTCTCATCGTCTCCATTTTACAGATGAGGAAACTGAGGCACAAAGAGTTACATATTTAGTTGGGATTTGAATCTAGGCAGACAGATTCCAGAGGCTATAAATACTGTGTTGTCTCTCAACATTGTAAGCTCCCTGAAAGCACAGAGACTGTCTCAATGCTTCAATATTTGCTGATCTGAACGAAAGTTAAAATGGCACATGCAATTTCTCCTACTGCTACTAAGAGGTGTAGAGGTGTCTCATCTGGGATATTCTTGGATTCCAAAATGATACTGATATTCTAGGGACTGTAAAGGCCCCCATGAACTTGAATGGCAACAGTGAAAACAATCACAGTGCATTCACTTAGAAGGAAGATCACATGGGACCGGTCCCACAGCCAAGTGGTTAGGTTCACACACTCTGATTCGGTGGCCCGGGGTTCGCCAGTTCAGATCATGGGTGTAGGCCTACACACCGCTCATCAAGCCATGCTATGGTGGCATCCAAAGTAGGAGGACTAGAATGATTTCCAACTAGGATATACAACTATGTACTTGGGCTTCAGAGAGAAAAACAAAAAGAAAAAAGAAGGAAGATCACAGCCATCCAGCTAATTATATGCTCCTTGGCTCGGATCATATTTCTTCACGGACCTTTTATCACATGAGATGTCATATGCATTTGTTTAAGGAAGGTGATGCGATCTCCTCTCACATGGCTTTGCCACAGTTCTGCAGCTAAAGCAGATTGGGGAAAAGTGTTTTCTTTGATGCCAGGAGGTGAACTGACTTGACTTGTCCATGTTACATCTTACTTTCTGATTTCACTTTGGCTGTTGGAGGAGTTGTGTCTGGACAGATTTTCTATTCTAATCACTAAGAAAACAGCTCTGGGATCCTTGCATATTAACAACCAACGGTCCTAAAACAAGACCCTGGCTTGAGGACATTTTCAGTGATTTGACAGGTCAGCAAGGCATTCATGCTGTGCACACCAGTCTCAGGATGTCCGTTATCAGCATGATGTGCTGGTGATCAAAAGCAGTGCACAGCAAAAATAAAATGGAGAAAAGCTTTAGAATGTAGACAAAGGCAATAACTAAAGTAGTGATACTGAAGATGGTTTTGCAAAATCCATTTGGTAGGGAGTTCAACATGTAATGAAATGTAAGTTTCTTTTGGGTGACAACAACTTACTATAGTGTTTTTATTTCTCCAATTATGAAATTAAAGCTCATAATAGAATAGGGAGTAGAAAAGAAGGATTCTAGAAACAAGGACTGGATAACTGTAAGGGAAGGCATCCCTGATAAATATATGTCCTAGAGCATCCAATAATCAAGATGGCACTTGATTTCTGATACTCAAGCCTGGGGTTTGCATACACTACTAGTTTTGTTGTCAAATACCTACCCTTGAATTTGTGCTTTCCCAGTATATCTGTAGAGTGTCCAGGAAAAGATTTTTCTCTATTCTCTTTCTATCAAGTGATTTCTACATAGTGTGTAACTCCTTTTCCAAGAGGACACAGTGACTGTAATGCATTTGGGACTGTAAAAGTTCTTCCATTGTCAATTAATTAAGGGCCAATGAGCAAGGGCTTCTGTTCTTATATTGCCAATCTGGACCCCTCTTATAAACTCCATCCCTGTATTATCCTATCACTGCTCTTTATCTCCATTTGGTCATCTCACAGGCCCCTCAAAATTTATTGCATCCCAAATGCAATTCAATTATTGCTCTCCCAACAAAAACAATTATTTGTTTTTAAATTCTAGTGCTTATTATTTCAATAATGCTAATATTTCTACCTACTGCCAGAGTTGGAAACATGAGTGGATGTAGAAAGCATACAGAAAGGACTGTGGGAAAGCATAAGGCAGAAGACAGCTTGTGGAAGATGCATAAGAGAAAGGCGCATAAATAAAAGACAAACATTGGAATTTGACATAAAATATGGGAATGGGCACCTAATTCCTTCCTATCCCAATGCCCACATTGCATCTACCACTAAAGGCAGCCTTCATTATCCCTGAGAGAGCCCTCCAACCTCTCCATTTCCCTCTCCTCATCTCTCTAGTCCAAGCCATTATCATTCCTTCCATTTATCACTGCATTAGTCTCTCCACTGATCTCCCAAATCCTGTCTTATCTTTCTACATTTCACAGGCTCGCGTTTGTAATCAGAGTGATTTTTTTTCAGTGCAAATCTTATCATAGCACTCTCCAACTTGAAACCCTTCATGTTGTCCATTGCCCAAAACATAAACCTTTATATTCCTAGCAAGGCTTTGAAAATTCCAATAAGGACCAGGCTTTGATTCTTCCTTGACCTAATCCTCTGGTTCTTAATTGGGTGTAGATTTTGCACCCTGCGGGACATTGACAATATTTGAAGAAATGTTTGTTTTTTTTTGTCAATGAAGATTAGCCCTGAGCTAACATCTGCTGCCAACCCTCCTTTTTTTGCTGAGGAAGACTGGCCCTGAGCTAACATCCATGCCCATCTTCCTCTACTTTATATGTGGGACACCTACCACAGCATGGCTTGCCAAGCGGTGCCATGTCTGCACCTGGGACACAAACTGGTGAACCCTGGGCAGCTGAAGCAGAATGTGCAAATTTAACTGCTGTGTCACCAGGCCAGCCCCTATTTGAAGAAATTTTTTGATTGCCATAAATGGTCAAGAGTAAGCTACTGGCTTCTAGTATGTAGAGGCCCCGGATACTGTGGAACATTCTACGTTACATGGGACAGCTTTCTCACAAGAAGGATTACTTGGCCCAATATGTCAATAGTGCTCAAGATGATAAACCTTGCTATAACTTTATCTCTGCATCTCTTTCCTTTCATTTCCTGGATTTCAGCCATTCTCTACTTCTTTCACTTCCATAAATTCACTATAGTTAATCATATCTGTAATCCTTTAACATGATATTTCTTCCTCCTGAAGTAATCCTCACATTCCCCCCTTGACCCTTAACCCTTGACTTGACTAACTCCCCCTCATCCTTAGGTCTCAGCTTAGTTACTTACTCAGGAGAGCTTTTCCTGAACGATCATACTAGATTTGTTTGCTTTGCCATATGTCCTCAGAGCACTCAGTATCTTCCCTCGTAATTACGCCTTTATTGTCAGCCTTTCCTACAATACTGTAAATTCCTCAAGGGTAGGCCAGATCTGTCTCATTCATTTGAATACTGGGGCCTAATATATTATAATACACTGCCCTTAATAGTCTCTCAATATATAAATACTTAAATGAATGATTAACTGAATGCATGAAATAATAAATAAATAAATAAATAAATTAGAATTTCTTTTATTAAAATGACAGAATTTTGGCAAACCGGATCTTAGCTTAAGTTACAGTTGGCCTATATTGTAGACATTTGGTCTATAACTCCCATTGCTATAATTCCTTTTCCAGTGTAGGGCACAGGCTAACTAATGACATCGATGAACATTTTGTGGCTTTCTAAAATTTGGAAGTATGATTTCAAGTATCCTAACTACGAAAAGAAGTTTAAGAAGTCTGCACCTATCCTTAACACCTTTTAATAACCATAAAAGTCTCTGACAATCCATAACCAAGTATGATGTGAAATCAACGAAAGATGAAAAGTTTCTCTCTTGGAATCACAATAAATGGTTTTGCCATTTTCTGTGTTTCATTCAGAAAAATATATTCCTTACCTAGATCCACATATAATTGGATTTTTAAATATCCATTCCTACCATCATCTATGTAAAACAGCAGAATTGGACTTTCTTGGCTTTCCTTGATATGAATGTTCTGGTTATATTTTATATTTATCAACATCCTCTCTTTGGAGAAAAATAACATCTTCCAATTGCAAAGGGATCAATGAGGACTTTTATACAATTTCATAGAGAAAGGAGAACTTTGTTGTTTCCACAAGCCACTACTTTCCTCAAAATTCAAGATTAGAGTAGGAGGCATTGAATATCTTGACCACAAAGGAAAGTCCCAACTGTTGAAATGAAAGGGAAGTGGTGGTCCCGTAGCTTTCACAGACATAAATTCAGCTCATGAAGCCATTTATTCAAACTGCAGACAATAATACAACAATATGTTTTTGGATGTATTCCATAGTGATTGAAACAATCTACAAATCTCTTAATATTGGAAACAAAGATATCAAGGTGGGAATGACACCAGTTTCTTTTGCCAAGGGGATATTTAATGGAGCCACACAGGAAATGTCATGACTTATCCAAATGTGAAGGAGAAATGTTCTCCCAGGCAGGAAGAGCATGTTCCTGTCAAAGGGGTATTTATAATCTCCTCTTGCTGCAGAGAGAAAGAAAACTTGTAGAGAAGATAAAAAAGGTGTCTATAATGAATTCAGGTTAGAGAAGTTTCAGAATCAGTCATAGTAACTGGGCATTCTAGAGCAGAAAGGAAGCTGAGCATCCCTAGCATGGACTGCACTATACACTTGGCAGCCATTTCTGGGGTGTACAAACAAGAACTCAGAATTTAGGCAAGAGCTTACATAAACATCAAAGAAACAAACGAAGACTTGGCAAATAGATTTGGATCAAGACTGATGAAGAACTGAGACTTCCTTTCCTCAGAATAGTTATGGGTTATGGCCATTTCCTCACATGAGGAGGAAACAGATTGAGAGCCTAATCTTTTGCAGGTTGTGGCAGTTTATGACAGATCCCTAACTATTGAACTATAGAGGGCAGTTTGTAGTCTTCTTTATAGAATAAGGGGTTATTCATATTTTATAGCTTCTTTCGACATATTCAAAAGGTGCTGAGTTAAAGAATCTCTTCAGGTTTACGTAAATTCCTAGACCAGGCACACTCTCTTTGTATGTGAGCTTTGTGTTCAGAGTGGAGGCAGCCCAAATAAAAAACAGTAACACTTATGTCTTTCAGGCACTAGGCATCTAATTCATATTAAATTATTTAATCTTATAACAATCCTACAAGAAAGGTACAATTATTATGTTAATTTTACATCTGAGGAAATAGAGACTGAAAGAGGTTAAATGACATGCCTGAGGTCACACAGCTAGTGATCAACAGAGCTAAGATTCAAACTATCTTAACTGTTTGTGGTTTAATAAAGCTCATTTGTGACAAGCATCTACATTCATTCTTTGCTTCCTGCAGGAGAGTTTTATTGTTTGTGCCTGTCTACTCTATAGTCTCACCACCACATATCTAGCTCTCAACTCTCCAGCTCAGGCTGGGACAAGGATTGTTACTGCACAAAACTTAGGTTCTCTGCCCAATGAGCATAAAAAGCCAATTATTATGACATCAGCTTTTGAAACAAGAAAAAAGTTTTATTGCAAGTTTGACCCACAAGGAGACAGGAGGCAAAAGCTCTCAAATCTGCCTCCTGGATGCAGGGCTTGGGGCAAAATGTATGGGATAAAAGGGCAAGGCGGTCTTAAGTGTGGAGATATATGACTGGAGGTAAGGAGAAGTGAGGTAATTGATGATCTGTGCAAGCATAGTCAACCTTCATGGCTCTTCATGTTCACAAAATGGTAATATTAGTGTGATCTGAGAGTGGAGTTTTCAGCCCCCGACGTCAAAGGGGTCACTTATTTGGCATTTTCATACTTGCAGTTGATGGTTGGTGGTCTCAACCAGCCTGAAATGTACAAAGGGTCAACTCTCAGTTCCTGAAAAACAATTCTTAATTACTCTGTTCATAAGATGGGGTGAGTTGAACTGTTCCTAGTGGGCCTACAGTTACAGGATAATATCCAGACAGAAGTTTTTGCTAGGGCAGACCAGAGGTTACACACGCATTCATGCTCACATGCACATGCATTCAGAATACCTTTTGGAGACCTTTCCTTGAAATATAGGAAATGGGCTATCCCCTTGAAACTCTAATGATGACACAGATAAACTCGATATACCCATCCAAGCGAAAGGAGATGGATCAAGTAGTATGAAAGCAAAGACTGATTTTTAAAAAAATCTGTAAGCTACAATATTCCATTAACCAAGGTGATAATATCAATACAGATAAGTATTAAAGATTTTCCACCTAACAATCTTTACCTCAGGACAGGTCTTTCAGCTTAGCAAAGTATTTACCCAACAAAGCATTTAAGATTAATATCTATAATATTTTCGAAGAAAGGGAAAATTTCCCTGACATGTCTTCTGTCCCTCAAGGTCCCAGAAGAGGGAGAAAATGATATACCCTGCACTACTCTATTCAATCAAACTTAAATTCCCTGTGACTAACTTCCCACCAATATTACTGGATAAATCATTCAGTGTTTCTCTTGAGGCACCTAGAAGCATCACTGACTGTCACCCCTAGAAGCAACAGCTAAGCAATGGCAGATAGAGACTATGAAGACATGCTAATATATTTTGATGAATAAGGTACCCTGAAACAGTGGCTGAAAAATGTAAAGTACTTCATTCAATCATATATCAACTACATATTTTGCATAGCCTAATCCTTCACTTATTCTCCCTAAAAAAATACAGTGATGTTGAAAGGGAAAGAAGAACACTAGGTAGAAATTGGTGTTTCTAATCTAAAACTTAATCACTGGACTCTGAGGGCTTTTTTTTTTCTTGTACATAAAATGAAGGAGGGTATTTTCATTCATTTGCTTATTCATTCAAAAAACACTTACTGCATGCTATGATTATTAACTGGACCAGGGCTTTACACACTTCAATGTGCATATAAATGGCCTTGTAATATTGTAAATTGCAGAATGAGTTTGGGGTGAAGTCCAAGATTCTGCTTTTCTAGGAGAAGCAGATGCTGCTGGCCTGTAAACCAACCTCTGAGTAGCAAAAGTCTATATTATAATTATCCAACTGAAATTTCTGTAATGATGAAAATATTCTGTATTAACTCTGCCCGATATGGTAAAAAGCAGGCACACATGACTATTGAGTATGCAAAACGTAGCTAGAGTGACTGTTAAAACTGTAATTTAATTTAATTATATAAATTCAAATTTAAACAGCCACACATGGCTAGTGGCTACATTATTGGAGAGTGCATTCTCATAAAGAAGAGCAAGCTCACTCTCTAATGCAGAAGATATTTAATCAGATTATTGAAATGTATTATGTTCAGTTCTATGCTGATACTATTAACAAAATGACATGGTAAGAGAGGAATAAATGAAGGGACATAATGTATGAGCAGGTTCCAGTTGAATAAGTTGGTCTTCAATTCTCCTCTGAGCTCAAATGCAATAGACCTGTAGCTTTGTATATGGTCCGAACAATGAAAGCAAAGTGAATGGGAGAAGATGATGGCATGTTGAATTTTATCTTGTCTGGATTAGCCTTGGAGACCCCTCCAAATATGGGGAAACTGAGTTGCTGTATTGATGCAATTTTATACCTTTAGTAAGAAGCACTAGATCAAGAAAGCATCTCTGTATCGATTAGCTTATGATAAAATTCTATGGGAGAACAGATGGAATCATCAACTCTCTTAGACAAAGCTGGTTGATATCCACTACTCCCTAACTTCAAGGAAGAAATAACTTGGTGTGATAGTTATAGGAAATGTCTGACTTAAAGAACCACATCAAATTGTCATGACAACTGATGGGCTGTAGTCTGGAAATAACCAGTTGATCTCACTGATACTCATTCATGGAACTCCAGCAGTGCCAACTTTTGAAGGAGAGAGGAGCAAGACAGGGAGGTGAAGAAACGCAAGGGCTCTCAGTAGATTGTTAATAGTTCTCAGGATTCTTTTTTTCCTAATGGTCTTGGTTTGGCACGAAAGCAATAATATTCTGTGTCATCACCATTGTCTTTTGAAATTTACGCGTTTTTCCCCCTTGTACAGATTTCAGAAAGAACGAGCCAGTCATTAAAATTTACACAGTTCTGAGTCTATTGCTTTTCCTTCTCTTAAGTTATTGCTGATTCGAAGAAGATAAATTTATCTCCATTTTTGTTTTTGTTGTTTTGTTTTTCAGTTAATGGGGAAAAGAGTACTTGTCGTAACTATGGTAACAAAGATGCACTTTTCTTTTTCCTTCCTTTTCCTGTAGTTTGTCAGATATTCAGCTTTGGGATGTGGAAAACCTTAAAAGGCTTAATGAATTTATTCTTAAAAATAAAACCCCAAACCATATTCTTCTCAAGTCTTAATAGCTAGGAAACATCCATTAGAAGAATAACACTACAGCCATGTATATGAACTTCGGAATGTTGATTTAATATATGGTATAGTGCAATAGATCATTTTTGTTGGGTTTTATCTTTTACGAAATAGGAATGGGTTACATACTTCCTAGAAGATAGATCTATCTCCATTTAGTTAAACCACAACTCTCATCAAATAGACCCCTATTTCTAAATTTTCAATAACTTGGTATGATAGCTTAGTCTTAATCCCATGAGAGAACCCTAGAACCTACAACAATACCTAAGAGGACTCACCCGTACCCCTACCTGGCTTATGTTCCTGCTTTTTACTGATTGTAGCTTGATTTTCATCTTCATCTCATTCTCACTTCCTCCTCTACACTTCCTTTCTCTCTCTCTCTAGTCCCTTAATTCTAGTTCAAATACCAATGCATGTACTCTTCTTGGGTCTCCCCACTATCCTTCTACCTAATTCCAACAACACACTTTGGGGTATCCTCATGTATGTTGCACTATCAAACCTCATTAATATAACATTCTCAACTTATCCCTCTACATGTTTTTGTCCACTCAACTTCCTATTTTCTGATATACATCTAAGAGAGAGAAAAAGAGGACTAAAAAGCTGCGACTATTCACAAATGTTCTTGATGGTTCCGTATGGGATCCCAAGGGTCTCCTGTGGTATTGAGTTTGTGTGTGTGTGGTTTTGGTTGTGTGGATGCTGCTGTTGTTTTCGTAAATGTCTGTCAAATCTGTTCAAATAAATTCTTGTTCCAAATTTCCTTGTTCATCCAGTTCATTCATTTATTTATTCATTCATGATGAACATATAGTAAGTACATTCTATGTATCATTTACCATGCGAAGTGATGAAAAAAGTACAATACAAAATACACAATAATCCTGCCCTCAAAATGCTTAAGTCTAATGGAGAAGACCAAAAAGTAAACAATTAAAAATCAATATGAGAGACAAATGCAATATCTGTTCATGATCCTGGACTGTATTCATAACAGAGTTAAAAAAAAAAAAAGCCATAAGTGACATTTGTGGAACAACTGAACAAGAGTATCACTGTAGATTAGATAACGTTATTGTGTCAGTAGTAAATATCCCGAACTCGATAACTGTGGTGTAGCTAAGAGTCAAGGGGTGAAAGCATGATGAATGTAACTTACTTTCAACTGATTAAAAAACATATATATACAATTTTTGTTAAAATTATTGACATATATATATATATATACACACATACAGACTATAAAACAAATGTAACAAAATGAAGAAAATTGGTGAATTTGGTTAAATGGTATATGGAAGTTCTTCAAATTATACTTGCAACTTTTCTGTAAATTTGAAATTGTTTCAAAATAAAAAGAAAACCAATATGGTGTAGCATAAAAAAGGTTTGGTTCAGAAATGCTCTGGACATGGTGAAAAGCAAGAGCCTAGTTATGCTGGGTAGGGTTGGGGAAAAAATTGGTAAAGAAATGCTTGACCCGTGACTTTAAAAGGTGACAAGTTCAAGTCAAATAGAAATAGAATTGGGTCTGTAGGCAGGATTGACAAGACTATAAGGATACCATTGTGTAACTCGTGAAAACAAAAAAACCAGTTCTCCATTTTTACTGCCTCACCACAATAAAACAAGAACAAGGGTTAGAGTTAAAGTTTAGTTATTATCTGTCCCATTAGCTTTAAAAGCGGGAGTATTACATATATAATATAATATATATACACATATATTTATATTTATATAATTTATAGAGAAATATTTAGTATTTCTTTTGAAGAGTCTTAACCATAAAACACAAAAATGATCAGAATACAAAATATAAAAATACAAGAATGAAAAAGTTGTCAATTTCTCAAAAATACTCATGATGCAAACTCGAGACCAGTCGTTGCCTTCAGCTTCCTAAGTAGATAATTAATAACAACATAAGCAATATTGATGGAATGCTGGTTCTCTTTTCAGAACTCTGCAAGCACTTTTTCACAATACTTTATTTAGTCCTCACAAAACCCTCTGACATAGGATATATTTTTATACTAAGTTATATCTGAGCAAACAGATGTATGAAAAAATGCAGTACCCTCTCCCAGGTCAAGAGGTGGGATTCCAACCCTACTAGGCTGATGAAAAAAGCCTCTGAACTTGACTGTGTCCATGTAAGGAGAGAGGAGCTTAGTCTCGAGAAATATCTCCAAGTTGCCATACTCTTGATACAATTTGAATATTTAATTATAAACCCGTGAAGTAGGAGTAGTCTGATTTTTTACGAGAGAACAGAATCTCAGAGAGTTTAATAACTCGCCTAAAACAAGAAAAGTCTGAATTTTGATTTACACTTTTGTCTGCCTGGCTTCAAATCTCATCATAATTTTTGCTCTGCCTGTTTTCCAATCACTTGTCAGAAATTCCTGCTTTCCAGCTGGCATCCTTCATTCATGATCCCAATTTCTCCCAGGGGTTTCCAAATTGAATTTGATATCTGAGCATAGAACTGTGGTGTCGCTTAATTGGTCACCTGCTGCTGAGAGAAGGTCTCAGCAGGTACAGATGGGTAATGGGTATTTCTTATATAATTTTTCTTGGTTTCTGGCTTAAAAAGGATTGCGGGCTCTTTTACAGAAGCTTATTCAGAAGCAAGAAAATATAATTCTGCCCGTCACTTACCACCCCTTGGAACACAGTGATAGCTCAAAGACAGGCTCGACAAATGGTGTCATGCTGGTCTCCCTTCTTTTAATGATGTCTCGATTGAATTTTCTCCGTGAGCAAATTAAAAGAGGATTTGCTAAGTGCCAATGCCTCTGACTCCTCGTGGGATTAAAAAACCCAGTTGAACTCTCCCTGCCTCTGTGAGGATCAATGCTTAGGAGATTTTGCAATGGTGACTGACCTCATAAGGCTTTTGATGAGTTGCAGGACAGGATCGAGTCCAGCTGGTTCTTCCGTAGATATATTGGTTCCTGCAGTGTCTGCTCACAGGAATAAAGCAGTTTTTTTCTTTTTTTGAATGAAGTTAGCGGTGATGACTCAAAAGCTCCCCAGCTACAGTTATGCTGAGCAAGGTGGTGATATTTTCTCATCCTCATTTTCAGTTATGGTTCTTCTTTCTCACTCCCATGGTCCCAGCTCCACAATGAAGAGCTACTTGGGCTCTGAGTTATAAAGGTTAGTTGCAAGGGGAGTATGTTCTCTGTCTTTGGTGATAATATAGGCTGGTTCTTAAAGGTACTCCACGTGTTCAAGTTCATAAGCTAGAAATAGAACTCCTGTGCTCAATCTCCTGAACTCCTTCACTTTAGTCTGAAAATTATTCCCTTCCTAGTATTGAGAGGGAATAAAACAAACTGATCAGCAGCCAGTAAAATCATACTTACCATTCCTTTTGGAATGAGCTGATATGCATGAGTACAGCTATACGGAGCCCACAGAAAATAATATGACCATTCTCTTCGGTGGACCCCTGTGATCCAGCAAATGAGGTGTTAATGCCTGCTGAGAATTTAGGTCCCTGCTCCAGTTCAGAACCATTATCTGTTTTCTCGATCAGTACTCATGGCTTACTGGCTGTTAAATATTTTACTTCAATCACCTTTTTCTCTTCCGTACATGACATGTAGTTACATAATCTATGCTCACTGACAATTCATCTAAATCCACCTTTACCTTTTGACTTTAAAAGCCTCAAAGGACATATAATGAGTTCATTTATCTTTGAAATCCCAAGCTTAGGACAGTTCCACAAAAACGTGAAATATATACACTGCTGCATGTTAAAGCTGGTCAGGAATAGTACCTTGTCTGACAAAGGAAATTGAGACTGTTTGTTGAAAGCCTATTCTGTACTAGGCATTGTTCTAGGCACTATACAAATATGAATCTTCATAACTGAAATAGGTGCAAACGTTATCCTCATTTTTAAGACAAGGAAACTGAAGTTCAGAGTGGTTAAGGAAAATGCCCATAGCCACACTGCTAGGAAGAGGGTAAGCTGGGGTTCAAACCCAGGCATTCACAGCCATCACTAACCTCTGTGCCACACTGCAAAATGTTAGAAACAAGGCAAGGTATGTACTAGAGTTGTATACAGAAGGGATTTATACACAGCGCTCTGGTTGGAAAGGGTAGGTTTGAAGTTGATCTTACATTCACGCTTAATATTCTTACTCAATTGGTGTGTTTATTTGGGTTGACTCTGTTCGGAGGTGGGAGAGATTTAACCTCCTCCCCCAAATGTATCTCTTGTAGCTGCATCATAATTTGTGGGGGTGGTGGTAGTAGTTTTCACAAGTCAAAAATAATCAGAGATTCTCAGCATTGAATGTATTTTAAAGTTAATTTATTCTAACTTCTAACTTAACTTCTTAACTTGATTAATGGGTGATATATAAATAAATGTGCTTTTTTTGATATATTGGATATTAAAGTTTGTCAATATTTAGAAGATGTGTATAACTCAGTGAATCTGTTGTTTTTAAATGACTAAGGCATGAAGTTACAAAATCAGGCATAGATAAAAAATCAAAGTGCAAGGTAGACCAATGCCTTGTAATGTAACAGATAGGAAAAGCTCATTGGTATGGTTTCAGATTCTACACTGCGATTAACCTTTAAAAAACTTGGACTTGTTGACTTTTCACATACCTACTTATCCACGATTATCTGAAAAGGTGATTAAAATACCACCACCACCATTCCTTTCAACTACATATCCATGTGAAGACATATTCTTTTCAATACCTCAAATAAAACCACATATCTCAACAGGCTGAATGTGAAGCAGATATGAGAACATAGCTCTCTTCTATTAAACCAAAGAGATCTAAAATAAGGCCGCTCTTCACACTAAATTTTACTGAGAGATATTTTCATAAAACTATGTCATTTATGTTAACATATAACAAGTTTACTATTGTTATTTTTAAATGAATTACTGTTTTAAAAATTTCAAAGATTCATTGTATTGATAGATATAATGCACATAAACAAAAGCTTTTATGGGTCCTCAGTAATGGGATAACTTAAAGGGGTAATGCAACGTAATATAATGGGGTATAATGTAAAGTAATGTAAGTAAGGCAAGAGATGTAAAGTAATGACACCAAATATTCTGAGAACTGTAGTACTAGATTATCCCAAACTCTGTCATGTGTGGGTTTTTATCTCTTTGGTTGCATACTTCCAGCGATGGCAATTTCACTACCTCTTATGAAACTCCATTATATTTTAAAACCAATCAAATTATTTCTTTGAATTCTACCCATTTGTCCTGGTCCCATGCTCTGAAATCACACACAGGAAAACTAATCCCTCTTTTTTAAGACAGACCTTAAAAACTGTAAGACTGTTACAACATTAATTTAAAAATAAACTATGGATTTACCAATCAGTGCTCTCAGCTAACATTTATTTCTCTATCTTCCTCATGAGCATATTGACAGATTTTATCAAATGTCTTTCTGAAATGAAGACATACCTTGGAAACAATTTTCTCCTATCTGCCACTGAAGGAATCCTAGAGAAGAGACTATGAAGTAAGTGTGCCACCATATCTTCTCAGAGAAGTCATGTTGGCACATGGAAATCACAACTTCCTGCCTTAACTGCTCACAAACTATCCATGCCTGAAGCTTGAAAAAGATCTGACGCACTTATTAGAAGACTATAACCAAAACAAAAAAAATCGTTTTAGTTGACTAAGTGTTTATAAATCCAAGTTACATTTTGCTTACGTAAAGAAGTTATACTGAAGCACCACCTCTAATTGAGTTGTTGGGGGAAATATTAGCCTTGGCAAGTAGGCCTCTGACGCTGCCTTCATTGAGCTTGGAAATATTGCGCACAACGTACAATTTTTTCCTGGCTTTTCCTTTTCTGAATTATCAATTGAAAAGCTTGAATTAGATGATCTTAGATGTCCCTATTAGTCCTTATACTTGACCCTGGCTAAACATTATCTATAATCTATCCATAATAATATAGGGATTAAGAAAAGTTCCAGATGAGTTATTGCCTGTTTGATATCTTTGAAGCACCCGTTCAAGTCATCTGCTTATGACAAAAAAATAATTTACGAAATATTTAACCTTTCTTAATGAAAAGGCTACAGAATTAAAACTGAAACTTTTCTGTTGATTGCCTTTTTCTTCTCCCTTTGTCAAAAAGGGAGTCAAAAAGTCACAGTTAAGAATTTCAGGTTTGAATGTTTCCTTTTCACCTTCAGAGACCTTCACAGCATCATTCATATCTTTTCTTTTCTTGTTGACATCTAATATTTCTATTGCAAATCTAAAACAGAAAAACACAGCGTTACGCAAGTCACTGGAGGCAAAAAGGCGGAAAGTAATGACTCTATATTTTGGTTCATTTAACTGTGAATCCCAAGTCAAGAATCTGACACTAGAAACAGAGAGAGCAGCAGTGAGAGAACATAACGCATCAGGTGAACACAACAATTCAAGGATGATAGGAAGTCTGTGCCGAAGCTGGAGAATAGAGCTCAAAGTGATCCCAATAGCCGGAAACACTGGCCCTCGGCATTTATAGAAGCTATTATTATCCCCTGCCGCAGATAACAGCATCTGGATGAGGTGCGTTGCTATTGCTTTTGGCTCCTTTTTCCTCGGAAATATTGGAACTATTAGAAAGTAATTGTTTTTTAAAAAAATTCAATGTGTAGTGGAGTGTTACTCAATTTTTCTGAAAAACTATTGATTTGCCAACTGCACACTTTGGCATAATTAGTGCATTTCAGAGTTAAGACATCTTACCAATGTCTAGGTAAGGTTCTTCTTCCATAGAAGTCATGAATGCAGCATAGTCATGAATGAGCTATGTAATACTCATAGAGAAAGCACTCTCCCCTCAGCATTTTTATTAACTAACAGTGAGGTGCAATTTGACATCACCGGCCAGTTGGCAACCCAGGCACTCCCTTGGCACAAAGTTGGCAACATTCTACCCAGAAGCGTAAACACTAGCTGCACTGTAGCATTGGGGTATGTTGAAGAAGTGGGGGCTTCCCTCTTCTAGAGATACTCTAATTTGCAATTAACATAGAATGAAGGAGGGCCTTTCATAATTTCTGGCTTGGCGGTCCACCATTTAGACTTGGGCATTTCTCCTATCCATAGTTGAAATCCCTGGCAATGTATATTACGTAATTTCCCTGGCTGTCAAAAATTCCTCCAAACTGAGCTTTGTTTTTGTTCCCCCTGACATCTACAGCTTTCCAAGTCCTCATCCCTTAGGAAGCAATAATTCCATTTCATAGCAACTAAAATTTCCACCAAATAAGTATAAAGTAATCTTTCCTTCTCTCTCTTTTTACCTTATCTCTCTGTATTACACTTCCTTTCATAATTCATCAGCCATTGTTCTCCAGGGACCTTTAACTCTTAAGCATCTTGTCTTTCCCCTTTCCCTCCACCCTAATTGCCCTAACATTACCAACAGGACCAAAAACCTGGCTCACCAGAAAATATGTCTTCCTTACCAAGACATGTACTCAAAATAATCAGAGGTGAAGTTTGGAAAGGACTGACATCGAACATACCTGTGATCTGGGAATCTCAGTTGATGCCATTCTAATATCTCTCCAAAACATTCTAGAAATACAACTTAAAGTATACCCCCAAGGACTGGTTGTTTCCTTTTCTCTTAATTGACTGCCAAAGTTGTACAAGTAGGTAGAGTAGCCAGATGTCACTTTGCAGTGTGTGCCAGCAAGAAGTTTCCTGAAACATAACCCATGCTGCATTGTCAAGTTTTAGGTCTCTGTATCTGCAGAGCTATGTCAGACCAGAGGAAACACCCTGTTCCTACTCATATAAGAGTAGCTAAATAGGCTAGAGTGCTCCTCCTGTAAAATATAACAACTAATATCACTTCAGATCCATATGCACAAGGGCTTCCTTCACTTAGCCATCTAATAGCCATCTCCAACTTAACACGGCTAAACCAGAACTCATGATAGCTCTCCAAGTTCTGTTTCTTCTCCAGTCTTTCCCATTCAGAAAATTCGTACTGTTATCTACCCACTTGCTCAAGCAAAGAACCTAGGAATCATCTTTGATCCTTTCTAATCCCATCCAATCCATTAAAAGACTTGGTAATGCTAACTTCAAAATATATTTCCAAATTTTTAATTTCTCTCTTTGTCTATTACTACCTAATTTTAGATATTGTCATATGTCGATTCTTGGTTTTTTGCTTGTTTTTGCTTATACCAAAACACAATTCACACAGCTGATAGAATCATATTATGATCCAGCTTAAAAAAATGCTTAGGAAGCTTCTCATTGCATTTGGAATAAATGCCAAACCATTGCTTGGTCTACAGGGTCTTTCCATCAACCTGACACAGCCTGTATATCCAAATTCTGGTAGTAAACTCTCTTCTCCCTCACTATGATATGTGTAGAATACTGTATTTCCTATCCAAAGCACACTGCTTTAATCAAAACACGGTCAAATTTTATATGAGTATGAGTTTTCTTTATAATAGGATATGAGGAAGTCTGACGAAACTTTACTTTCCAAATTAATTAATTACCTAATTCTAAAGTCCTTGAAAATCCCAGAGTAGGAATAACGTTCTTTGTGTATATGACTCTGAAGCATTCTTTTAAAAATGCAGACAATGTTGTTTGTTACAGAAAAATAAAATAATTTGTGGGTGGCAAATAAAATTTGTATTCCTTATACCAGTTGGCATCAGAAGCATCCTGGGGATATAAAAGGGAATTTCCAAGTTACGAGGCTGGATAACAACCATCACCTACTCTACACATTTGCTGACAATGGACCTTAATCTTCTCTGCTCTTGCACCAGGTATGGGCCTAGTCTAGCAATTCTTTGTGATTCCAGCTATCTGCCGATTTCACAGTGCGTTTTTTGAAACTAATGAGAAAAAAAGTGTCAGAGCTTTAGAAATACTCACTGATGCTTCTCAGCCGTGTGTGAATACCAAACGGGTAAAATCAATAAAAATGCGACAGGGTTCATGAAGGAGAGGAAAGAATGAAGTCTGACAAACAGAATATGACTGATGGTGCCATTCCATGGATAGACAGAAAACATAGGAGAAGGGGTTGGCCAAGAGTGGGATCAGATTAGTGTTGGACCCTCTGAGTTGCAGAGGCTTGAAGTATACACAAGTGGAGCTATGCAACATACATTTGGTGTTAAGATTTCTCTCTGCAAAGATATCTGTGTGGGAGACAGAGAATTGTGAATTACCAGAATATTAAGGATAGTTGAAGAACTGGATGTTGATAAATTCGATAAATAAGACTATATACTGTGAGAAGAGAAAAAGAGACAACAAATGAGGATAAATACAGAATCACAGGGATCACCATGACTTGTAAGGCAAGTGAAGAGAAAGGAAACTACAAGAGACAGTAAAGAGCACAGCAGTAGAAGAATGAAGAGAGGTGCGTCAGAGGCCAAGGAACAGAAGCTAGAAAGTAGGCAAGGAGACGAATGCCACAAGGTGCAGAGAGGTCAAATGAGATAAGGACTCAAAAGCTCCTTGGAGTCCCTCAGCAATCTTTGTCAGAGCTATTTCAGAATAGAGTCATGACAGAAGCCAGCTATCAACAGGTTAAGGTGTTAACAGGGATATGTATAATTGTTTCAGAAAACTTAGTCATGAAGGAAAGGTCATAGTTTGGGTTATATCTGGGGATGGGCAAAAGACAAAGAAGATTTTATTTTTTTGGAAGCTATAAAAGGGTAAGATTCCTAGAAGGAGCAAGGAATGATGTGCAGATCTGAGGTAGAGAAAGCATTCTAAGCGAAAATAGGGCAGGCTGTTCCGATGGGGCCAGTGGTTTTAAAGATTTATTGAGACACCGTAATTGTGAAATATATGGTAATATACAAACTTGGAGGTATTCACCTTCAAGAAGCCTTCACTAAGGTTTCCCATACTCGCCTCACCCCAACCCAGGCTGGTACAGATGACTTTGAGCTCCCCAAATACCCTGAGTAAAGATTACCTTTTTTTTTCCTGCTAAACTGTGATAAATGTTTTTAGAACGTTATTCCTAGCATCGCACCTGGGTATACGTTATGCTGGCTCAAATATCTGATAAATTAATGATCAAGTACATTATAGAAAAGAGAAGTCAGAAACTAGATTTGGGAAGTAAATAAGGACTTTAGAATCTATTGTTCTTATGAGAAGCTAATCATGAATTTAGTATTTAATGATAAAAGAAATTATAAGCAAATACAACTTATAAATATCTTTTAAAATTGAAATTAATATCCCAAACTGACTGTACGTTACAGGTCAATAGGATTTTTTTTTCTCCATAAGATACAAGGGTTCTCCCTCTTGAAGACAGGAAAATGGATTTCATAACCTTTCAAGTCCTTCTTACACCAAAGACTTTATGATCTACTGACATGTCCTAATTCAACCTGCCCCATGAATATACCCACTCACAAACTAGACATGTATTAAAGCTCTATCAGCTTTCCGTATCTCTTTCTTGGATGGCAGCTTTGCTCGATCGACCAGTTCCCTTGGTCAAGATCCATTACCTGCTGCAATAGAGGATTTCAGTAAAAAAGGATTGCAGAAATTTTGTAATAGCTGCCACATACAATACACTTTGGGCAGGTTTCATATCCTTTGGCTTTCTGAGGTTTTGCAATTTTCCTCAGCAACCCACCCAAAATAATTTGATGAAATATTGTGGTGACTCCTATTCCCCACTCTGCTGGCAGGAGCTGCATCAATAAAACCACTCAAGACAGTCAGAACTATGTGGAGTTTTCCATGGGAGACTGCAGATCAATGAACACACGGAACATGTCCTTGTCACCCTGCTGCGGTGCCTTCTCTTCTTAGCCTGGTGACACATCAATAAAGTTGTCTGAGTCCCTGGCTACAGTTACAGACTGTAAATGTCTCCGGGTATTAGTCGTGCTGAACAGAATTCCCTGCCCACCTCCCTCTCACATCGTCTAGCCTTGCCTCTGTAGAGGTTTCTAGCTCCTAGGCAGGGTATACTTAAATTGAGACTGAAATTTCAACACAGAGATGGACATTTAAAAAAATTATAGCATTACCATGGGTACTCTGTAATTTGCAACATTTCCAAAACCATGCGTGTCTCAAGCGATGGCAGAATTTTTAAAAATGATTTATAAAATAAATTCTTTGCTTTAGCATTGTCAAATATTAATGTGCAAAATCACAGTTTAAAAACTTCTGCTCTGCAAATTACATACCTAATGGATCAGTTCTGATTCATTCTTTTTTGCCTAATGGAACACCCTCCTACAGGCGGATGAAATGAGAACTTAGTTAAGAACAAAGCAAATTTTCGCTACTCTCTGTTCAGATCAACATATTCATTTTTTTTAATCACATCAAATGTTTAGTAGAAACCTGCCATGCACTGAACACTATCTGCTATGCAGTGAATGTTTGTGTCCCCCAAATCCATATATTGAAGTTCTAATCCCCATTGTGATGATATTTGGAGATGGCACCAATGGAAAGTAAATAGGCCATGGGAGTGGAGCCTACATGAATCTAATTGGTGTCCTTATAAGAAGAGAAGACATGAGAGACATGATTTCTCTCTCGGCCATATGAGGATACACTGAGAAGATGGCCATCTTCAAACCAGGAAGCCAGGCTTCAATAGACACTGAATCTGTTGGCACCTTGATCGTGGACTTCCAAGCCTCCAGAACTGTGAGAAATAAATGCTCGTTGTTTAAGTCAACCAACAGCTAGTATCTGTTATAGCAGCTCAAGCTGAGTAAGACAATGTGTTACTGAGAAGACATATACAGGAATAAACAATGAAAATTCATCATGGCAAGTATCATTCATTCAGGTAAGTCCAAAGTGTTTTGGAAATGCAAAAGAAGGAAGTCCCAAGTTTTCCTAGCAGAACACAGAAGGCAGTAGAGAAGACGTAACATTGCAACTGGTGCTCGAAAGATGAATAAGGGTTTTCTGTGAGAGAAAGTAGAAGGGTGACAAAGTAGCCTTTATAGGCAGACGTACCACAGGATGAAAATGATGACACCTTCATGGAAATGCAAGCAGCATGGTGTGGCTGGAGAGTGAGGGGAAGAAAGTATTAAGCTATGAAATAACAAAGATGAGGTTGTGAAGGACCTTGTATGCTAAAAGAATTATCTTTCATTGTCTATATCCATAATCCCATGCCTGGCTCATCATCAGAATCATCTGGGAAACCATTTTAAAACTACAGATTATTTTGCTACATTTCTAGAGATTCTCCTTAGTAGGTGGGGTTGAGTTCTAGAAACTTACATTTTTAGGAATTCCAGAGGTGGTTTTGATGCTCACCATACCTGAACTCCATCTAATGCAGAAAAGGAAGAGACTCTGAAAGACTTAGAGGAAGGGAGATGATCTGATCTAATCTGGGTTTCAGAATCAACAATCCTGTAGGTAGAAATGTGAGCAAAATACCTATTAGAATAAAGGTTACAAACACATGACACATCGATTTGTTTTACTAGGTGTGAACAGAATTGCTATACTCCTGTGTGTGTGTGTGTCTGTGTGTGTGTGTTTATTAATTAGTTGCCTATACTTCAAAATCTGGAAATTTCACAAATAAACTGGATTTCTCACTTCCCTTGCAAAGTTAGGAGATGTGGCAGCACTGGGCCCATTTATCAACATGTTGACAATTGGCTGGAACTCTCTACAGACTTGACATGGATCCTCCTGCCTGTACAACCCCCACCACTGCCTCTTTTCTTTTCCTGCAATTTGATTCACTCATTCACCTCCATGCTTGGCCACTATAGGCATTTGAGCTGTTGACCGTGGGTAGAGGATGCTATATTTGAAATGGATAGAACTAATCTTGTCTGTTGTTTAATAAGTCTACATTTGGCAGAGAAAGGTTAAGTCAAAATGTGCCAAAGGCCCACTAGGTTGCCTTAAGAATTTTATTCATGAATTTTCAAAACATAGTATATTGGAGAAATAGGAGTAAGATGAACATTTATTGAGTACTTACTCTGTACCAAGCACTATGCTATAAGATTTAAATACATGCTCTCACTTAATCAGCTTAATAATCCTGAAAGTATTAGAAGATAAACTCTGTGAGGAGCAGAGTTCTTTTATTGCTGAATTTACAGTAGTTGGAATAATGCCTGGTACGAAGGAGGTGCCCAATAAGTATTTTTGATTAATTAAATAAAAGGTAAGTTACAATTAGTAAAATTGACATTCAGAGGCTCTGACCAAGGTCACACAGGTAATAAATTTTTGAGCTCGAGGTAAGCTCAATCCATTGGCCTTCAGAACCTAGGGGTTTCCACTGCTCAATATTGGCTTCTCCTTTTCACTAAAGTAAATCCTCAGCCGCATGGCTCATTTCTTGACATAGAACAGAAAGAAAATCCATTGCCATATGTCAATTCAATTTCTAACCAAATCTGTTTAAGCATTATCTTGTTTTCCTTTCTCACTCTACTTAGATAAACCTCGTAACTTCTTAAGACATGCAAGTAACTGTGTTTGTGATAAGTGAAATTCATAGAGAAACATAATAGTTTCAGACTAGCAGGAGCCTTGTAAGATCACAACTGAAAGTCACCCGACATGGCATCCCCTTCCTGGCCTGCATTAAACCTGGTCTAGCATTTTGTCTGACAAGCTAAGAGGACTTTACATAATTAAAAAATGCATCCACAATGCAAATATCTTCTGAATTTTAATGCAACCCTTACTTGACCCAAGATATTAATCAAATGGAATTAGATTTCTGGAAAAGACCTTGATTATTGATGAGATGATTTGGCATAGCTTAGCCTGGCTACTTTCCACCTCTCACACATATTAGGCAATGCCGTATTTGAATTTTACTCTGACCTTTCTCAGCTTCGCACATCTTCCTCATGGTAGATAAGTTCAGCTCTCTTCTATGGTCCATGGCATCTTTTTGAACATCCAGCATTCTTGGAGACTATAGATATTTGTGAGCCTGACATAAAGCTGCCTTCTATTTAACATGTGCTTACATTAAACAGAGGAGTCAGACAATTGCCTAGATTTAACAAGAGAATCTTCTCTCTTCTTTTTAGTTTTTCCATAATCAAGCAGCAGTTTTGCAAATTCTTCCAAGGGCAAGAGAGATTTATCCTAATTCTGCTTCGAACTACTTTCCTCTGTATGCTTTAGTTAAATGTTACAAACAAAGAAGTTAATAATTGTTACTGAGTAAACTACTTCAATTTAAGTAACAGAACCTGTGAATAGACAGAGTCCTATGGGGTAAGGAGAAATATGCACGTAAGTTACACATAGACCCACATGTAGATGTGACTGATTTGGTTGGCCCTACCTTGCTGGTGGTTCTTTATTCTAATAAATACAAGGTCACTGTGTCAACATAAGGTTCCCCCAGGTCTCTCCATGTGTTGCTCTGATTCCCCATTATTCATGTTGTCGCCAGATCTGCCTGCCTTTGTTAAGCCCTAGCAGAGCAGCTTCTATTAAAATTGGAACTAACCTCAAGGGCAGCCAGGTTCTGAACACCACGCTGTAAGTCTCGGCAGTCATCAGATAGTGTCATGAGTCACAGACTTGTGTCTCTATTTCTGTTGCCAACTTCATCAAGAGCTCCTCATTACATGGTAGGTAGAGAGGAGGAGCTACAAATCACCAAATTAAGGCGAGAATTGCAAACAATAGTCTTTCATTTTATTCATGCTAAACAATTTAGTCAAGTAGTTTTGAATAATAGCATACCTTAATATTTCAATGTATGGATAAGAAGCCACAGTGATTTATGCTTAAAATAAACCTTAAGACCATTTACCATTCTAGAATAGGAGTAAAAATTGAACATTCAGTGTTTAGGATGACTACATAATAGCATGGGGAAATGCTCGGGATATGTATTAAGTCAAAAACACTGGAGAAAATCAATATGATATTTACGGTTACAATTTTTAAAATATGCATAGGAAAACAAATGCAAGAGAATAGTTCAAAATGTTAATTTGAGATGTTATATTAAGGTTATGAAGTTGAGTGATTTATTCATTTATGTCTCTTTTTGTAAAGTCTTATTATACAAATATATTACTTCTATAGTGAAAAAATTGAAAAGTGACAAAAACAAAATAACCTGCAAAAGATGATCTTTTGTCAATGAAGTTGTCTAATTTTTAACATGAGAAGAGTTAACTGAATAAACACAGGCATCATTACATCAGTTTAAAGATAGGTTATAGTTTCTTAAAATATTTTATTAATATTCCATATTCTAATAATTGAAAAATAACCTTTTTCAAAGAGAATAATCACTATTCAATTTAATAAAAACAAAAAAGTAAGTCTATATGTAAAATAAGACATGTTCTTGGTTGAAGGAATAAAAACAAAATATAGAACTGGCATGTAGGCAGGTATGACTCTATTTCAAACAACATGTTAAATGCTGTCAAGATGATATTCATATAACGAAGGAAAAGTAAAGGACATCCAGAATCTTAGAGTTTGACTTTGACTTGTTTGGAAATGCTACATTCACAGACACCTTGGGGAATAAGGCACGGAGGCTTTAAGAAGGTTATTTGAGATCCATTTGAGACTATGTCAACCAACAGAGCTGAGGGATTGACAAGATAAAAAGGCAAGATTTTTTCGTGTATCCAATTCTTTGGATATGCTTCACTAAACACATAAAAACAGAGACAAAACACAAAAGGAAATTGTTTATACATTTTCAGGTTTGTGAATCGTTTCAAGGGAGGGAAGGGGCATCATGAGGTCATCTGGTACGCTTTCATAAATACATTAAAATATTATTCATTGCGCACAATTTTCAGTGGACCTGGCAATCAAAATATACTTCCTTTCTTTTGCTGAAGACCAAGTAGAACTTGCTGGCTCTGAGGGACACTTTACATCAGGGCATTTTCTGTGTGAGGATCCTAAGTAGAAAGTGCCAAGAGCATGAATCTGAACCAAGTCCTTGGAAGAGTGACAACTTAAGAGACCACATTTCAAAGCCTAGCGAATAGAGACAATAGTATACTTATGGGCAGGAAATGGAGTCAAGGAAAAAGATAAGATGAAATGGACACGCAGATGGCAAACGGAAAGTTGTCTAGGAGAGACTATGGTTATAAAGAGCCATGGAACACTTATTGCTCACCTCTACAGTCAATAGGTCTGTGGAAGTTGACACATCAGACTAGCCAAAAGATACATAGGGCAGGGACTCTTCATATTTAGCAACGTCGTCTTTTCAGTGTCCTCAACACTTAGTCTCAGGGGCTTCCAAATCCATAGCCAAAATCGTTACTAACAAGTTTAACAGCCCCTATATCGGCTGTTAGTTCTCATGATGCTATGCCTTCCTCCATCTTCCCTGAACTTCTGCTGTAATGAGACTGTCTGTCTTTTGGTGTTTGGTAAGAAGCATCTGAGCATTATCAGCAAAATGCTCATTTTACATTCTTCCCACTCACATGCCAGAGAAATATGTGGAAAGGTGAAGACTCTTATTAATCTCCATTGATTCTTGAAATAGGCTAAAACAGTGAAAAAGCCACCAAGAGCCAATACATTAGATCGATCACTTCAAATGTGAAAAATTACGTATTTCTCTCTCTCTTTTTTTTAACACATTCATTTAGAGAAGGGACCATGCCTTATTCATTCTCATATCACCATGACCTACAAAGCACAGGAGCTGACATATTGCAGGTAAACAATGATGAGTAAATGAATACAAAACATCAGTATCCAATCCTGTAAATAACCTAGAGTATTTCACGACAAAATTAAGCAGACAATCAGGTGTATGAATTTTGAGGCCTGGCAGTTGCCTATCACCAATGGCTCTCACTAAAATTGCGTGCAGTTTTAACCGTACAATCCTAACTATTATGAATGCTAAAAGAGGTTAGAAAACATTGGAAAATGTTAGGAAAATCATTTTGCTCTTAATTTTTTATAAAACTTTTTTTGTTCTCTGCAGAATTATGGATCATTGAGTGAAATAAAAAAAAAAAAAAAACATTCAAAATGAGTGCCAGGAATCTGGTTGACACTTTTCATCCCCTGATGTGATGTTTGGATTTAATAGTTTAACGGAAGCATCATATGGATACATTGCCTGGTGAGAGGCAAGAGAGAAAACAATTCTAATGATACTTCCTGGTCCCCTTTGGTACAGCAGAGGGACTGGACTGTGAAATCTTTCTCTCTCTTCTCTCTTTCCTTCTTTCCTTCCACTCTTCCCTCCTTCTTTCCTTTCTTCCTTCATTTTTCTTTCTTTCTAAGAGCTACTTTTAGTAAACTGGTCACAGAATTTAATGTCTCAGAGAGAAATTAAGAAAACAATTCAGATTAAGCATTCTCAAAATGTTTCACAAAGATGCTTTAAGGGTTCTGCAAACTTGGTGGTGTTGCCTTATTTTGTCTTCATGGATGATGAGGCTATGACTGAGTCTGCCATCCATAATCTTAAATTTGAATTTTATTTGTTGCTCATTAAAACAGGCACATTCTTCCAATTGACTGTTTTAAAGTAAAAGTTGTACCTTTTAATTTATAAGATGATGTAGTTATAAATCACTACTGTAAAGACAGTTAGTAAGAGACTGAGCTGGTTCTCAGATCTGCAGCCTCTCAGGCCAGTGCTCTTTCACTACATAATTTGACCACTTCACAGAGAGCTGTGAATACATCCTTCTAGTCCTCTGTATCGGTGACTCCCCAGTTACCGAGCCTAATTCGTCAGCATGTTTAACTATCAAGCAGATGTCATGAAAAAGATACAGAGGACGGAGCTTCGAGTGGCACCAAGTATTTACTTCTTTTATAATTGTACAAATTTTTCCAGATTGGCGTGTACTGCAATTCTCCACCAGAAAAAAGGCAACCAGAAATACTGTCACATGTAACAAAGAAAGAAAGGAGAAGGAGAAAGAAGAAAAGACAGGGACAAAAAGAAGGAGAAGAACAAAGATAAAGAGGAGAAAGACTAGGAAAAAAGAAACTTTAAAGATTGCATGATACTCTGGAAATTTTTAGTATTTTGCAATGTTGTGTATTCCATATGTTATTGAATCTACCTAGCATGCATAAACTCATATGTTGAGAGTATTTAAAATCCAAAAGAGAGTTATTGTATTTATTCATAGATTTCTTCTTAAATAAGTTCTTGAAGGTAAGGCAGAGATGGTGATTTCCATTTTACAAGGAACAAACTAAGAGGCACATGATGAAACGATTGTCCCACTGTACCCAGCAAATGTGCCACAGAAAGAGAATTGTAATATATTAACTCCTATCACTTTCCTAATTTCATCTCTGGTGTTGTCATTCTGAATATATGGCTATGATCACTTAAGTCATAAACTTGTATTATAAAACAAACGTTTCAAAAATCCTGCTGCCAAAAAATGCCAAAGTTGAAAGACAAGTAAAAATCTGGAAAATATGTGTACTATGTACAACAGATAAAGGAAAAAAATTTCAGAAAAAAACAACAGCATCTCAATGGAAAAATAGGCAAATGATGAAACAGGCGGTTCAGTTCATAGAAAAAGAGATTTGAATAGCTTAAAACCATATGCATAGATGCTCAACCTCACTAATTATTCTGCAAAATGCAAATTAAATAACAAAAATACTTTTTTTAACCTGTCAGATTGGCAATGATTATGAAATTTGGCAAGGTATGAGGAAACAGACATTCTTATATACTGTTGTCGGGAGTACTTGGCAATATCTATCAAAATTTTAAATGCACATATGTTTGAATGCAGCAATCCCACTTCTAGGAATTTCTCCTATGGATAAATGCCAACACGTGTGCAAAGGTATATGTGCAAAGATGGCCACTGCAGCCCATTCAACGCCCATCAGTCCAATACAATGTAGATCCATTGTGTCATTAAGCAGATGACGTATAATAAAGATATTGCTATGGAAAGCTTTCCAAGTTGATTGTTTTTAAAAAACAAAATGTAGAACATTATTTAACCAGGTCTCTATTTTGTGTGAAAATAACTTATCTACTCACGTATATGCCGATGATGTGAAATTTAGGGACATCGTCTTGATCTCGTCCCTGAATTCTAGATTTGTATCCAATTTAACAAGACCATTACAGAACACTTGATTCCTCCCCTTCCCAAAACCTAATCCCATGACTTCTCCTCTTAATAATTAGCAGTACTATCCATCAAGTTCCTTAGGCCCGAGTCTCCATCTTATCCATCTCCCATATTCCATTTCCAATCAATCAGCAATTTCTACGCCCATATCTCCAAAACACATCTAAACTAGGAGACTTTGGCCTCTTCCCATTGATGATACTCCAATCCTAGCCATCAGCCTCTTTCTGAGATGTTTGTTGCGTATGCCTTTCTTCCATTCTGCCTTCCCTATCATCTATATGACACACAGTGGGTAGAGTGATGTTTTAAATATACATCACTCCTTGTCTAAAATCTTTTAATGTTGTCCCATCACATTTGGAATAATCCTAATTCTTTAACTGGCCTACAAAGCCCTTCATTATTTGGCCCCTGCTTGTCTCTCTGACCTCAATTCCTTCCTTACAAGTGCACAGAAACCTTACCACAAATACACTGCAATCTGGTAACAGACTGATACTAAGGAGAGCTACTTGGATTGGTTGAATTTTCAGAATTACAGCCCAGACTGTTTCCATCCTTGTCCCTGCAATCACTCACATGTGGATCTTGCAGAGCTGCCTCTCAGTTTCAGCTGCTGTCCTCAGATTGGCTCAGCACATTTCCAAGGACCACCCCTTGACTGATTTCAGGTGGTTTTCCTGTTCTCAGGACCATTAGAAGATGCTATGAGCACCTTTTCCTTCCTCCTATACCAAGGAGAACACCACAGGGGTTTTGTAGCTGTCAATGGTTTGCCCTCCTCCATTTGTGTTTGGTATTTAGAGACCACCTTGTCACCAAGTTAGGTCATAAATTTTCTTATTAAGTGTTGGAATTTTCTGCTCAGCTTTTTCTTAATGGAAGTTTATAAGAGATTCATAAACTAATTTACAGCTTCCCTCATCTCTCCCAAATCTTCTTCACAGTAAGCACAGTATATTCTGGGCATTATTTGCCCTTTTTATATTTTACCTGATGCACTTGTTTCTTTGATCACATTATTTTTATAAAGGAGAAAATCTCAACAGAAAGTACAATTGAAAACTTTATATGCAGGACGATCCCAAATTCAAAAAGACAGAAAGAGAAATGATACATCAAAATAGCAAAAAAAAAAAAAATTGCTTGATTCAGGTAGATATCTGGAAAGTTAAATAGCTTCTTTGTTTTGATTGTATATATGGCAATTATATATGTAATCCAAAAAATACTTATAATTTAGCAAAATTAGGGAAATCGAAGGAAGATTTCTCTAAACAGATAGGACTTGATGTAACTGAATGAAAAAAAGTGGGAATTGATAAGAGACTACTGTTTTGTCTAAAGAAAACAAAATTGGGAGCAGGAGGTTGTGAGCCTTGCTCTCCTGTTAGCAGTTGCGTGGCCACAGGTGAATTCCATGGTCCATTGGGACCACAGTTCTCGCACAAAATTGACTGATTAAGACAAGCAGAGAGTTTGGGGCTTGGAGAAGACTCAGTCAGACCTTAAGACATGCTTACTTTAGTTATCACAAAGCAAGGTAAATAGCTTGCAGATATTTTCCTTAAAATATTCAGATTTCCAGTTTCTCTGTAAAAATATGGCTTGAAATGAGAGCAATAGGCTGGGGCTGGGTAAATGCCACCCTTTTAGAGAAGGTACATGCTCTCCAGTTCATCCCTGTTATGGGTTGAATCATGTCCCCCAAAAAAAAGACATGTTAAATTCCTAGTCTCCAGTACCTCCAAATGTGGCTTTATTTGTAAATAAGCTCTTACAAAGTTAATAAAGTTAAAATGAAGTCATTAGGGTGGGCCCTAATACAAGATAAAAACAGCAAAATTTCGGGGAGATCTCGTCAAGATGGTGGTGTGAGCAGATGTTGAACTCGTCTCCCCTCATGAACACAACCAGGTTACAACAATTTTTGGAAGAATTACCCTGGATTGAAAACTGAAAACTGGGTAAGAAGAACCCCCACAACAAGGGACAGTCCTGACTAAGGCAGAAGAGGCTGTAATTACTGCTATAGAGGGAAAAAGCCACCTTTGGGAGCAGTGGAGCTTCTCAGCTGGCCAGGCGGGAGCCCCTCTAAGGTACGCAGCCCTCCCAGGAGGAGTGAGTTCCAAAGTGGGGGCGATACTGCTATAAGCATCCTTCCGACTCGGCCCAGCTGAGACGGGGGTCTTACCTTTTGACTCTGCTGGCTGTTGACTGCAGCAGGGACACCCCTAGAAAAGCTATCAGCTGAAAGCCGAAAAGACGTGGGTCTTAAAGTGCCCATGCACAAACTCACTCATTGCAGCAACCTAAAATCACCAGAGAGAAGGCTGACAGTCCTTTGGTGAAACAAGACTCACCAGTGGGCTCTGGGGGCATCTCGGTGAGAGGAGGGACCTCTCTGGAGACTGAGACATTGGTGGAGGCCATTGTTCTGAACTGGTACAGACGTGCTGATACAGACACAGGTGGGGTCCATTGAGGTTCATCCCCTGGGCTGTTAGCCCAGGGGTCTGCCACGCCCACTAGAGCACTGATTTAATCAAGTTCAGCCAGGGCAGGCAACCCGCCCTAGGGACTGGCCCCACCTAACAGCATGCCCTCAGGCTACTTTTCAACCTGCGTTGACTGGGTGCCTTGATCCTCTACAGGCAGGCAAGGCTATCTGCCTCTGTGGGGCAGGGCCTGTGTGAGGACCAGGTGAACTGTGGCAGGTATTGGTGGAGAGGTGGGGGCCTCTGCAGTGTGGCATCAGGGTACGCTCCAGGCGGTGGAGAGGAGTGCACAGACCAGGACCATGTTGACAGTGTATGTGGTCCTGTGGGGGGTGAGGCTTATCAGCAGCAGAAGACTTGAGCTTCACAAATAGCCATAAAAAGGATCAGCCCCACTCAAACAATTGAGTGCCCCCATGCCAAGGGCCAGCCCCACTCAGCTGCATGCCTAAGAGAACTGACAGCAGCCTTGTTGGCCTGAGGCCTATCACAACTGTATGCCCCTGAGCCTAGCAACCAGCTACACTGGTACCAACCCAATTAAGAGGACAACTGCAATAAGAGAGTGCTGATAGACTTTGTAGCCAACAGTGCTGAGGCTCCCCAAACTGGATTTACAACCAGCTGGCCAGGGAAGGAAAGATCAGACTCCCTGGGTACCTAGAGTGGGAGCAACCCTGCCACAGCAGAAGGACACAAGTAGCCCACAAAGGGGTCACTCCTGGTTCTTATGGACTGGTGATGAGAGGGAAGCACACTGCTGGGCCTCATAAGGCATCTCATACAGAAGGCCACTTCTCCAAGATCAGGAGACATAGCTGACTCACCTAGTACAAAGAAAATAGCACAGAGAAAGAGGCATAATGAGGAGGCAAAAGAATAGTTTCCAAGCAAGGGAACAGTACATAACCCCAGACAAAGGACTAAGTGAAAGAGAAACTAGCAACCTACTTGACAAAGAGTTCAAACAAAATATCATGAGGATGCTCACGGATATGTGGAAAAGAATGGATGAACACAGTGAGCACATCAGCAAATAACTGGAAGATATAAAAAAAAATCAGAAATGAAGAATACAATACTGGAAATGAGAAATCCACTAGAGGGACTCGATAGCAGAGTAGAGGAAGCAGAAGAACGGATCAGCGAGCTAGAAGAAAGACTAGAAGAAAGCACCGAAGAAGAACAGAAAAGAGAAAAAAGAATTAGACAGAATGAGAATAGTGTAAGGGAACTCTGGGACAGTATCAAGCGTGCTAACATTTGGATTATAGGGGTCCCAGTAGGAGAAGAGAGAGACAATGGGGCAGAAAATTTATTTGTAGAAATAATAAAGGAGAATTTTCCTAACCTGAGGAAGGAAACAGATATCCAAGTTCAGGAAGCACAGAGAGCGCCAAACAAGATAAGTGCAAAGAGGCCCAAACCAAGACATATTATAATAAAAATGTCCAAAATTAAAGACAAAGAGAGAATACTAAAAGCAGCAAGAGAAAGGCCACAAGTGACATATAAAGGGAAGCCCATCAGGCTATCAGCAGACTTCTCAGTCAAGACCCTACAGGTGAGAAGAGAACTGCACGACATATTTAAAGTGCTAAAAGGAAAAAACCTACAGCCAAGAATACTCTATCCAACAAGGTTGTCATTCGGAATGGAAGGAGAGATAAAGAGCTTCCCAGACAAGCAAAAATTAAAGGAGTTTGTCACCAAGGAACCAGTTCTGCAAGAAATGCTGAAGGGACTTATTTAAGTGGGAAAGCAATGACCATACATAGAGATGAAAAAAAATTATGAAAAAAACCCCCAAAACAACAGCAACAGAAAACCAGACAATAACATCATTTGTAAGGTAAAAATATAGTAAAGGCAGCAGATCAACTACCCGTGAAGATAACATGAAGGTTAAAAGACAAATGTACTAAAACCACCTATTTCAATGATAAGAGGGTAATGAATAGACACACACTAAACAAGAGACTATATATGATGTGGAAAACATATAATGTGGGAGGAGGGGAGTGCAAGTAGAGCTTTTAGAAAGAGGTCAAGCTAAAGAGTCTATCTACTCAATATAGACTGTTACATGCACAGTATATTAAATAGGATCCTCATGGTAACCACAAATCAGAAACCTATAACAAGCAGGAAAAAAGTAAGACAAAAGAAATCAAACATATTACTAAAGATAGCCATCAAACCACAAGGGCAGAGAGCAAGAGAAAAAGAAAGGAACTGAGAAGAACTACCAAAACACCCAGAAAAAAAAAGTGACAAAATGGCAATAAATACATATTTATCAATAGCTACTTTAAATGTCAATGAACTAAATGTTCCAATCAAATGCCATAGGGTGGCCAATTGGATAAAAAAAACAAGACCTGTGTATATGCTGCACACAAGAGACACACTTCAGACCTACAGACACTCACAAACTGAAAGTGAAAGGATGGAAAAAGATATTCCACGCAAACGGCAAAGAAAAGAAAGTGGGGGTAGCAATACTTATATCAGACAAAATAGACTTTAAAAATAGAACAGTAATAAGAGACAAAGATGGGCACTACATAATGATAAAAGGAACAATCCAATAAGAAAATATAACACTTGTAAATATCTACCCCCCCAACATAGGAGCACGTACAAAATAAAGCAATTATTAACAGACATAAGAGAAGAAATAGACAGTAACACAATAATAGTATGGAATTTTAACACTCCACTTACACCAATGGATAGATCATCCAAACAGAAGATCAATAAGGAAACACTGGCCTTAAAGGACACATTAGACCAGATGGACTTAGTAGATATATACAGAACATTCCATCCAAAAACCACAGAACATACAGTCTTTTCAAATGCCCATGGAACATTCTCCAGGATTGATCACATATTAGGCCACAAAACAAGTCTCAATAAATTTAAGAAGACCGAAATAATACCATGCATTTTTTCTGACCACAAAGGTATGAAACTGGAAATCAACTACAGAAAGAAAACCAGAAAAGCCACAAAAATGTGGAGATTGAACAAAAACGATTGGGTCAATGAAGAAATTAAAACATTCCTGGAGACAAATGAAAATGAAAACACGACGTGCCAAAATCTGTGGGATACAGCAAAAGCGGTTCTACAAGGGAAGTTTATAGCAATTCAGGCCTACCTCAACAAAGAAGAAAAATCCCAAATAGACAATCTAAAAGTGCACCTAAAGTTACTAGAAAAAGAACAACAAACAAAGCCCAAAATCAGCAGAAGGAAGGAAATAATAAAAATCAGAGCAGAAACAAACAAAATAGAGACTAAAAAAACAACAGAAAAAATTAATGAAACCAAGAGCTGGTTCTTCAAAAAGATAAACAAAATTGACAAACCCTTAGCTAGACTCACCAAGAAAAAAAGAGAGAAGGCTCAAATAAACAAAATCAGAAATGAAAGAGGAGAGATTACAACGGACACCTCAGAAATACAAAAGATAATAAGAGAATACTGTGATAAGCTATACACCAACAAATTGGATAATCTAGAAGAAATGGATAAATTCTTAGAAACATACAACCTTCCAAAACTGGACCAAGAAGATGTAGAAAATTTGAATAGACGGATCACCAATAAGGAGGTCGAAACAGCAATCAAACACCTCCCAAAAAATAAAAGTCCAGGACCAGATGGCTTCCCTGGTGAACTCTACCAAATGTTCAAAGAAGACTTAATACCTATCCTTCTCAAACTCTTACCAAAAACTGAAGAGGAGGGGAGGCTTCCTAACTCCTTCTACGAAGCCAACATCATCCTGATACCAAAACCAGATAAAGACAACACAAAAAAAGAAAATTACAGGCCAATATCACTGATGAACATCAATACAAAAATCCTCAACAAAATACTAGCAAATCGAATACAACAATACATTAAAAACATCATACATCATGATCAAGTGGGTTTCATTCTAGGGATGCAGAGATGGTTCAACATCCCCAAATCTATCAGTGTGATACACCACATTAACAAAATGAAGAATAAAACTCACATGATCATCTCAGTAGATGCAGAGAAAGCATTTGACAAGATACAGCATCCATTTATGATAAAAACTCTAAATAAAATGGATATAGAAGGAAAATACCTCAACATGATAAAGGCCATATATGACAAACCCACAGCAAATATCATTCTCAATGGAGAAAAACCAAAAGCTGTCTCTCTAAGAACAGGAACCAGACAAGGATGCCCACTGTCACCACTCTTATTTAACATAGTATTGGAAGTCCTAGCCAGAGCAATCAGGCAAGAAAAAGAAATAAAAGGGATCCACATTGGAAAGAAGAAGTGAAACTGTCACTCTTGCAGACGACATAATTTTATATGTAGAAAACCCTAAAGATTCCACTAAAAAACTTTTAGAAATAATAAAAGAATACAGTCAAGTTGTGGGATACAAAATCAATGTTCAAAAATAGGTTGAATTTCTATACACTAACACGAAGTAGCAGAAAGAGAAATTAAGAATATAATCCCATTTACAATCGCAACAAAAAGAATAAAATACCCAGGAATAAACTTAACCAAAGAGGTGAAAGATCTGTACACCGAAAACGATGAAACATTGTTGAAAGAAATCGAAGAAGATACAAAGAAATGGAAAGATATTCCATGCTCTTGGATTGGAAGAATTAACATCGTTAAAATGTCCATGCTTCCTAAAGCAATCTATACATTCAACGCAATCCCTATCAAAGTTCCAACAACATTTTTTACAGAAATAGAACAAAGAATCCTAAAATTGATATGGAACAACAAAAGACCCCGAATAGCCAAAGGATTCCTGAGAAAAAAGAACACAGCTGGAGGTATCACACTCCCTGATTTCAAATTATACTACAAAGCCATAGTAACCAAAACAGCATGGTATTGGCACAAAAACAGACACACAGATCAGTGGAACAGAATTGAGAGCCCAGAAGTAAACCCACACATTTATGGACAGCTAATATTCGACAAGGGAGCCAAGAGCATACGATGGAGAAAGAAGAGTCTCTTTAATAAATGGTGTTGGGAAAACTGGACAGCCACATGCAAAAGAATGAAAGTAGACCATTCCCTTACACCAAGCACAAAAATCAACTCAAACTGGATTAAAGACTTGAATGTAAGACCCGAAACCATGAGACTTCTAGAAGAAAAGATTAGGCAGTACACTCTTTGGCATCGGTCTCAGCAGCATACTTTCAAGTCCCATGTCTGACTGGGCAAGGGAAACAAAAGAAAAAATGAACAAATGGGACTACATCAAACTAAAAAGCTTCTGCACAGCAAAGGAAACCATCAACAAAACGAAAAGACAACCTGACAATTGAGAGAAGATATTTGCAAACCATATATCAGATAAGGGGTTAATATCCAAAATACACAAAGAACTCATACAGCTCAACAACCAAAAAACCAACAATCCAATTAGAAAATGGGCAAAAGATCTGAACAGCGATTTCTCTAAAGAAGATATCCGGATGGCCAACAGGCACACGAAAAGATGCTCAACATCATTAGCTATCAGGGAAATGCAAATCAAAACTACAAGGAGGTATCACCTCACTCCAGTCAGAATGGCTATAATTAGCAAGACAGGAAACAGCAAATGTTGGAGAGGATGTGGAGAGAAGGGAACCCTTGTTCACTGCTGGTGGGAGTGCAAACTGGTGCAACCTCTATGGAAAGCAGTATGGAGTATCCTCAGAAAATTAAGGATGGATCTACCATATGATCCAGCTATTCCACTGCTGTGTATTTATCCAAAGAACTTGAAAACACAAAGGCATAAAGATGCTTGCACCCCTATGTTCACTGGAGCATTATACACAATAGCCAAGACATGGAAGCAAACTAGGTGCCCATCAAGGGACGAGTAGATAAAGAAGATGTGGTATTTATACACGATGGACGACTACTCAGCCATAAGAAATGACAAAATCCGGCCATTTGTGACAACATGGATGGACCTTGAGAATATTATGCTGAGTGGAATAAGTCAGAGGGAGAAAGTCAGATGCCATATGATCTCACTCATAAGTAGAAGATAAAAACAGCTACAAACAAACACATAGTATTGGAGATTGGATTGATGGTTACCATAGGGGAAGGGGGGAGGGAGGAGGGAAAAAGGGGTGATTAGGCTCACATCAGAGGGGATGCACTATAATTAGTTTTCGGGTGGTGAACGTGATGTAATGTACACAGAATTCGAGATATGATTTACATCCGAAAATTAAAAAAAGAAAAAAAGAAAAAAAAACAGCAAAATTTCAACACAGAGACAGACATGCAAAGAGAGAAGAGAATCTGAAGACCCACAGGGAGAAGACAGCCATGTAATGGGAGTGGTGTATCTACAAGCCAAGGAATGCTAAGGGTTGTCAGGCCACACCAGAGCTAGAAGAGGCAGAGCTGCCAGCGAGAGCATGGCCCTGCTGATACCTTGAATTTGGGCTTCTCAGCTCCAAACCCGAGAAATAATACATATCTGTTATTTTAAGCCACGTGGTATTTGGCACGTTGTTACAGCAGCCCTAGAAAACTAATAAAATCCTAATAGTCACTTGATATCCTTTGTCATCTGTGTTGCCTTTATAGGTCCTGTGGCCTTTTGAGTATTTTGTCCTTTAGACTAGACGAATTTCATTCCTTCTTTTTGCTTTCATGATCTGTGTTTCTCACTATTTAGATTAGAAAAATCATTTTAAAAAATAGCACCTTAAAATAAGCAGTGAAAATGCACCAGGCATTCAAATGCTTGACTCAGAATGCTTTTACGCAGGCAAAGCCCTTGGATAATTTTGTGTAAATAGAGCAAGAAAGTGGAGTTGGTTTGGCTACAAAGGATATAGCCAGAAGGGAACTTGCTGGAAATAACGCTTTGCCTAGAAGTTCTCCAAAAGAGCCTTAACAACTGGTTATAAGGTACTCTATTGGCCAGATTCCTGTTAAGACTGTGTGTTAGAGAAGGCATGTGAAATTACATTATTGACAGGGGCCAGAAAGGAGACAGAGTGGTCACTTTGTTAAGAGTTTCCTCCTCCACCAAGAATGATGCCCCTCCTTCCCAGTGCTGTCAACCCATGGCTATGGCTGTGGATGCACCTTGTAGAGAGCCAATGAACATATTGCAAGTACAGTAACAGGTTGACTCTTGGGAACAAAAGAGAAAGTTGCCAAATGAGACTTGGATGCTCCTACTTCATCAGATGGAAGGACTGAAAAATACTGGAGCCAGAACGGAAGTATGGTATTACAGAACTAGCATGAAAGAGATAGAAGGCCAGAGTTTCAATCTCCTCTCTGGATGTTACTGGCTTTAGCAAGTGATCTGGCCTCTCTGGGGTATAGAAACTTTACTTGTATAAACTACAAATAGAATGCCCATCCTTTCTATTTTGTAGGTATCTGAACAAAGAAAATATTTGAAAAGAGTGTTTCCCTACATAATATGTTGTACGACATATTTATTATTGTTGTTATTATCATCATCATCGCTATCAACATCATCATCATTATCATGACTATTACTTCTTAGAAATTTACCTGAGGGGAGTTAAAAACTTTACTCACTGGAATGTTAATTTTTAGTTTATTGGAAACTCTCAGATTAGGCTTTCTTCAGAGTTGAATAAAAACCAAACAAATAAGGGCCAGCCCCCTGGCTGAGTGGTTAAGTTCATGTGCTCCACTTCAGTGGCCCAAGGTTTCGCTGGTTCAGATGCTGGGCACGGACCTAGGACAACTCACCAAGCCACGTTGAGGCAGTGTCCTACATAGCAGAACTACAAGGACATACAACTAGAATATACAACTACGTACTGGGGGGCTTTGGGGAGAAGAAGAGAGAAACAAACAAACAAATATATAGTATATCTTTTTTATTTTTTTTTGAGGAAGATCAGCCCTGAGCTAATATCCACCGCCAAGCCTCCTCTTTTTGCTGAGGAAGACTGGCCCTGAGCTAACATCCGTGCCCATCTTCCTCTACCCTATACGCAGGACGCCTACCACAGCATGGCCTAACAAGCGGTGCCATGTCTGTACCGGGTATCCAAACCGGCGAACCACAGGCCACTGAAGCAGAATGCACGAACTTAACCACTGCGCCCTCGGGTGGGCCCCTATAGTACATCTTTTGATAATGGTCAGCTAAATACAAACACTAATCGTCCTAGCATTCTGTGGTTGGTTGGGTCCTTCAGTCCAGTATAAGTTATTAAGCTGATTCTACAAACTTGATCTCATTTTATTTTCTATTTTTGCGATTTGCGCCAGTTGTTAAACAGATGTAAAATGTGCTATTTTAAGAAAGAGAAAGCACTAGTTGCTGCTAACCTGCACTTCAGGACAGGGGAGTCTGGTTATTATCAAAATATTGTACAGCATGAGTATATTTCTAGAATGCCAGAGAAACGGGGCATGCGCTGCAAATTGACTACAATGCCCCCTGAGACATAGTGGGCCAAGCACTAGTTATGGAGACACAAAGCCTGGATTGCAATCTAGACTCCATCATTTGTAAGCTAAGTCACCTTGGGGGGTCATTAATCTCTGAAAGCCTCAATTTTGCCCTTGAAAGAATGCAAAACTCACAGGATTGTTTTGAGATCAAATAAGGCAGTGCAAGTGAAAGTGTTTTGTAGGTAAAGGGTCCCACAGCTCCTTTGGGGAACAGAAACTCTTGTAAGACTGTTCAGAGGAATTCAACTGAGACAGCAAGCAAACCACTCAGTGACTAGCAATTGAACTATTGAACTATCTCTTAACTGAACCCTTGGATTCATTTTAATCATCTAGTCACTCATTGTATCCACTCCAATTCTTTCAACACGGATCCTAACTTAGCTTTGAAAATGTGACTGTTTTCAATATCCAGCAATTATTTCTCTTCTTTTCGGTATCTTGACCTGGGCTGCAAGTTTCATTGCTTAACTCCTATGAACGTTGGTTACTGGCTTATTGTTCTGCCAATTATTAATAATAACAATAATAGATATCTTTTTGATAAAACTAATCTATGAGGCTAGTACTGTGCTAAGCACTTATAGACATTGGCTTATGTAATCTTTAAAAATCCCTGAATTTCACAAATAGGATACTAAGATTTATAAAGTTTAAGTAAATTTCTCAAAGTTATGCAACTTTGAAATGAGGAAACAAAAATTGCGGTGTGGGTCTAGCTGTCTCCAAGGCATCTCAACCTCCAGAGGGAGAATAAACTACTTTAATTTGATTTTTCTCTACTTTTTATAATGGCTAACATAGAATAAACATGCCAGGAGACCATCAGTTCAAAGAGAAATAAAAATATTCATTTTCCTTTACTATTACACTATAATAAATAATTTTACCTGAAGTCAATAAAAGTGATGTTGTAATAATAACTTGTTGCTAAAAGACATTTTTATACAACCTTTAGGTATTTACATCAATGAAGGTATGCAGGTGTATTTTAGGAGAGTGGTCTGAAACATTGATATTTAAATTTAAGAAAAAATATCAAAGGTGTCAAAGTGGGGAGTAAAGTTGTAGGGCAGATCCTATTGCAAATTTAAAAACAATAGTGTAATAAATAGATTAGGGAAATTGGCCACTGAAATAGTCAATTAGGAAGGTACTAAATCCTCAGGGCAGCCATATTTGTATTTCAACACTAGGGCAATTCAGAGAATTGAAGGCAACAAGAAAAAAAAAAAAAGCCCACACACTCTTCCTTCTCCTGGCACAGCCTCTTACAGTGGTTCCAATCAAATGGGACTAGGGACATGAGTCTCTTTCCCTTTAAAAAATTCAAGAATCCATAGCTGGAGTGTAAACACAATCTACATTTTCAAAGAGGGGGAAAAAGCAGTAGAAGAAAAAGCACTTACATAAAAAGGAAAGAGATCTAAAAAAATCACACACATATGTCTTAGGACAGAAAAACAGAAACTATTTATTCATACCATTCACCTCAGGACAGTTTCTCCTAAAGAAAAATTCTACAAGGACTTCACATGTTCTGTATCTCAAATCACTTTAGGCAAGAGTGAAGATGATGTTTTCTGGAAAACTGTCTCGATGACTCAGAAGTGGCTCTACTGAGGAAAAAAGCCCTGGCAGCAGGAGTGCTTATGAGAATGAGAAAAACATGTATTTCTAAATTAGCATATCTTATGTACTGTGTAACTAGTAGGAAAGAAAAGAAAAAGAACAAAGGGGAGCAGAACTGGACTCAATTAGTTTCCCAACCACAAATGAAAACTATTCCTGTGAATAGAGGTCTCTCCATTTGTGATCTTGTTATGAATGGGTATTTAGTCCTTTGACATTGTCCTTTTCATAATACGATACTCAGGGGGAATTATTAGAGCGTTGATCCAGTGGTGAATCCTAGGGGATGTAAGCCAGCTCATCCTTGAAGATGTTGAGGCCATGGTCTGTCTCTTCACTCAAATAATGATGAAATATTCTGATAGTGATGAATGGACACAGAGAGGTTTTCGGCTTGGAGAATCAGAGGGTTAAATCCATAGCTTCCCTTTACCAGTTCACTCAGTTCTTTCAAGGATGTGAGAATTACCAGAGGTACATGTGTTGTCCCTCGGATTGACTTTCTTCCAAAAGAGACCCCTGGTCTAAAATTCTCCAGCAAAGCATCATTAGGTGCTGTGTGATTAAACATGCCAATAAAACATGGCCATGTTGGAAGGAACAAGAAGGATTTTCAGCGATGCCAAATTCACACAACTCGGAGAATTTTTTAGATCAGATCAATCAAAGGAATGAATGAATAAAGCTATCTATTTTTCGCTCCAGGGACAGGATCAGTTGCTATCTGAGCCAGAATTCAAAATCAAGAGAGCCTTTCACTCTGCCTTATACTGAGAACACTTGCTTCTTATGGTAAACAAGAGCAAAAATAAAGTTCTTTCGCATGTTGCCATTCCATTATTCATGAATATCTCTATATTTTAGAGGGCCAGGCCATGTCCACAGTAAAGTCGCTGAACAAACATTTGGGCCAGGATGCTCTCCTAGGCCTTGCTTCCTCTTCCCAGGTACTGATACTCAGGATTTCTGTTATTTTCACCTGATTGGGCAAGGACAAGAGTTTTCATCCAATTTCAGGTTGTGAAGACTTTATTTTCAGTTCTACATAAGGCAAAGGCTTTGATTGCCTCCAAAGACAGCTAGAAAATCATGCTGCTGAGAAACTTCACACCTCGTTAACTTACATACCCCTGACCAAAGGAAGAGGACAGTGTTATTACTAGTAATCGTTTGCTCATTTGTTCACCAATTGAACAATTATTTATTGTCACCTACCAGGCACTGATCTAGGCACTGAGTTTCCATCAGAAAATAAAACAAACTCTTCCTCTCACTATTCTTACATTCTATCGTGGAGGGACAGAAAACAAGTGAGCTATAACATATGCTATATAATAAGTGCTATGAAGAAAAGTAAAGACAAGTAAGGATTAATTAAGTGAAAAAAATGGCAGACATTAAGTGTTCTACATAGAATAATTTCAATACCCAAACCTATTAAGAGATAATAATTGTATATATTACTTATGATACATCACAGAGGGGGATATCTGATCTAAAAGAGTTATACTATCTTTTATAAGGTCATGTAACTATTAATTTTAAGGGCTGGAATTAAACTCTGGATTTTTGTTATGCCTAGGCCAAGAGTTAGTGTGACTTTTAATGTCCCTTTAGTATCTTTTCTTTTAATAGAAATAGCCTAGAAAATGATATTCCATTCCATGGGTCCAACATTGTCTCCACTATGATTTGTTAGAATCTAGACGCTTCCTTGGACCAATGGCTGGAAAATACATTAACTGATTATTTCTACCCCTAACAGGACTGCAAATAGAAAAAAGCACAAAAAAAATAATATTTTTTATTTAACAAAAATAAGTTAGAAAATATTTCTTTGCTCCAAATAAAATACACCAATAACACAAGTGACCGTGATAAGAAAAAAAAAAAAAAATGCATACATTCACTGTTTACAGAGCACCTTGTTTTTGCAAATTTCTTATCTCTTATTGGCAATTAAACACTGCTAGATCAGCATCAAAGTCTTCGAGAATTTAAATGGCAAAGGACAGCTTCTAGAGAGCTGCTTCCTGCAGCTACTACTTGACAACCTCTTAGGGGAGGAGGAAAGTTCATCCCTACTCCCTATGGTCTCCAGTTTCTCTTCAATACATCCCAACAGATTAACCTTCAGCTCACATAGGACAGTGAAACACTTCATTCAGCTCTCTACTTTCCTTCTAAGGCATCTTTGTTTTCTTTTTCCTTAGTTATTCTGAGCATAACAACCCTTGGGAAAGCTGTGCAACTCCTGCCTTCTCTTCTGTTGATGCTGAGGCCCCCCGACCTCCACACAGGTCCCTCTGGCAGGTGGCCCAGGTTCTGAACCTCTCCCTTTTTGCAACCGAAAGCTATTTTCAGCAAGCCGCTGCAGTGGGAAAAAACTGACAAATTAATACCGTATTCCAAAGGCTGACTCTGCAGGGCAGGGCAGTGGAGGGTCAGGAGCATATCACCACCCTAATCTAAGCAACAACCTTGTCTCAACTAGAGTAAGAGTCCAGTCTGAGTCCATTCTCGTTGTTTGATACTGAGGCATCATTTACACACAGGAAAATTTTCCCTTTTCAGATGTATATACACTTATCCATTTCTATCACAATCAAAATATAGAATATTTGCATCCATCCCTCAAATTGTCTGTGTCCCTTTGTAGTTGATCTGCAACCGTTTCCCCTTAACCCCTGGCAACTACTGGACTGATTTTTGCCCCTAAAACCGCCCTTTCTAAAATGTCATATAAATGGAACTATGCAGTATAAAATAAGTCAGATCGTGCTAGTCCCCTGCTTAAACCACTCTAATGGCTTCCCATTGAATAAAACAATAAGTCCTCAGCAGAGCTTACAGACTCTGCTGGTGCAGATTGAATTGTGTCCCCAGAAAGATATATTGAAGCACTAACCCCTGGGACCTGTATATGTAATCTTATCTGGGAACAGGGTCTTTGCATACGTAATTAAGATGTAAAGTAAAATGAGGTCATACTGAAGTAGGGTGGGTCCTTAATCCAATGTGACTGGTGTCCTTAGAAGAGAAGAGATACAGAGACGGACAGACAGTTACAGAGGGGAAAAAGCCATGTGAAGACCAAGACACACAGAAGGAAGACAGAGGCAGAGACTAGAGTGATGCAGCTGCAAATCAGGGAATGTCACAGATTGTCAGCAACCACTGGAAGCTGATGGGGAGAGCCCCCTCCTGCCAACATATTAATTTCAGACTTCTAGCCTCCAGAAATACGAGAGAATGAGTTTTTATTGTTTTACGCCAGTCAGTTTGTAGGACTTTGTCAATGACAGCCCCAGGAAACTAACACACATGCCGATCTGCCTAACCCTATCTCATGGGGCTCTTCCCTTACTTGCTGACTCCCTGGAGGCATGAGCTCCCTTCAGCTATTTAAATGCCCCGCATCTTTCCCACCCCAGATCCTTCACACAGTTGTTTCCTCAATGGGAACATTCTTTCCTCTATCCTCTGCCTGGTTAAAATCCCACTCATCTGTAAGGCTCAAGTGAAATGCCATTTTCTCTGAGAAGAATTCCTTGATCCTCTAAAATAAATCGGGCTGATTTGCATCGCTCTCTGACCTTTCTCTTTTTAGCATTAATTTCAATTTATAATTAAATATCTGTTGACTTATTTATTACCATTTGTCCTCACAATTAGTTGTAAGTGGGGAGGACCAGACCCATTTTGTTTTGTTCCTTATCGTGTGTGTGTGTGTGTGTGTGTGTGTTTCTGATTGTCAATTAAATTTATTTAATCTCCAGCTTTTATTCCTGGAAAGAAAATCTCCACAAAATGAGGAAAGCCTGAGTGTTGAGGTTCTCTTACTTCAATTACCACTGCCAGCTCCATTCTGGTTCTAGAATGCTCTTTTTCTCTACGGTTATAGTGTAATCAAAAAGAAAAACAAACAAAACTCTATCCTAGACTCCCTTAATGTTGCTGAGTCAGAGTGGACTATTTCAAAGACATTATCAAATCCTAAAGGAATATAAGATTTTAACACTTTTTCTCTTTTGAGGAAGATTAGCCCCGAGCTAACATCTGCTTGCAATCCTCCTCTTTTTGCTGAGGAAGACTGGCTCTGAGCTAACATCTGTGCCCATCCTCCTCTACTCTATATGTGGGACTTGCCGCAGCATGGCTTGACAAGTGGTGCGTAGGTCTGCACCCGGGATCTGAACCGGCGAACCCAAGATCACCGAAGCAGAATGTGAGTACTTAACTGCTGTGCCACTGGGCCGGCCCCCAAGATTTTAATACTTTTTGATGGTTGGTTGATAAGAGGTCAATACATAAAATCTCAAATCTCTATCCTATAACTCAAATATATCCTATAACTACCATTCCAGATAGTCTAATGCTATCTGAAGATCCACCCTGCAGGAACTCCTCTTTAGACACAATAGTAACATCGTGGTTCAGATAAGGAAACTAAGATTTGCAAATTGTACATAACACGGGCTATTTCCTTAAAGTCCTTGCTTTCTGCCTAAGAAACAGAATTTGTTTCTAGGTGAGTGACCTCAGGAATGAGTATTCTTTCTGGAAAGATCCCCTCCCCACACACTTCTACACACATGAGGTCCCATGCCACCTCTCCCCTCTATGTAATGAATTATATGACAAAATGATAATGACATCATAAACATGTAATCTTTTATATAAAAGTTTCATATGTTCACTCATAAAGCCTTGGTTGTGCCAATACTTTCCATTGAAAAGCCTGAAAGAAAATCAACTATTTCTTTTTTATATCTCCATGGTGTTAGTACAGTGCTGGATACACGGTATATGGATAGACAATCCCTGTTGGCTGAATCAGTATTCACCATATGCTATCTTATCTCTGCACGGGAATGCCTTCCTGAGCACTTGGGCTAATTTTTATTTTACGAGCTTAGAATTTTGTTAGTATATACATAACTGAAGTGAAAGCAATTCACCTTTCTGAATATACATAAAGTATTTAATGTATATGTAATTAGCATATATAGAATGGACTACTGAGATGAACGCTGTTTGACATTAGGTACTGTGAGTCTTAGGTTGATATCCTTACAGCAAAGTGAACTTTTAATCTGAGGAAAATTATGGTGTCCTGGCAGTACGAGGGTCACAGGAAGCAAGGACAACTGTCATTTGGACAGAACTCTGAGCTAGCAAGATTACGTGTTCCAAGGGCTGTGAAGAGGTCCACGATGCTCCATGGGCTCTATTTCAAAGCATTTGTCAGGTCATAGATAATACATCATTACATAACTTAGACCCACATCAGGTCATTAGGCCATTTGCTAGTATCAATAAAAAAGATGCCAGGTGTAATAGTACCCATCCTCTTTCTATCACAGGACAAAAGTGTTCTGTACGCAGATATAACCTGTCAATGGTCACAATGATCTGACTTTAGTCTAAAATAATGGACATTTCAAAGGTTGTGAGGCGATGGCATTACTTTCTATTGTGACTTTAAAAGCAGAACTGCAACTTTTTCCCCATCAACAACTTGATGACCTAGGAAAATACATTTTAGAAGCTATAAATGCCTCAAAATGAGTACATGACTCTTTTGCCAGAGTGGACAGAAACTACAGAAGGTACAGGTAACTCTGAATTCTCTTTGGGTCAAGGGCTAGCAACTGTGCACTTTTCTCAGGAATTTACTGAGACTCAACTGTCTATATGTAAAAATCCAGATGAGGAAATTGATGAATCCAAAGTCATATATCCTCACTCTACAGTCTAACTCTGTAAAGTTTAAAATACATTTTGATTTATTGACAGATAAAATAAATGGAAGAAAAAGAGAGCATCTCTCTGATCTATAGGAGAAACGTCAAATCCCCATTCTGCTTTTTACTGACTCTGCAAATGGAAATTTAAAAATTGACAGCTATAAGACTAAACACATCAATCATATCAATAAATTTAAATAGGGGCGCACTCTCTTATCATAAGACAAAGAATATCGTATTGGTCAAACAAATTCCAACTAAATACAGTTTATGTGACACCCCAAAGTAATATATTAAAATCAAGAATAGAAAGATAAGGGAAGATCTGAAGGAAAATGTACAAAAAGAAGGAAGGGCCTTAATATGACAAAAAATCCTGTCCGAGGTAAAAACTCAAAGTGGGATAAAGAATGTCATTTTTAAAGTATAAAAATTGAAAAGGTAAATGAAGATATAACAATGAAATGGTAAATGCTGGAAAAACATCCCTACAGGTATTTTATCAACTCAACAGAATAACATTCTAAACAGAGAACTCCAGAATTTCTAGACATAGGGAGCTTAGAAACAGTGACGAGGTTGGAGAAGAGCGACAGGGGAATATTTCAAAACTGTGTTTTCATAGCAAGCTGACTGAATTCAGATTGCATATTACAAATAAAATACTGAAGTTTTCTAAAAACACTTTGTCACACTTAACACAGAATTGAGAGACTATATAATTGTCCATATTGAAAAATATTATACTTATTTTTAGGGTTGCATGTGGGGAGAGGAGATAGGTAGCCTGAACAGCAGAAAGAAAAACTCAAATTAAAAAAAAAAAAAAAAAACAAAGAGCTAGTCCTGATGGTTACTGGTTAAAATCCAGCACACACACTGCTTCGGTCTCCTGGGTTTGTTTCCCATTCTTGGAAACACACCACCTATCTGTCAGTGGCCACACTGCGGTGGCAGCTCACATAGAACTAGAAGGAATTACAACTAGGATATGCAATCATGCACTGAGGGGCTTTGGGGAGAAAAATTTAAAAAAGGAAGATTGGCAACAGATGTTAGCTCAGGGTGAATCCTTTCCTGCAAAAAAAAAAAAAAGTAAAATAAAATAAATAATAATAATAATAATTTTCAGCTAAACAAAAATTGAAGAATAGCTTATTGTGTTGCCCCCAAAGCAGATCTGAAGTTCAGGTCAAACCGATTGGCCATTTATCAGTTATCCCCCATATTCTACAAAGCACTTGGCTTCAATTGACATCATCAAAACTGGACAAACAATTAACGTTTGTCCAGTTAGGTTTGGAGCAATTCTTTAATACTTCAGTATTCTGTTTGTGACTATCTTCCTCATTAATCACCTTTGGCAAAATAGATAGTCCTTGTTGAAGGCCAAACTATCCCCTAATTTATTTAATAGCTAAGCCTGGATACTGGGATATTGGTTTCCTTAAAGCTTTGTGTAAAGATATACCATAATATTAGCCAGCAGGCAAGCACCAGTATATGAACGAGAGAAGAATTTCCACATCCTGGTGCGAGAGTAACTAAGCAGCTCAAATCAGCAAGAATGACCTTGATCACATTTTCAGGACTGAGAGAAGCATGTTTACTTTTGAACAGCAACCCAAATTTTGCCATGAAACCTTGTTCTTCATCCTATGGGCATCACGCTGGCCTAATCTTGTGTTCATTGTCAAAATAATAAAATATATTACTGAAATGTCCCAGAGATGGTTCTAAACTCTTTACAAATAGGAAATCCCTTCATCCTCACAATGGTTTTCTGAGACACATCCCTTAATCGCCATGATAGCAACGAGGAAACTGAAGCACAGAGCGATCACATAGCAAGTAGATGACAACCCTGGTATTCACACCTCAGCAGCCTCCTGCCAGAGTCTAAACACCTAGCCACTGCACTACACTGCCCTTCTTTCTAGGATCCATTTGTAGATGTGTCTTCCATTCATTTATACTCCACTTTGGTGGGTGTAGGGGCAGTTTTCTGTTTAGTCTATAAAATAAGAAAAATGATTGCTCTTTACCTTTGATAATTAGAACTAGTATCTTGCTTGTTGCCAGCCTAGAGTTTGCAACATACAAGGCTTGCAGTAAGTATTTCCTAAAAAGATGTCAGTCATGTCAAATATCTCTCCCTTGTTCACAAGCAGCCCAGCATTGATCCAACAAGTTCAATCTTAACTAAGGTAGCCACTGCCTCCTCTCATCTGGCCTAACCTTTATTATAGGCAATATTCCACTTTTTCCCACTTCTTTATTGTAAATGACCAACGCCCCTTTTTTCTTAATAAACCAAAGACTCAGGAAGGAAGAAGGAAGAAAAATCTGCTACTCTCAAAGATGCCAGCCCCGCATTGTCGTATCCTGTGTCAGAGAGCACAAAGCAATGCATTAGTACTACCTACAGGAAGGAAGGTACTTGACCTTGGGAAAACTTAGCATTGACTGGTACCAAAGGGATTAGCAAATGCTCCATTTTCCGACTCTCTCTTCAATTACTTTGATGAGCAATTAAAATGCTAATTAAAAAACAATCCAAAACTTAGCACTCAGAAGGTTATGAAATAATGCGCTCACATGTTCCACCACACAGACAACTAATAAGGTCACCAGACAAAGAATTGTTAGAAACAAGAGTTGAATAATCACAATAAGTTTAATGTTAAGTTCTTTTTATGTCTTCACAATGCCCACACACACCATCATTTTCCAATAATTAATATGAATTAGCTTATTTATTTACTATAACTTGCTCGTAGGAAAACAACTATTCTACTAAAATAAACACTTACAGGAAGCTTCTAAGCATTTTCCTAAGGATAGGATAAGATTAAAATCAGCCAAACTAAGTATGATTAATTAAAATATTGATAACTTAATTTGCATCACATTGGGAGCCACGAGATTTTCACATTTGCTCTTTTAATAATCTGGACTTTGGTCTTTTTATTATTCATTCACAATCACTCTTGAGAGTGAGTTGAAATAGCTTTGAATTATTTACTTTTGCTTGCTGCTGCCCTCGCCTTCAAGGACCACTGCACTGATATTCCTTATATACGGTATAAAATTAAAACATTAATTTAAAACCTGAGAAAGCATGTTAGAAGTTAATGCGAAAATCCTTATCTAAGAAGTAGGCTGGGGCCCGGCCTGGTGGTGCAGCGGTTAAGTTCACATGCCCCGATTGGAAGCCCAGAGTTTGCCAGTTCAGATCCTGGGCGTGGACCTACACACCAGTTATCAAGCCATGCTGTGGCAGGCATCCCACATATGAAATAGAGGAAGATGGGCACAGAGGTTAACTCAAGGCCGACTTTCCTCAGCAAAAAGAGGAGGATTAGTGGCGGATGTTAGCTCAGGGCTGGTCTTCACAGAAAAAAATAAACAAAAAAATATAAAGGAGGCTGTATGAGGGACGGAAACTTTCCTAACCACAACCGTCTGCCTAAGGCCTAGAACTGTACCGCCCACAAAGGAGATGTTATTTGTTAATGAGACTAATTCACATAATTTTAACCAAATTTAATTCCTCTTAGCAATACTAGTCTTTAAAATGAGAAAATCATCTATTTTGTTAAATGAACTGGATTTTGTGATGGAAATATAAATATTTAAATGTTTTCTCACCAAACTGGCAGTTAACTTCAGTATATACAAATAACCAAATATCACTTTAATTACCTTTAAAAAAACAACTCTAGGGGCTGACCCAGTGCTGTAGCGGTTAAGTTTGCACACTCTGCTTCGGCAGCTCAGGGTTTGCAGGTCAGATCCCAGGCGCAGACCTACGCATCACTTGTCAAGCCACGCTGTGGCAGCATCCCACATACAAAATAGTGGAAGACTGGCACAGATGTTAGCTCAGGGCCACTCTTCCTCACACACAAAAAATAATTAATAAAATATAAGAAAATAAAATACAAAAGTTAAAAAACAATTCTACAAATATTTGTGGGGAGATGGGGCCAACCATTGAAAAGTTTTCTCTCAAAATAAACTTTTGAAAACAATACTTTACATCTGCATTTCCTCCCATTTTATCTGCAAACGAATAGTCTCTCAAATTCAGTCTATTTGCTCTTCTTCTACTGACAACCTCCTTCTCCCCCAGTATTACTGTAATTCCTTTCACTTGTCTCCTTAACTTTGGTCTCGTCCCACTTTCCTTTATTCTCCACAATGTGGTCACTTCCCTTTCTAAAGTGGAAATGATTTTTAGTATTTAAAGCACATACTCAGAAGGCTATGCAACAGAACCAAGTCCAAATTCTTTACCGTATCATTCGAAGACTTTTTAATAGGACCTCAACACCTCCAGCTCTTTCAAAATCCTAGTTACTAAGAGGCCAAATCATTTCACCCTTCCGAATCTTTCTTCATGCAGTCCCTTCTGCTTGGAATGCCTTTTTCTTCTTCCATGTGTACCTATATGTTATTTATCTTTTGAACTGAAACAAGATATTTTCTTATAATTGATTTATTTCATGAGATTAAAAATATCCTTTGCCTATATGAGTAGAGACCATTTGGAGTTGACAAAAGATTATGAGGGACACTTATAATGCATGAAGTTATGAGAATCAGCATCACACATATATATGTACATGCATTCATGTACATGTGTTTGTGTGCATGGATGTCCTTATGGTATATTTTACCACTGAACTGTCTCTTTCATCCTACAGAGATATTAGCTGGGAAATGATTGGTAAAATTGGCACAAAATCCTATCGTTGGTAGTACGATGTTGCCCAAATCAATAAATTACATCATAGTTGAAAAGATGCGCTGACAAAGCAGCAGATTTTATATGTGGAAACATTTTGGTAAACCATATGTAGAGGTCACAAACTCAAGTACCTGTGGGAAGTACACATTTAGCATACGCAGTCTGTAAGGCAGTTGACGGTAAGCCGTTTGTATGCTTATGTAAGCATAACACCTGCCTACTTTTATGTCCTTTAAAGCACTGTGTGGGCCTATCAAACAATCAAGTAAAATATATTCTGAGGAGTATATTCCTCAACAACTGCAGGTTTGAGACCCCTGAGTTTAGCATTTTCATTTAGGTTGTTACTGTTTTTAGCTTTAGTTTTCTGTGGTAAGTATGCTCCCTAGCCAGAAAAAGCACAGAGGACAATTGTGAATAGAACTATATTTACAAATCATGATGATCAAATGATTTAATAGTAACACACAGTACGTTGGCTCATTTACCCTCGTAATTAGATTAGCTTTGGTAAGACTACCCCACAGCTTCTATCAGTGAAAATCAAATATGATCTCTGCATTTAAGATGCTTATAAAACAATGGGGGAGACTCCTGTAAACAGGTGATTTCAGTATAGAATATTCTAGGTCATTGAAACATTCAATGTACGTTGGTGGAAAGAATACGTAAGTGAACAGACAAAAGCACAAATGATGTAAGTGTGGATGGGATGCTCTGGGAACAGAAAAGAGGGTCATATAACCCAAGTTGGTAGGAAGAAAGGGATGAAATAGCTTCCTGAGAAAAATGATTATTGAGGACAAGTAGGAATTTACCAAGCTAAGAAACTTGGGGTACAGGAAGGGAAAAAAGAGGACATAAAGGAGACATCAAGAATTAGAACTTGGTGTGTATTTTTTGCAACTCAGTGTTCGTAAGTCTTTTAATATTGCCATATATCACAAAGGCTGTAAAAACATGCATAATTAATTTTGGCAATAAATAGTTGTTAACATTATTAACTTAAAATATGAAAAGCACAGCAGTGAAAAAAGCAGAGCTGTGCAGAAAACAATAGGATACACTTTCTACAAATTTTCATTCATCATTTTTGCATGCTGAGCTGTGTGAGGCATAGCTATTCCTCAAGAGAATTGAGTTAAAATATTGAACCTAAGGGAGAAAATAGGAGAGTCATTCAGGGCAAGCAGCCTCAAAAGGAATCCTCTAGGCTTCTGAAATGTTGCATTTGATCACATTCAGGCCTGTATCATAACCCTCAATGATACCCTTAGGGACTGACCTTCTTTCACTGTATCAAAAGCCTTGACAGAATTGCAGGAGGGAGCTATCTATGATACCAAAGATGCTGTGTAAATCTCCCAGCCAAAAGTCATAGAACATGCTAAAGTGACAATCACAGCCTCTTTCTCGCCATCAAACACCAAGAAGTCATGGATTGTGTAGCTAAGCCATTAGCCCCTTGGGGAAGCTTTTCAAATAGGAGACCTTGTTTTCTATCATCCTTTGTGATTTCAAGATAAATTTCTTGTTTAAATTGTGTTTGCCTAAGACTGACACCAGAACATAAGAGAAAGACATTGTATGTGTGTGTGTGTGTATACACATTTCTGGGGCAATGCATATATGTGTAAATATATAAATATATATATCTAAAACTCTCATTATATATGAGGCTAGCTTTTAGGTTTCAACACAGTTAAAAATACATTTGCATTCCTAAAATTTTTCTGGTTTTGAAACCCTATACTGTTCTCTTGCTTTTTTCTTATCTCACTTTAATTAGGCCTGTTAAAGAAAATGTGAGACACCATGGTATAAATTACCAGTGCAGAAATTTGTCCAAGATGCTGCTTACACAAAGTAGCTCTTAAGAATAACCATGTTATTACTCTATACAAGATTCCTTAGAGCTGAAGGATTCTCTACCTAAAGTTGATGCTATTGAAAATGATTAATAGGTGTTCGTGTAGCTAAAGAGGCCAAAGGTCAAGCAATGGCTTACAGTTATAGAGAAGCCACTACTGCTGTTATTGCTAACAACACTGCCACGTTTCTGCTTTCCCTCTGGACTACAAAATCTTTGGTCATGTCACTTTCTTTCCTTACCGCAGTGTAGTGCCTACACTATTGTGGGCATCAACTATATCTTTGCTGAGAAACAAGGAAAATATTGAATGCTTTAGAGATTACAAAGGGCTACTTATGCATGTTACTTCATTTAATCTATAAAACAAACTTTCTAGGGATTATTATACAAACATGAGGAAAAAGTGGCTCGGAGTTTAAATAACTTGACAAGTTTATATAGCTAACAAATCATAGATCTAACATTATAACTCAGGCCCTCTGGATGTATTATCCTGCCCACCATAGCGGCTTGCCACAAAATAAACCATATTGGCTCCATCTTAATAACCTAAGTGAGCTTAGTAATGGGACATGCTGGGTTCTCACTAAGTCTAGTGGAAGAGGAAGGAAAGGTAAGACCAGGCAAAATTGGGATTCAGATAGTTTAATTGGCTATAAAAATACGCACTTCAATTTGGAAGATCAGTAGTCCAAGAAGTTAAGTTCCAAAGGGATAGCATAAGTTGAGTTGTTATCTATATCTAAGGGGACTGCTTTGGTTATGGAAACATGCCAGATGCCATCTCTGGGCAAAAGTCATACTGGTAGGTTGGACCATCACCACTGTGGCTAGAAAAGTACATCAGAGTGAAAGACAAAACCCATGATTGCAGAAATTCTCTGTGTGTGCAAAATGATTCAAGGGTCAGGTAGGTTATCAGTGCCCTAGTTAAGCTGTGGTTTAAGGAAGGTCTGTAGTTCCAGCAGCGAATGAGGGGCTAAGCACAAGAAAAAATAACCTAGGCATATGAGCCACACAATAGGTGCTTTGGAGAAAGCTGCAGCTTGATGGTCTTGTAAGTACCTATGAGTTCACTCTAGACTCAATAATCCCAAGCCTTCTACAAGAAATTAATTCCAGAACCTCTGCTGGGGTAGCATGGGATGAAATGTCAGGCTTGATTCTTATTAAGTCAAGACTCTGTGGAGCTGGATCTTCAGGTTGAATAAATGTACATCATAATTCTGGGAAGCAACTAAATCTGTTAGACTTCTTTTTCTACTATGCAATTAATACCCACCCGCCTACATGATCCTTAAAACAGACTTGAAAATCTTGCTCCCAACTGAAGGTTCATTGGAAACCCTAAGAGAGAAGAGTTTGATGGAAATCTTCAACTACAGTTGGTTCTAAGTCAATTGTTTTAACATTTCCATTACGACAAAAATTGTGTCATGAAATTTGCACTATTGTCTGCTATTAATAGAATCCTTGAACGGCTTCATTATAATTTTCCAAAACAGTTTATCAATAAGTCTTACAGATCCAATGCCACTTTATAGTACAAATATTAAAGAATTAAAAATATCTAGCACATGACGTAAACCAAATTCTTTTCATTCAATACATATTATAGATGTCACTAACTATTTAGTAATGGAAAAAATGAAAAAAATGTAATAATACATTGTAATAAGTTTCACATCTGAGTTATAATTTAAATTAGTTATGGTTAACGCATTTGCTGTACTCATTTTAATTAAGTACTTAAGAAGATAATTCCATTTTGTTCATCAAAGTAGACCATTAAGTTATTACCATTCAGTCATAATCAACATACGGGTAAGCATCATTTTCCATAAACATTCACATTTTATAAAACCTATTCCCTGTCCTCTGGACTAGAAAAATATGCACATACTTACTTGATAACATGAAATGTTACAAGCAAACTTTTTAGAACAGAAGGATCTATTTTTGACATAAGTAATTCTTGGTCTCTGTGCCCAATCAAATCTACATTCTTATGATTGTCCTGCCTGGTCTCTGTCCCCAATCAAAGCTGCATTCTTAGGATTTTCCAGTCAACCTAGGGCTAGTTGACGGATGAGAGCAAGACTCAGCTTAATTGCTATGCTTGTTTGGCTTCCTCATGGGAAAGATGAGGGAAAAAAGAATTCTGGCACCATTTCAGAGGTTAGTGACAGTGAAATTTATCTGAAAAACTAGAACATGGAAAAAGGAAACAAACTTCATGCCTGAAGATGAAACGGTGAGCTACATTAACTGGAGTCTCAGGTAAGTTTAAGCACTGAGCAGAGAAAGTATAGAAGCCAAGTAACAAACTAGCACATGGAGGCAGGTGTCAGAGCACAGACAGTCATGACGTTACAGATGGGTAAGGGAAAGGATTGAGCTGGAATACATCTCAACACAGTCACTATGCTTTCCCATGATGATGTTCCTGGGATTTATGCATAGGGTGACCATTTCATCCCACTTTACTTGAGACTTTCCTGATTTAGCACTGAAAATGCTAAACGTTATCCAGGGTGTCGCTCACATTTATTTTTCTACCATTTTGGTGTTTAGACAATACACTCCAGAGCTCAATTATTTTTCAATTTCACCCTTTTGTCCATGACGAAAGCATGGCCAGCTCTGAAAATCATATCTGGCTACCACAGGTGAACTATACAGAAAAGTAATTGTTTCTAATATGATGCCTATATCCACTAGAAGATCTAAAAAGGTTGAGAAGGATGTCAATCCTCCCTCTCCCCTTGGATCCCAGTTGGTCACTATTAATAACAATACAAATTACAACATAGCAATCAGGTAGGCAAGCTTACTTACACGTCAGCCTCTGGCCATAAGTGGCACTCTAAGTAAAAAGAGCAAATACAAGCTCCATGAACAATTTGTAATGACTGGTCCAGTGCTTTCAAGTCAGAAGTAGCAGCAAAACAAGACACACACACACACACACACACACACACACACATCCAGAACAAAACCAGCTTTAATTCTGTCGAGAGGAAGCAGATCCCAAAGGTTTTCAGTGATCTTCTCTTTATTTTTATATAAATCCCTGTAAGCCAGTTAATCCTCTTAATTTCCCTAACCTCATTTACATCTCAAATGCTAATTTCCCACCAGGTTCTAAAATCCCTGGGTGAGGTTCTTTCTTAGTCTCTTTTCTCTTTTATTTGCCTCCTCAATACTTCTAATTTCAGCTAGAAGTTTTCCTGCTGCCTGTTCATAAGTCTGACACTCTCGTGTCCTGTACAAGGTGAGAGGTGGTTTCTTCTAATGAGAGGGAATCAGAAAGAAGAGATAATAAAGAGTGTTGAAGGCTACTTCTGGCCACATGAACATCTGGAGATTGCTCTGGGGACTTTATGTAAGTTCAAGTTAATAAGCTCAGGAAAACAAGGAAAGAAATGTACATTTACTCATATGAACTGGCAACACACACACGTATAAATATATTTATTCTGCATGAAGAAATCTCATTCATAAACACTTGTTTTAATTATAACGTGCAGGGCAGGCACTACAGAGTTGCATTTAAACATACTGTGTCAGTTTCAAAATATGAATGAATTGGATGCTTTCATGTGTGGATTGTTCTGTGTATGCACTACCATAATTGTGGAGAGTCTGGCTGGAGGGGAACCTCTCTATTTGCAACTGCTGTGGGACCATCGCAGCATGGAGCAGTTAAAGCAAAGAATGAGGATTGAAGACAATTTCCTTTTTGTCCCGTCAAGTTTCTCTCTACAGAGCTTTACATTTCTGCAAGAGCTTATATCCTTCCTCAATTCCACCACCAAATCAATAACAGTCTAAGTAGACTTCAGACAAAGAGAGAGTAATCGTGGACTTTACGGGAGGTATAATCCTGCAAGCCAGGTCAAGTTGGTTAACATGGTACAAATTCAGCAAAACATCAGAGCATGCGGGACATGGCTTTTTCCATATCACTAAGTGTTATCTCCACATAAGCACCTGCACGACCTTTTTTGCCTATTATGTATTAAGATCCCTGTATTAAGTTCAGAGATATCAAATATTCTTGTATTCATCTTTGTGCCTTTTACAGAGCTTGACTCAGTGTTTTGAATATAATAAAGCTCAATGAATATTTGTAATACAAATGGAACAATCTGAATATATACAAAGTATAGTATCTGAAAGAGAGATAACTTTTGGCCTACAGCCAGATATAGGCTGTTAGGATAGTCTATTTGGCCAGTCCAATATTTTTTAAATAACTAGAATTAGTTATCACTATTTAAAATTAAGAAATTTTACATTCAAACAAATACTTTTTAGACTTAACTTGACATACCAGGAAATCTGACGGCCCTGGGCCTGCTTTCCTACCTGTCAACAATTCCTGGAGTGGCGTTAAGAACCCCTGTAGAAGGGTTATGCATTCATCAGCTGGCCACAGAGCTCGCCAGGCCCTATTCTTCCATGCCAGGCCTCCTTTACTCGCTTGCCTTCTTGGCCTCAGTTTCTGCTCGTGTGATGAAGGAAGTCAACTGGTATATTTGGGGGTTCAGTAATCTCTGCATATCCACAAAAGGCTTTACCTGATCCTTAATTTCATGGGCATTTTATATAAAACTGTGTATACATTCATATGTGTCTTTTCTCAGGAATAGTGTCAAGAAATTTTCAAAGGAATGGATATATCAAAAAAAAAAAATCAAGAACCATGGGACTAGTCAGACACCCAATAAGCAAGTATTTACTGACTATTTACTATATGCAGAGTTCTGAGATTTCTCAGGTGCTTCAAACCCTGAGTACCTTAAATTATGTATGTAAGTATACATATGTGCACACACACACACACACACACACACACACACACACTGACTTTAACAAAGATTTTACATACAGCAAAAGATTAATCAAAGGTTCAGAGGAACACTGACTTCATTCAGCATTGTGCTTAAAACTGAATGGCACTTTCTCAATATCAGTTCTCAACCGAAACACACATTTCACTGAAGAAGTTCCCTTGGACTCTGATCTCTGATCGGACCCCTCAGCCTCCATACTTCAGCCAAGAAAAAGGAGCCTGAACACAGGGAAAGTCTTCATGTGTGTGATGAAAGATTCCCCAATTTGAAACTAAAAGTACAAACATTGCTTGCCACTTTCCTTCTAAATACCTCCAATTTATATAAAGTGTGACATTTCAAAAAATCAGAGGCTTTAATATTGACTCAACTCCATTCGAAGTATTCCGTCTGATTAAATAAACAAGAACCCTCTTTGGTATTTAATGACCCTTGAAGCTACATGAAATCTCCTGAGAAGCTAGAGCCTCTCCCTTGTTTAAAAATTTTTCTTATTGGTTTTGATTCTTGAAAGTGAGCCACCCCTGCCCCACAACAGCTCTATCTGCGTCTGCGCAGATCTGCTCACACCACCTGGGTTCGAAAAGATACATTAAAGCCAGGGGAATTTTTTATCCCACTAAAAGGGTTGGTATTAAAAGAAATTTGTTTCAGAATTGTTGAAAACAAGACACTAGGCCCAAATGGAGTCACTTATGCTAATCCTCATGTCACCAAACCAAGACAATTACATTTTCAGCTCTCCCAGAAATACAATCTTAAACGAATGAATCAGGTATGGCTTGATGAGCCCTAGTTACACCATCTGCCTGACAGACGCCCGCCACCCTCTAAAGGAAACTGACCTTGCGTTAACCAACACCCTTTTTTGCCAGTGTAACTTCCTTGTTCCCACTCCCTTCTGCTTACCAAAGTCTTTCATTTTCCACAGCTCCTCGGAGCTCCTTTCTATCTGCTAGATTGGCTACTGCTCTGCTCGAATCACCGTTTGCTCAAATAAACCCTTACAATTTTTAATATGCCTCAGTTTATCTTTTAACACAATTCAAGTCGCCTACAAAAGGAGGTGCTTTCCTGGAATATTATATTAAATAAGTTTTGAGAAATGAGAACCATCCTTTTGAAAAACCTTCATATATGCAGAAGCAACTCTCGTTCCACGTTTCTGCACAGAGAGCAGTATCTTATTCCAAAACTGCAAAACGTTAATAGGAAATTCTTAGCAAGAATGGCTAAAGTTATTGGTACCAAGTTGTTGGGGGTGGGATGGGATAAAAAATAGGCAAAGGAGCTTTTATTAATGGTATTATAGATACTATTTCAAAATTATTGGGAAAGGAAAGCTTGTGAGTTAGGAATAACAGAAAGGATATAAAGTTCCATTTCAGATATATGTATATATTCAGAAATATATATATATATATAAACTTTGTAGCCTGGATTTGCTGACCACATATAGACATTTAGACAGTATGGTGATTGACTTGCAGTACCGTTCCATTCTTTTTTCACTTGTTTAATTATTTTATTGAAGTCACTTTGGTTTATAACATTATATAAATTTCAAGAGTGCATTATTATATTTCAGTTTCTGTATAGACTGCATCATGTTGACCATCAAAAGTCTAGTTTTTATCTGCCACCCCACATATGGGCCCTTTTACCCTTTTCACCCTCCCCTTGCGCCCTTCCCCTCTGGTAACCAGCAATCTGTTCTCCTTATCCATGTGTTTGTTTATCTTCCACATATGAGTGAAATCATATGGTATTTGTTTTTCTCTGACTTATTTTGCTTGGAATAATACCCTCCAAGTCCATCTATGTTGTCAAATGGCATGATTTTGTCTTCTTTACAGCTGAGTAGTATTTCATTGTTTATATACACCACGTCTTATTTATCCATTCATCCATTGATGGACACTTTGATTGCTTCTAAGTCTTGGCTATTGTGAATAATGCAGCGATGAACATAGGGGTGCATATATCTTTTCAAATTAGTGTTTTGATGTTTTTTGGATAAATACCCAGAAGTGGAGTAGCTGGATGATACAGAATTTCCATTGTTAATTTTTTCAAAAATCTTCTTAAAGCATTAAAATTGTGTGTTTATGTATTTAATGCTTTTAAATTGTTTTACCCGCATTCATATACACACTCACAAATCCACACACCTCACATATACTCGAGTGTGTACACACACATTCTCACACAATTGCACATTTACATTCAATATTCACACATGTTCACCATTATTTTTAGGTATATACTCAAAAATACGGTCACACATACAATATACTTACACATATGTACACTCCTGAAGTTTGTATTGGTCTGATTTGCTGGTCTTCTATAACTGTACTATGTTAAAGATGAATTTCGCAAATCAAAAGATGCTGACAATATTTTACCCACTCACATTCACTAGACATATCCCTAGATTGAAGGAAAGAAGAGGGAAAAAGCGAGTTGCAATCCCTTTCCAACTAAAAAGGTTTACAATTCTAAGAGTTTATTTTGAAGCCCTTTTGTGTCTTGAATGTCTCTTCTTTGATAAAGGACAGGGTACTTGCTCCATCATGATAAATCTTTGTCAAGATAGCAAACCTGTTGAGTTTCTGAAATAGCCAGATCCTGAATTGCAGTTACGACTCTTGTAAACAGAGGCGAAGACTTTCAATGAGAATAAGAAGCAGGTGAGGCACCCTAGAGAGCAAGCATTAGCTTAGTCGGTCTGCTGATTATCATGAAGAAGCACCCAAATCTGACCTTTGAGTCCCTTTATAGGCATCTAACTTCTATGTCCCTTCACAAAACAAAATTCTCTCCAATTTACAATTTTAAGTTACTTAAAAGTCAGAGCAAAAGTGAACCACATGGAGAGACCATAAGGAGTGTAGGTGGAAAGATTAAAATTGAAGCATAATTCACTGTCTAATGCACATTTCTTTGCCGCAGCTCTGCTCGCTCCACCTCGCTAAAGCTCACTTCTCCATCACCTTCTCTGTAATATTTCTCTGTGGTTCACCCACGTCATTTTTCTCTTAGATCTTCAGGGAGCTGCGCTGGGTAATGAAATCTCCAGTTTGCTAATGGGCAACAGAGTAATAGTCAAAGTTGCATGTTGACCCATATTTCATATGTTAATTTGTGTCGGTCATAGGAATACCTTCCTTTTTTGCTAAATGGTTTTACCCTGGGTGAAATAATAGATGAAAACCCTCAGACAAATTATGGACACAAACCACTAGTAGTAAATGAGCAGCTGTCTTTCAGTTCTTACCACATGGAAAGACATTTATCTTGCTCTAATTGGCATGGATGGTAATTGTGAGCTGTGAGACAATTACTAGATAAAAGGACTCCCTGGTTTGTACCTTTGCATTCCAACGAACCATTGCCACCTGTTTTTGCTTCTTTGTTTGATGCAAGTCTCATAGAAACCCAACAAGATGATACAGAATAGAACCTTTTGACATGATGAGAAGGGATAAAGGGAAGGGATTTAATTCAGAGTATTTGATTTGATGGTGTTGAACTGTTCTTTCTCATGATTCAGCGGTGCCTGGGATGGATGTGGGAGGACCTGATTATCTGAGGTTGACTTGGATCCCAAAATAGGCAGAGAGCCTCAAATCCTCTTGGTTCTTGCACTTTATGGCCTTAGACCAAACCATCAACATGCCTAGAAAGAATATGTTATTGAATTACAAGCAGCTTTTGCCCGTCCCCCTAAGATGTTGGATGTGACTACTGCATTTTATTAATTGAAAATATTAGTAAATGTCACTCCTATTCTTCAAACGCGCTGTACAAGGAAGTTTGTATTAGGCTTACTCCTTCCACTTACTTTCAAAGTCAATGATAATACCTAATGTTTCAGCCCTTACTCTGTGTCAGGCTAACTGCTTTGCATGCATTATCTCAGTTAAACCTCCAGAATACCTAGTCAATTTTTTTTCCCTTGGTTGCTGTTTACTGACCAAGACTGTACACTGATCGTCACTTAATTTCATAAATTTTATATTAAGACAAAGGATATTTATCCTTAATTACTCACCTACAGAATTTAGAGTTAGAAGAGATCTTACAAGTTTTCTACCTGATTACTTTCCTTTTCTTCAGTGAGGAAAACGAGGCACCTTACATGGTTAAATGGCAAACCCATGTAGCAGAGTTGATGATTGGCATCAGAAGAGACCCACTCTTTCCTTTTATATTTCTAAAAGCTGTTTCACTCCTGTGAGAATATTTATAACCTCCTGGCATTTGAAAGGAAGTTAGTAGAAAGATCATTACTATTCAACATTTGCTACTGAATGGATAGAGTAATCCAGACCCTGAAGACAAAAGGACCAGCTCGTGCTGTGTCCAAATGTTCCTCTTTCTCTGGGAACTTCTTCTGAGTTCAAATAAAGGTATGTGCTTCCTCGGTGTCAGGTGAGAAAAGGACAACGATGAGTTCACATAGCTTTCGTGGGAACAACCAAACATCCCATGATGTGAGGGGTTCAAGGATTCCCTATCCAGACTGGATTAGCAATCTCCAGGTAATGCAGAGAAGACCCAGCTAGGGTACGGTGTTGACTTCCATCTAGAAAGCAGTTTCCTGAGAAGTGAGCCTTTGATGAGGGTGAGTCAAAGAGCAGTCTGTGGATGTCTTCCACTCCAGGGAATGACGTAACCTTCCAGGTGGCAAATTTTAAATGTATACAAAACTCACAGCACCCTTCTCAATCTGTGGCCATTGCTTCTACTGGAAGGAAGCAAGACACACAAGACTTACATAACTATATATGTCTTTTACTTTTCATCCTGACTCCTAGGATCTAAAGACCAGAGATCTAGTCCATAGAAGGAAAAAGTACAGAGAAATTATCTCTGCTTTACTAGGATGAATATTTGAACTGACTATATTTTTAGTTAATGTTTTCAGGTTCAGAGTGTTTTAATGGTTAATTTTTTCTTGAAAATGTCAATAAAATAACAACTATCTATTATCCTTATAACAATATGATTGTAACATTAGCTAATTTGTTTTGAGTGCCAGGTATTGGGTTAGATGCTTTTTCATCGTGGTTCATTTCCTTTCCTCTTGACAACCACTCCACAAGGAAAGTATCTTTTCCTTTTTTTACAGTCAAGGGCACAGACTTGGTGAGACTAAGTAACCTAAATCAAACAGCTAATAAGTGTGGAGGGACCATTTATTATGCCTTTCTGACTCTAATTCTTGGGCCCTAGAGGGAGTAGGAAAACAGAACACTTGCTCAGAGACTATGTATGTGTTGTGCGGCCAACTCTACAGACATCAAACAGTGTCTGACTGTAGGGCAGACAGGAGAGGAGATTAAAGAAATCACTCTTGTTAAAAGAGTGATAGCAATTGGGGATAGAATGGTCATAGTTTGGAGTGTTCTGGGGCAACTCTGTAGATCCCCAGTTTGTAGTTATTTCTAATTTTGTTTCAACAAGAATTTAAATTGTGTGCATCTTGAGGCTGACCACTGTGCAACAATGAACTGGTTTGCTGGGAGCCACAGTAGCCAAACCCCCAGCATCTGCATTTCAGTGCAGTTTGTTATTCTCTGCTGGTCACTGCTATGATCAGTAACTGTCATGAAATGACAAACTTTGTTTCATGGTGGAAATTGGCTTAAAAACAAAGTCACTTACCCATCCTCTTTATCATACTATGGAGAATGCTAAATAGTCTAGGAATATGACAGTTCCTGGCTATACAAGAAAACAAAATAAAATCCTTTATAAATCACACTTCCATCTTGCAGCTCTTAAGGGATCAGTTATAGCCTATGATTTACAGGGACTACCACAGGAATAATAATATTTGCAAATTGAGGATATAACCCTTGTGAATATCAAGAATACTCAGGTTTTAGAAATCCACATGCAAAATAATGAATTTGGACCCCTAATTCAAACCATATACAAAAAAAAACTCAAAATGGATAAAAGACCAAAATGTAAGAACTAATACTGTAAATAAAACTCTTAAAATAAAACGTAGGTGTGAATCTTAGTGATCCTAGATTAGGCAACGGCTCTTTAGATATGACACCAAAAGCAAAAGCTTACCACACGAAAAAATAAATAAGTTGGACTTCTCTGAAATTTAAAACTTTTTTGCATCAAAGGACACTATGAAGAAAATGAGGAGGCAGCTCACAGAATAGGAGAAAATATTAGCAAATCGCATACCTGATAAGAGTCTTATATTCAGAATATAAAAATGCTTACCACTCAACAATAAAAAGATAAATAACCAAACTTAAAAATTGGCAAAGCCTTTGCCAAAGACATTTTCCCAAAGAAGATATGCAAAAGGCAAATAACACATGCAAAGATGTTCAACATCGAGAGTCACTAGAAAAATCTCAATCAAACTCACGAGACACTACTTAATACCACTAGTGATTACAATTTTCAAAAAAGAGAAAACAAAAAGATGGACAGTAACAGCTGTTGGCAAGGATGTGGAGAAATTGTCACTCTCCAGCATTGCTGGTGGTAACACAAAACGTGAGAGGGGAACTTTGAGAGTTCCTCAAAAAACTAAACATAGAATTACCATATTACTTGGCAACTCTACTATGTAATCAAGAATCTGACTTAATTTTTCGATGTTTACTGACAGCTTTTAAGTTTCACCCCTCTCTCTTCCCCTTTTCCCCGTAACTGGGCAAACTGATAAGAAAGCGTGGGTATTCCCTCTTTTAGCACTGCTAGGAGATTCAAACTACTAACCCGCCTTCACTTGTGTGGGAACCATCATCCCAGCTTCACTCCCTAACCAAAATAAAAAACTCCAAACGAATATTCTATTCTTTCTCTCTTAAGAAAATTTTGGACCACCTTAGGAAGCCTGCCCTACTCTCCCTAGAAAGCCTCATTATAATAAAACTTGTTATACCCGCTTGGTATGTGTGTGCCATCATCAGTCTTGATATGCAAACCAAATTTAGCTAGGGGCCCATCCTGTTTCTACATAATGACCACTGCAGACTCTTAGGATATGCCCAAGAGAATTGAGAGCATAAGTTCATACAGAAGTTATACATGGATGTTCACAGCTGTACTATTCATAAGGTCCAAAAAGTGGAAAAAAGCAAATGTCCATCAACTGAGTAATAAGTAATTAAAATGTAGTACATCCATAAAATGGAGTATTAGCCATGAGAAGGAATGACTCCCCAGGTTTGTCTCCTTCAAGCAGAGCTTTTGTAACTTCATTCCTTGCTCAAAAAATGCTAATGACTCATTAATCACAGAATTAAAATCCAGTCCACTGTAATGTTTATCAGGACTGTGTATAATCAAACTCAGTCCTCATCTGTTTATGTTTTTCATTATCCCCGTTCAACCCTTATGTTCTGGAAAAACCAAACTTGCCCAGACTTCCTTCCTTCTCATAGTGTCCCTGTACTTGGGTATATTTATCTTAGCTTTGTTTTGTTGTTTTTTGTGAGGATGATTAGCCCTGAGCCATCTTCCTCTACTTTGTATGTGGGATGCCTCCACAGCATGGCTGATGAGTGGAGTAGGTCCACACCCAGGATCCAAACCTGCAAACTCTGGGCTACAGAAGTAGAATGTGAGGAACTTTAACCACTCAGCTGTGGGGCTGGCCCCGCCTTAGCTTTCTGAGTTCTTTATCTTTGAGGCCAAAGTATAAGCTACCCCCATCTCCTCTCTAGCATCTTTTCTCCCCTTCCTGATATCCCAAAACATTCTCCTCCCAATTTTGTACTTAGACTTATTTTGTCCCTGTTGTAACTTTTCTATTTCATTCTAAAATCCTTGGCAGCAGAATAAATACTTTTTTTAACCTTTTCTTTTTAAGATGTAGATACTAAAAACAAATGTACTCATGAAAAGGTAAGCGACTGAACAGGTGAGTAAATTACAATTTGAATAACCTAGCAAAGTGTGCTGCGAATGCATAAAAGAGGAAATACTGGGCCTAAGAAGTTTAGTTTTTTAATTCCTCTTTCATTTATTTTTTTTTCACCTTGAAATAGTACTTTTTGAAAGTTTCTAGCATTCCTTGTGTAATGGTTAATAAGTAACCCGGAGGCATTTTGCATTTTCATTCATCTCAGAAAGCTCTACGGTATCATTTTGTGATGAGTACAGATTTATAATAATCATGTAAAGTCTTGAACTTTTATTGCTTCGTATTGTACATATTAATCGACTTCCTTCTGTCTCTTAGACATTGTACTAGGTTCCATGGATACTGTAGTGAACTCTGCATGGGGAGGGTAGACCCTGCTGGGGGAAGAATAGCCTGGGGAGGGGAAATAAATCCAAGGCCCTGAGAACAGGAAAGGGCTTGACTTGCTGGGTTATAAATAAAGAAGCCAAAGTGACTGAGGCATTGTGACTGAGCCATGGTGACAGTAATGTGTAATGAATTTGAAGAGTTAGATGCTAGATTACACAGGGCTCGGCATGTCATTGTCAGGAGAATAAGTTTTATGCTAACAACAATGACAATCCACAGACAGGATTGAAGTAGCAACACACTCAGAGTAAACGTAAGCTTGGAAAAGTTAATTCAGTTAATTTAGTATGCTGCTATGTTGAAAATGGATTGAACAGAAGCAAAAGTGGAACCAGAGAGAATGATTGGTGGGATCTTATTGTATTAATTCGAGTGAGAGATAAGGGAGCCTTAGACCAAGTAAAAGTGAAGCCAAGAAGAAGTGTACAGATTTAAGAAGAATTTTGTATCTAGAAATAACAGAATTTCATTTACTCAGATGGGGAATCCCTTCTGGGCATTGGCATAATGCTTATGTAGCTTTGAGTATCCCAGGCTCTAAGACTGACAATCCAGTGAACTGGATGGTGGATTTCAAGGACAGAGTGGCTAGAAGAACATTATGGAAGGTTCTAGAAGGCATGGGCTTTATCTTGCTGGTCTGTCCAGTATCTATAACAGTGTTTAATACATAGTTGAGACTCAATGAACCTTTGTCTAATGAATAAAATAGAATTTACCAATGACTCATAAGAGCATGATTAACTCATCGGATGGGATATGGAGGAAAACTCTATTGATTTGGGGGTAAATGGTCCTATATAGGTTTACTTTTACCATCTCCTCTGACAGTAATTCCAAATGCACTCATATTAGCAGTTAGTATCAGGGAGGCATTCTAGGAGATGTCACAGTTCGGAGGAGGATACAGTGTTTGGAATGAGAACTAATTATGAATCACAATTTCATGACTTTATAGCTCTGTTGGCCATGAAAACTTTACTTAACCTCCCCCAGCTTGAGTGTACTCATCTGTAAATTGGACATAGTATTATATTCCTTGAATAGTTGTAGTGAGGTCCAATTACATGTAAATACATGAAAAATACCAGGAATAGTGGCACTCAATAAGTGGTAGTTCTTAAAATGAACTCTAGAGTCCTTGGTTACCAAGAGGACTGAAATTAAAGAATTATCTCCAGACTAATTTAAGGCTATTCTTCCTCTAAGACAATGTCTCTCAGAATGTGATCCTTTGACTACTCCCATTAGACATACCCTGGAAGTTTGGAATAAACTTATATTCTAGAGCTTTCCCCAGCTGAATGAATTGGAATCTCTGGGACTCTCCTTTTTATAAATAAGATCTCTAACCTCCCACAAAATATCATGCATCCTGAAGTCTGAGACCATGGTTTCATGAGCTCTTGATAAAACTCTGTGTCCTCAGTTCCAAAAGCTCTCTCTTGTTCTACTGCAGAAGGATCTCTTGGGACACTTAACATGTAAATGTTGATCGAGATCACCATTACTGATTGAGATAGCAGTTCATTAGTTAGTTGCACTTCCTTAGGTGTTTGAACTGCAAAGACATGAATGATGAATACAATATCAAGCCCTTTATACCCTTTTTATTTGTCTTACCAAATCTGATTTCCACTTATTTAGAAATGGAAAAAGATAATTCCACTTTTCATCTAACTTCTAAACTGCTGTAGCAATTGTATGCGTTACTCAACTATTTCTATCATGAAGATTTCAGCTTATCGAAGGGCACATCTCGGACTCAGTCCCTTCAAGAGGCTCAGGGCAGAAAAAAATCAATTACATTTTAATGGCCTATTTTGCTTTCTGTTTATTTTTTTAAGTGACTCCTGTAACACCTTTCCAAACCATGCTCTTCAGAGACTGAATTCCATTCTCCCGTTATTTCTTTCCTGGTGACTGGATTTGAGGTGCTGGGATTCTGTGATTTTTCTCTCTGCTTTTTCCACAGGAGAGCTTTTCTGGTTGTATTTCTCTTGCCTGCCTCTTTGTTAAGTTCCACCTTGTCTTGTTCACTCTAAACCATTGGCCTCTCTATTACTGAATCCTTCCCCTCCTTCTTCCACTTAGGCCAATAGCACAGTATGCTCTAGCATCCAATGTGAAAGATTAAGAGCAGAGAAAGAAGGATGACTTAGCCTTTAAAAGATTCGCATATGTTAATTATACTTCAATACAGGTACAATTTCCTTTCATCTTCCTGTCTCCTGCCCTTTTATTTATACCCTCTAGGTTCTGTCTTGTATTGGGTAAGATCATCAGAAACCACATATACTGGGATAAAAACTCAGATCGTATCTCGGTATCTACCCAGCCTTCTCCCTGGTATCCACCCTACCTACTGAGTAATACAATGATTATAGTAATTAAAAGGGAATAAAGAAAGACAAGGGAGAAGTCTGAAGAATTAGTATTCCTTGTAAATATTAAAAACTCTCCATTTAAAAGACATCACTCAAAATTCTGGAAAACTGTAAGGAAGATGAGTCTTTCACAGAAGAGCTCCTAGGCTAAACTCTGATTGAGTTCAAGTGCAAGTCCAAGTAAAAGGAGTAATCTGTCCTCAGAGGCACACATTCTCTTATCTAAACTTGTCATCTACATAAGGAAACTTCATGGCCAAAGACCTTAGAGCCAAATCCGGTGCCCTACTTTCTACTCATTTCTTTTTGGCATCTGGTATCATCTATTCCATCTGCTCCCTTTAATGGTCTCTGTTCACTACCATATTTAAAAGTTTCATTTTGCTCTATATTTAAGTTGTAAATCTACTTAATTTCTTTAGGAGATAAGTATATAATATTTCTTAAATTATTAAAGAAAAAAAAATCTCATTTCTATGCCACAGTAGTTCCCAAATGCCAGTCTGAGAAACAGTGAGGGGCCACGAGTAACTTCTCACTCCTCTGTAGTAAAAGAAAAGAAAACAGAAATCTAGAATTTTTAAATAAAAATATATTAATTTAATAAAAAGAAACATTCTTTATTCTGACATTTTTGTCCTTGCTTTTTTTTTTTGGTATTTAATCCTTCTGTATTTTTAAAAAATTATAATTACATTAGCTTTCAAGGTTTTTTAGTGTATTTTTGGTAAAATAAAATTAACAACCCTATATTCTCCATTTTCCTTTTTTTCTCTCTTCTCAACCAAATTTTACCAATCCATGAAATCTAATTCTAGAAATACACATTTTGATTGGAAAATTGTCCCTCTAAAAATCAAGCAGCATGTTTCTTGGCTCTATCAGTTCAGAACCATAAATAAAGCAAGAGCCACTGATTCTCATTTCATGAACAGATGTGGCAAAGACTGGAAGGTGAGTCCCAATTATCCTGCCTCCTAGTACTCATGCCTTTGTGTCACCCCTCCCCTTGAGTGTAGGCAGGGTTTGTGAGTTGCTCCAAATTGATTTATTATGGCAAAGGTGCAGGGACGGCACTTGCCTGATTTTGTTAGAGAAGATTCAATGCCCCTCTTGCTGTGAGACTCTCCCTTGCTGACTTTGATAGAGCAAGTAGCCCATCAAAGAGAGGCCCATTTGCAAGGAACTGAGGGCAGGCTCCGGCTGTTGACCAGCAAGAAACTGAGACCCTCAGCCCTTTAGGCTGTCAATAACCATGGGAGCTTGGAAGAAGATCCTTTTCCGGTCAAAGCCAGATGAAACTCCAGACCTGGCTGATGCCTTCACTTGCATCCTTGTGAAACCCTGAAGCAGAAGATGCAGCTAAACCGCACCTGTAGTCTTGACCCAGAGAAATAGTGAGATAATAAATGTGTGTTTTTCAAACTGTTCAGTTTGTAGTAATATTGTTACGTGCAGTAGATAACTAATAAAAATAGGAATTGAATAAACTATATTCAATTGGAGAGCTCTGAAGAAGTTCTAGATTGGGAAGTGTTGGGTTATTCAACTCAGTAAAATTCTATGTTAATATATCTCCTTTCATGTTTTTTTGCATTTAAAATGTTAAAAGTCTTTGCAGTCTTAATGATTTGAACTCAAAAGAATATTTAGTGTGCTTTAACTGAAATGATTTTAGCACAATAATTTCCACTTGTCTCCAGTAATGGGAAATGCTTTAGTAACCCCACTGCTGGGGGTTACAGAACATAATTGTCATGTGAAGTCATTTGCACTGTTCATTGAGTCATATATTAGCATGACTGGAAATATGCATTAGTTAAGATCAGAAGAGTCATCAGACAAAAATGTGTGATAACAAGTAGGAGTTGCTAATCCAGTTTTGAATCATACATCCGAATCAAATCTTTTCCTATGCATTTTCTGATCCTCATTCGCTTTGGGATCCCTATGCACAAAACTGATCATTCACTCCCATTACACATTCTCTCGTATTGACTTTTGACTGGAACGCAAAAGAAACCTAATTATTTCTTATATTTTTGAGCTGAATAATATGACAATTCTCTGCAGAAAAAGACATTCAATTCAACCTGATAAGCATTTACCCAGTAACTTACAAGTGCAGGGGAGGGAAGGTATGAAATTGAACAGAGAGCATAAAACTTTCTCCCTATCAGATAGTAGATATTCGGAGAAGGGAGTTCTCAGAGAATGTGATTTTTTACCTTTTTTTAGGAAATAAGTCAAAGGTTTTGGAAACTGTTAAACATCCAGTAGGGTTGCTGGAGGACACTCAAAAGTAACTATTTCCCAAAGCTCTGCACTAGCCTAAAATGCCAAGGTTGCTGATTAAAATACGATGTAGAGAAACTGTCATTTCCAGTCCAAAGACCTGAGGAACCTGTAGTTTTAACTTGCAACCAATCATCAACTATCAAATCATCAACTAAAGTGAATTGATTGAATGCCTCTTTACCAACAGATAATTTTTACCCTCCATTGTTAATTTTTTTAATTTATTGTTTTAATCAAGGCCACTATCTAATCTATAAAATGAAGGAGTTGAACTAAAAGGCTTCTCAGAGATATGAAGAACATGATGCAGGGTGACTTTATCTGTCAAGATGAGTAGAGAACAGCAACATCAAACATTTTGGAAAAGACAGAAAAACTCGGTTAAAGAACCACTTTTAGTGAATTTGGAGCTGGTGGTTTTATTTTAATTTGGAAAGCAACTTGTCTTTTCATTTGATTGATTCACCTGGGAGGAGAAGCCTGCTTTGGGGGATCAACAATGTGACTTAGTCAAATTTAACTCCACAAAACAGATGGTCATCTGCTACATGCCAGACAGTATGCTAGGCACTAGGGATCCAGAAGTGGATAGACCAGCATGGTTCTTATCCTATGGAGCGTACAGTCCAGAAGGAAGGAAGATATTAAAACTGTAATCACAAATATGATGAGTGTTATAAAAAGAGAAGCATGAGATATCATGGGAGTATGTTGGAAGGAGATGTCACATGCTCTCATGTATGAGGGAAATACCCACATGGGATTTTCTTCATTTACTAAAAAATGTCAATGTAGGTAACCTCCCAAAGAAAAGGCTTCCTATGTTCCTCACTAGACTTTCCATGTGCCATCAGTACATCTAATGCAGTGTTTTAGTCCAGGCATTTATCTCAGAGTTCCTATCCAAGTGTCCAACAATTTGTTATGACACCACAAAGAAACCGATATACAACTCACAGCATTAGTTTAAAGTAGAATATATTTCCAGATATAAAGGATCAGAGGAAGACAATTAATCCTCGGTGAGCAGCATCTGTCCTGCATGTCATGGAATGTGCCAGGCACATGATCTCACCAGTCCTACAATGTAGACATTTTTTCCCATTTAGCATGAGAGAAACTATACCTTTATTATACATTCAGTAAGTATTACTGCCAGGCATTGTTCTCTTTGCTGGAAATATAATAGTAAACAAATAAAAACATGACCTTTGCCCTAATTGATCTAAGAATCTAGATGGGAATGGGAGAGACACATGATCATCAAGTAAATAAAAAATAAACAAGATTCTTTCATTCAGTGACAAGTGCTGAACAGCAAATCAAACAATATGATACAGAGTGATGGAGAACGTGTTGTATAGTTCAGAGAACAGGCATGATAGTGAAAGATTCAGGGATGGCTCCTTTGAAGAAGCACCTTAAAAGGCGAGAAAAGCTGCCATGTTGAAGAGCTAGGGATGATTGTACCAATTAGAGGAAACAGCTAAGAAAGGCCTGGAAGAGAGGATAAACTTGGTAGTCTGAGAAACAGAAATATGGCCACGGTGAGATAAATAAAAAGAGAGTATTATCCAATGAGGTCAGAGAATTAGGCAGGAAACAGCTTTGCGGGCTAAGGTAAGGAGCTTGATTTTTTTTTTTTAAGGCTATCAATGACCTTTGGAAGACTATGAGCAGAGGAATGACATGATCAGAATTAGATTTCAGAAGATTGTTCTGGCTGCCACATAGAGAATAATCTGCAAAGGATCAATCATCTCACAGTAAGTGAAAGAGCTGGGCTGCCTTGGACCACAGTTATGGCTGTGGAGATGGGTTGTGGTTTGGAGGTAGAATTGGCAGGTCTTGTGAGGGACTGAAGATGGGTAGTGAGGAGAGAGGGCAATCAAAAATGACACTCAATATCGCATATTTTAAAAGAGCAAATCTCTGATTTATACCTGATTGGGTCTGATTTTTAAATCCTAAGTTTTCTCAACATCCCTAAGGAATATTCTAGAAAAAAAAAGTGATTCATAATTCTCAATTGCTCTAACCATCTAAAACTGTTTTATTTCCTTACCAATTCACCCAGATAGGTACCCACTATGTTGTAACATAATTCTTGTTATGCATATCGACAATGCTATAGTTTAGTGTTGAATAATATCATTAGTCCTTGATATACAAGATTAATCTATTCTATTTATTCAAACTCCATTCTTCTGGCTTAGGATAAAATCTCTCTTACCCCTTAAACCTTCAGTAAATTCCTATATACCCTCTGTTCTGACACAATGTGCATCTTTAAAATGGAAGGCAGCCCATTTGTGTTTGATAAATCGGAAATGATAACAATGCAAGGAGTAGTGTTAGTTCACATGTGATTTTTCCTCACGTGCCCATATTTCTCAGAGCACACTGGCATAGCCAAACACAGCAAGGTATGGAGGAATTTCGTAATGCTGAGAATGCAGGTTTATCCCTCATGCTTCTTCTTGGCTTGGTTTGATCACATGCTCTGGCTTGGAAGTGCTCATTAAGCAATTTTCCCTGAGCTTTGAACATTCTTCCTCAGTCTCCATAACTTCACAGACTCAGTACATCCTTATATTCCATTCTATCAAAGGACCCTCACCTTCCTGAATGCTGAATGTAAAGTGTAAAGTCCTGTATTTCCTGTCGCACTTATTGAATAGAAGTCAATCATGTTTTAAACATTTCACTAATTTTTGTTAGGATTGTTATTGTTTTGTTAACTGCTCTGATTCCAGAATTGTTGGTCCTTAGTGAATATGTTTTAGCTGTTCACAAATACATTGTTAGCTTCTAGATCTTTAGGTAAAACATAGATTGCATCTCATTATTTTAAATTCTCGCCATTTCTTTCCCTTCCGCCCTCGTTCCCCCTCAGTGTCTACCTGATATAGTATTGACACAATAAGGGCTTCAGAATGCTTATTAAATGGCCTTAAATAATCCTGCATCCAAAAGACATGCTCATAATAAATAAGACCCACAGTATCTTGCATTATTTTGATAATTAAAGTTTTGCCAGATATGTGAACACCTGTCCTCTTGTACTTAATATTAGCTAAAAAATACTACTTTAGACATAACTTTGAAATAAATTAATATTTAAAAAATTATTAGAATATTTCAGATCAGCTGTCATAAACATTGATAACAAATTGTCAGGATTTTCTTTGCCCTCAGTCCAATTTCTTAAAAATGTATTATTTAGATTTTAAAAGGAAACGTACCAAGATAAGAATTTTAGAGTGCTAATAAACAAAATTTCCCTCCTTTAAGAGCCAGTACACTTACTAACCAGAGAAGCATAAAAGATGATAGATTTACACTTTATATGTCACTCTTCCTAAAATTCCTTAATAAAAAATACAGATTCTTTCATTTTAAGAGTGCTGCTTATTCTAGAATGAAATTATTTGCCTTGCCATTCTGTGCATGTAGAGATTATCTGCACTCGATTTTTCATATTAAAATAAAGACTTCTAATTACTTCTCATTAGGATTTACTCAGTCTTCCTCAAAGCACAGCAAACCCTGTTTCACTTTCACCTCTTTTCTTAAATAAACAAGACATTTCATTTCCAATACTTACTGAGCTAACCACAGTCCATCAGAGGCTGAGATACTATAGTCAGAGTGCTGAGCTCAAAGGCTTGACAAAATAATCAGCACTTAGAGTAAATTGCCAGAAAGAACGGGATAAATAGGCCATTTTAAGTCCTTTCTGACTTACTGAAATACCAGTTTGAAATTACAGCTGGAGTTCATAGAAAGTCCTTGAAAACTCTGAAATTTAACAACCCACTCTCTGCTTGTCCATCAGCAATGACCTTCATTATGAAAAAGCATGATTTCAAGCTCACTTCCTAGCAGGTTAAGCTTATTTCAGGCATAGTCGTCTACAAATTAAACGAACAAACGAGAAAACTTATAGTGGAGGAGGTCGATTCCTGAAATGGGCTTCAATGGTCCTGGAAATCCAAGTCTAGCCTTGGAGAAGAGAGTTGTGCTGAGCACTCCAATATCTGAGTCTTCCCCCCGACTCCTCCCATCACCATCAATTTTCAGTAAAGATAAGGGGAAGCCAGTTTGCATGAGGTGTTTAGGCTCCAGTCACTTTGCCCTAGGCTATTCTCTTCATTGCCTCCTTGAGAGAATCAATACCAGCAGTGAAGGTGAGAGTGACAATTGCCAATGGCTCTCATCAGTTTCTTCAACATGCTTTCAACAACAAATATTGCTGTAATGAATTTACCAGAATGTGAATAAATAGCATGTTCGAATTCCTAGATAATAATAACAGCCAGCCTTTACTAAACCTCTACGATGGGCCACTCATTCTCTCTGTTTCTTCTCCCTTTTTGACTTAACCTCCATCTAACACAAACACTACTGCAAAGGAAGTTTTATCATTACCTACTCACTCAAGGGCTTCTTTCCTACAATTGTCCCTTTCGATTACAAAAAAATGCATTTTCACTTTCTCCTGAACAATCACCCATTGCTATAAGTTCCATCCAAAAAACTAGCACTCTCTAAATTTTTTTTTTTTAATCTCTCATAATTCCACATCCCCTACTAGGCACCGTCAATCCCATTTATTTTCCTTTTATAGCAAATCCTTCATAGAGTTATCTATGTGCATTGTCTGCCTTTGGTTCCCTTACTTCTCTCGTGCACACATTCTAGTCAGGTATTCAACTCTGCTATTCTTACAATCTTGCTCTTGTTAACCAACTCAATGGTTAAATCCTGGTCATCATCTTACTAAACCTTTCAGCAGCCTCTGAATAAGGAAATCATTCTTTTCTTCTTGAATCACTTTCTCTACTTAGCTTCAGGAACATCGGTCTCTTCTGGTGCTCCTACACCTTTGCTGCTTCATCTCAGCATCCTACCCCCTTGTCCGATCTCTAAACAATGAGGTGTCCTAGGGGTTATTTTGAGGACCCCCCCTCTTTTATCTCTACAATGTTTTCCATAGATAACCTCCTCCAGTCTTGTGACCATAAATATTAGCTATATTATTATGATTGCCACATTTAATTTTCAGTCCAAATCTATCCCGAGCTTCAAATTTCTACTTTTAACTTCCTTCTCAACATCTCTGTTGAGATATCTAATACGCATCTGAAACTCAGTATGTCTTAAACTAAACTTTTAATTCAGTCATTGTCCCAACTTGATTTTCTGCAGCAGTGCCCATTTGAGGTATGGGCAACTCCATCCTTCCAGTAGATGAAGCCAAAAACCCTGAAAAAACCTTTATTTCCCTCAAGTGCTATCTACCATCTATAAGTAAATGTTACGGACTGTATCCTCAATATATTTTCAAAATCTGACCATTTGTCACCACTTCTATTGCTAATAACCAAATTTGTACAAACTACAATTATATCTTGCCTGCGTGATTACAACAACCTCCTAATTGGTTTCCTTGCTTCCACTATTTTTTCCCCCATACAGTTAATTCTCCACTTGTCACCCAAGGTGATACTTCTAAAATATATGTTAGGGATCATTTCTTTCTCCCTATTCAAAACCCTCTAATAGCTTCTCAACTTGCTAAAAGTAAAACCCAAGATCTTTACCATTGTCTAAAAGGCCCATATGCTTGGCCATAGATTCTCTCTCTCAATTCATTTACTTCTAATATATTTTCATTATGCAGACATAGTCTTGTAACTGAGACTGAACAGAATCTCTGGGCAGCATCAGATTGCTTTGTGTAATACAGTGGAGTTGCTAGGAGACTCCATCATATATTTCCCGGAAAATAGCTGCATCTCCCAGATAGACAAAAGGGAGGGTGTCATAATACAAAAAATCAGAGTTTGGGGAGAAATAAGGTGCAAGGATTTGAAGGAATAAGTATACTTAATATTTAATTTTAAATTATGTTGCTAAATTGATCACTCGCAGATTAAGAAATCTTTGAGACTGTCTTGTATAAAAAAAAAAAAAGCCTTATTTGGATGGTTTGTGTGGAACACAAGGACAAAAAGATATGTTGCAATATCTGGGTCTGTAAGTTTGGAAAAGAGATGCTATGTCTCTATCAGTGAGCTATTCTTAAACTGAACAAAGACAGTGCGAGAGCTCAGATCTACGTGACCAGAAAAATACAATCTCCTCCTGTACCCAAACCTCTAGAGACAATGAGAATGTCTGCTTCCACTATCCACAAATTAGATTGGGTCTGTGTCCATTTCCTTTCAATGTATTGAACTAGTCATCATCATCATCACCACGTAATGGGACTCATAATCGGAGTCATGGTGACTTCTGATGTCCAGAGTTTGTAATTATAACTTCCTGTTTTGTTAATCCCACATCCAAAAACATTCTAGAGTCTTTTTTTTTAACTTTTTATTGAGATTATGATAGTTTACAATCTCGTGAAATTTCAGTTGTACATTATTGTTTGTCAGTTGTGTTATATGTGCACCACTTCATCCTTTGTGCCCACCCCACACCCTCCCTTTCCCCTGGTAAACACTAATCTATTCTCTTTGTCTACATTTTTAAATTCCACATATGAGTGGGATCATACAGAGATAGCCTTTTTCTGTCTGGCTTATTTCATTTAACATAATACCCTCAAGATCCATCCATGTTGTTGTGAATGGGATGATTTTATCCTCTTTTATGGCTGAGTAGTATTCCATTGTATATATATACACCATATCTTCTTTATCCAATCATCAGCCAATGGGCACTTAGGTTGCTTCCACATCTTGGCTATTGTGAATAATGCTGCAATGAACATAGGGGTGCATGGGTCTCTTGGAATTTCTTATTTCAAGTTCTTTGTATAGCTACCCAGTAGTGGGATGGCTGGGTCATATGATATTTCTATTTTTAGTTTGCTGAGAAATCTCCATACTGTTTTCCATAGTGGCTGTACCAGTTTGCATTCCCACCAGCAGTGTATGAGGGTTCCTTTTTCTCCACAACCTCTCCAACATCTGTTACTTTTTGTTTTGGTTATTTTTGCCATTCCAGAAGTCATTTTAAGGGTGAGTTCATGTCTGTAAGTGCTACTCTAAAGTATTTACAAAGAGCATTCTCAAGGCATTTTCTAAGAAACATATTCCCACTATCACTACACCTTTCTTTCTAGGAGGAGAAACTGAGGAAGATATGGAGTAAGTGGTTAGTGCAAGGCTACACAGCTGTTAAATGATAGGCGTGTATCATTGTTCTTTCTGTCACAATACCTTGTTCTCAAAATTTCCAAGAAATGATCACCATCTCCAATTAAGGCTAAAACAAGAATTGCTTAATTCTATGCTCTTATTTGAGCTTTGGATTAGAGAAATTACTTTGCATTTAGAGGTGCACTTACCTTGACAGGCATTCCGTGCATTCTCTTATTCTTTTTTTGTATGGCCAAGTTCTCCTAAAATTTATATTTGCTTGCCTATTTAGGCAGAAATATACCTTCTGAAGCCCTGCATTGTTTCATCTCACGTTATTCACAATGTCTACGCGGTGATAATAAGTGACTAGACTTTTGATCACTTTGAATACAGTTGCATTTTCTGAGGTTTCCTGAAAGCAGCCATGGCAAATCCTGAGCTTACTTGGAGAGTCATAGAAAAGATACATTACTACAGCTGAGTTATTCTGAGTTATTGTATCTATCCATCAAGTTATCTGAATGAGAAGTTGTAATCAGACATCAAACGTATCATTAATTCAAATGTATCATAAAAAGCAAGCAAGTAAGTAACCTTTGAATCAGAATGAATGCATGTGAAGAATTTCATATTAAACAGATTGCATTTAAAAATTCCTTTGTTTTATGCTGAGGAAGATTCTCCCTGAGCTAATATTTGTTGCCAATTTTCCTCTATTTTGTGTATGAGTCGCTGTCACAGCATGGCCAATGATTGGTGTAGGTCCAGGCCTGGGATCTGAACACTTGAACCAGGGCCACCGAAGCAGAGTACACCAAACTTAACCAGTATACTATGGGGCTGGCCTGACTAATGCATTGTTTAAATGGAGCCAATGAACCTCTCCATGGAAACGTAAATGATAAGAGATACTTATTTTTTTTTTTCATAGATAAGAAGGCACAGAATGAAAAGATCCCACAAGGATGAAACAGAGAATCCTTACCCAGCAGTCTTCACCTCATATCACCACATCCAAGCGTCAAGATTATTTGCCAGCTTCAAAAGGCATGTTTACTTGAAAACTCATATCCGCCTGCTAAGCTTATGGCTCTCTTTTTCAGTAGGTCCCACAGGATAAGAACAACCTTGGTTTCAGTTCACCTTGTTATCCACCTATTGCAGGGAGACCTCAAGCTTAAAATAATGAGAGCCAAAGGACTTTGAACCATTGTGATTTTCAACGTTTTTCCCGGAAATAGTTATATTTAATTGTCCTATGTGGAATTCAATCAATCAATAAACAAAATGTAAGAGTCTTCACACACACACACACACACACACACACACACCCTAGTGTATAGGCTCATAATTTTGCATTCCTTTATTCTGAAGCTGAGGCACACAAAAGTAGCCTTAGAATGTGTCATTATAATTCAGCCAAGCTACTAGCTACTACTCAGTGTTAATTATGCATAAAAACCAAAGAGTGTTATTTATGGCTGCTCTGGGATGGATGTATTCATACTGTACAGTCAGGGTCTCCCTATGGGCGGCTGCTTCATCAGTGCTCATTGAATTTAAAAGGCACTCTCCAGATTTATTTCAGGGGGGAGCCTCTGAACCCAAGGGCCACCTTGATTGAACCGGTCTCAACAGTTGCTCATCTCACCCCCTGAGAAGCCACTGGCTTTGAGCTTGATTAGGCTCTGATTGATGTGTGCACCTTAAATCAGCTCCCAGGAAGCCTATAAAGAATGAAATGCCACGAAACTGCAAGAGCTCAGATAGATACATACAGTGGAATCGGCTCTGATGGAGCCTCATCTCAGACACGTGGTGCATGTGGATGTTGACCAGCGGGTCAGACTATCCTGCCTGGCTTCTAAATATGCAGTTGGAACAGCATTGACATGAAATGAGAGACCGGTTCAGAGGTTAGCAGCATTTGGTATAGCTGAATGATATCAGAGATAGCAGCGTCTGGCAGGCTACCACTCCCACTTATAGCTGCAACTTTCATGCCCTTTTCTTTCTAGAGAGAGTAAACTCTCATTCAGGGTGCCTTCTTATTGAGTAGTGACTTTGTGCTAGGCATGGAGTTAAGGGCTTTACACAAAATGCCACTGAATTTTCACAATGACATGGAAAACAAACTGGTTATTGCTACCATTTTGCAACAAAGGAAATAAGGTGAAATAATTTGCCCAAGGTCACATAACTAGCAAGTGGCACAGCCAGCAATTCAATGCACATGAGTCTGCTCCAAAGCTTGTGTTCTTATTGCTGCTTTATACACTCCTTCTGGAGCCAGGTACCCGAGGGTTACTGTAGATATTCAATAAGAACAGGATTTCCTTTTGACCTTGTTATAAATCTTGTCAATTTGCTGTTTTCTTGTTTAACTTGAGGGATGACTCAGGTCTCGAGGATTTGTGAGTTTGTCTTGCAGAAGAAAGAGAATGCCTGCGGGGAGCCTGCGATCATGAGACGGCAGGCCCGCAGCGGCCACTGCAGATTTCCCAGGGGCTTATGGAGAGTGACCCCTTGGTTTTTCTGGAGCTCTTCCTGCCGACCCCCTTAAGCTCTATAAAGCCCCGCTGCTTTTTGCTCCGGTTAAGGTGGATTCGTGTGAATCCATGCTCCCACCTTCTCATCTTGGCCAACTTGAATGGGGCCTTTCTCCATCTCCAAGCACCAGTGTCTCAGTGTGTGGCTTGCTGTGCATCGGGCACATAAATTTGAGATTAAGAGGTTCGGTATCACTTCTGTTGATCCTTTGTGCTACTGTTTCTCCCTTCTGTGGTTTTCATATTCTGATATGGTTTCTTCTCCTTTTTTCCTTTTCCTTCGACCTATTGTTGATTTCCTCCACCCCTTCTGCCATTAAATCTTCTCCTTGAATCAAAGGTCTCAAAAAATAGCTAGGTTAGGTGTTTATTATAGTGATAATATGTTTGAACAAAAGATAAAATACCTTTTCACCAAAGAGTGGTTTGGCTGCTAAATTACAGGTTTTCCATTGAGAATATGAAATGCCCACACCTCACGTCTCAGAGCATCATGATGGAGCAAAGAACTAGAGAGGAGTCACACTGGCCTGCTGATGTTAGGGTGTTATTTTTTTCCACCAGGTTATGCAAGATACAAAGAAAGATATCTCAGGGCAAATTTTTAACACAATAGCTATTTAGCAGTCCTTGAAGAAAATCTTGAAGATTTGATAAAATGTAACAAAGAAATTCTAGCTAACCCACAAAGTGCTATTTATCTGATCCTACTAGTCACTTTATTGTTCAACCTATAATTGCAAGTAGATTAGGAAACAAAATATCTTTTAGAAAGTTGTCAAATGCAATTTACTCATGCGCCAGCAGTAAGTGGAGAAGTACTTATTGAGGGAATTGTGATCAGCACCTTTCTTATCAAAAACTAAACTTATAAATGAAATGTGATTAAGAACACAGCACAGAACACAAATATTACACTGACTTTCTCAATTTACCCACATCCATCAGCCTACCAGGAAATATGCTTCCCATTCACAAGTAATACATCTAGATAATCCTGCTGCATCCTCAGATCACTTCAAATGATACTGCTATGGAGAAAGATGCACCCTTTCTAATCACATCTCTCGTTTATTCCGGGACCACCATGATGACAAAAGAAGAATTTTGTTGGTCAATTTATTGCCTCCTTAATAAGAAATGATTACCCTGTTAGGTGTCTAAAGCATTGGATAGGATGGCAATATGGATATTGTAAAGATCCCTGGAGCACCAGAACTTGGACAGTCCATACTGAAGCAGAGATAATAGACATACTTTTTCTACTTGCCTTTTGGGACAAGATGGCAACAGAGAATATGGACAATCCAACTTTGGAGTAGTGTGATATATGCCAGTGAAAAAAGTCTGAGAGAATAAAACATGTACTTTCATTCAGTGACTCTGTAGAGAATATCTACACTTGCAAGGCTTCTTACTCTCATGCGCTTTTGATGATTGCAGGATTGTAAACTTCTGAATTATATGCCCACGTCTTTTTGGTACAGACCTCTAAAGTATGCAATGCAATATCTCACACATTAATTGATATTTATTGAATAACATTTTCCAAAGGAAAACACACAGCTTGATGTGAGCTAAAGCCTGAAGGGACTCCATGGGTTGCCAGGGAAAGACCATTATCAAGGGATCTTCTCAAAAAAGAAATGGTCGAAGCAGCAGCAGCAAAGAGAGAATTAATCCCTGCTTCTAAAATACGAATTAAAAGCACACATAGTCTGGTGTAGGGATTAAGAAAAACAAGGTTGGAGTCAGAGAGATTGGGTTTCAAATACTTGCTCTACCTAATACTAGCTATGTGATCTTGGGCAAATTACTTAATCTCTCTGAGCCTGTGTCCTTGGCTGTATGTTGGAGACATAAATAGTTCCTATCTCTTAAAAGCTGTTGTGAAAATTAAAGACACTATATATTATTGTTAAACACATTGCATGGCAAATAAAAATCCTTAAATGTCATTGTTTTATTTCTGCTGTTGATACTTCTGACCTGCTTTCATCTAAACGTCACACAATCCAAAATCAAATCTTCTAAATTAATTCTAGCATAAAAATGAAAACAAATTTATCTTTTGTTTTAATATTAAGTGGTTGAATCTTATTTTTTTAAAAGGTTAGCTAGAATCCCATGTGAAAATGCTTAGCATACTTTGAATAGTAGTTAAAAAATAAAGTCCCAATATTAGCTGAGATCAGGTCTGACATTTCACGTGCATGTCTAATGTAGCTCACAGGCCTAGCAGACAGTGACATTCTTGCTTTAATTTTCAAGCTGCTGAAATTTGAGAGTTAGATATTTCTGTATGCACAGAAGTAAATCAAATTATCTATTCAACGCTCAAGACAAATCCATTTATAGTTTTCAACTTCTCTTGAACATCAATGAATTATTTGGAGCATGAAAAAAGTAAATGCCATGCCATCTTCCTCCTGGGCTCTCATAGTTGGTTGCCCAGGTCAATCACCTTGAGGTTTTAGAAAAAAATATAGATTCCATAGCTAATCTTTGCCTTTTTCATAAAAGTTTATCTCCCTTGGAGTAGTAGTGGCAGAAGTAGTAATGATGGGAGAGGTGGTGGTTCTGATAATAAGAGCTAACGTTGATTGTTTGCTGTGTGCCATGCCGTGTTCTAAGAGCTTTCTACCTCCTTGCTCCGATAATCTTTACCACAGTGCCATTAGATCAGTTTACCATGACCAGGAAGGTAAGTTCTGCCAATCAATACAGCATGAAATGATCTAGTGGTTCAAAGTTTTGGTGTAGAAGAAAAACTGTAGGACATTATAACATGCCTTGTATCCATAGCATAAGAAAATGATGTGGACAAAACAGTATTGCTATATTTTACCTATTTTAAGATTGACATTATTTTCCACTCTTTTAACATCTCTAAAATCAGTAAGCATCCTTCAATCAATAGTGTCATAAAATTGTAATTGGCAGCATTTTCATTTCCTAGATGCACTTAAAATAGCGCATCTTAAATTGATAGTGTTTTACATTAGATAAAATATAGTATTAATTTAGTAACATTTTGAAATTAAAAAAATAATGAAATGTTCCACGAGCAGTTCAGAAGCAGCAATATATTATGTCCAAAAGATTATTTAATCTGTGTATAGATAACATTTGGTGGTATAAGAGTGCCAAAACTTGCAGTAACTCTACAGTTTCCAGGGTTCAGGAAATATTGAGAATTGTTTATTTAGTAGGAGTTTCACCAGAATTCTTCAAGGAGAAGGATTCTGTGCTCAAGTTGGCCAGTAGTAGGCTATATAACCCTGAAACAGTTACTTCCTCTTTGTGTGCATTTTGTTTAGAAAACATTTAAAGGTCATTTCATAAATCTATGATTCCATGCTCTTTTGCTCTTAAAACTTGCTTGAAGTAGGATTTATGGGTACAGGGATGGAGTGAGGTAAAGTCATCTTCTAGAAAACCCAAGAGTCATCAGAGTCAGCATTTTCTCAGCCTAAATTATTAAAGAAGATGTGGCCTGAGTGATTTGTATTAAAAAAAAAAAATAATAGCTTTCAATGGATTTACAACACAACCATTGAAATATTGGTACCTGAATACAGAGAAAGTACTTCAAAGCTAATTTGTATTTCTAAAATACGTATTAAACACCGAATCAGAGATAAATTAATCTTCATGCTCTTAGCACAAATGAATGCCAAGCTGTAAATAATTTGTATTTTCTAACAGCCATTGTGAACGGATTATCTTAAGGAAACTGTCAGCTTCAAGAAAGTGTTTTCTAGAAACCAGTAAAGGAGCAATGCTGGGTCATCATTTTCTCAATGGCAGTTGAAAGGAGTAATTCCTTTACAGAACCATTGAGAACTGGACTGTGCTAAGCACATATTTACACACATGAACACACGCAAACACACATACATACACACACAGTTTTGTTTTGTTTTGTTTTAACTCAAGAGCTAACCATCTTAAAAAACCAAAAACAATAACTCTGAAGTTCAGACAAGCAGGAAGAGCTGAAATACATTTTTTTTGGAGGAAGCCCAACCGGAATTTCTAAATCCTAGAATACTCTCAGAAATCCAAGTTGCCTTTAATCACAGAAACTTGCAGTCTAGCTGTCAATTACTGCAGGTAAGCGTGACTATCGAGTTGAGAAAAAGGAAGCTACAAAGCAGAAGGACTGCATCGTATTTAAGAGCCTTCACTTCACAGTCTGGCAGATCTAGACCCACGTTCTGGCTTTACCTCTGACTAGCTGTGTGTTTCTGGGAAAGTTACTTAACCTCTCTAAGCTATTTACAAAATGTGGATAACAAGATGATTTGCCACACAGTGTTGTTAGGAAGATCAAATCAAGCAATGCCTTGCAACATGCTCACCGGTGGACCTGATACAGAATGGCCATCATTGCTCACAGGCATTCTTATTATTCTGCAGGAATTGGGGGTGGCTGAGGCTCTGAGTACCTGGAAATGCTTCCAGGAGAGCAAGGGTCACCTCATTATGAAACTCACTGATATCACTCTAGGCCCTGTTCCTCACACTTCGTACCAAACTGGTAACAGACATGGAAGTGAGCAAGCCAGCTTTTGAAGAATAGGCAGCTGGCAATCACAATACAAAGCTGAGTTCCTGTTTCACTATCTCAAGCAACCTGGGAGGAGGAGGATCTTTTCTTTCAAAGGAGATTTTTAAGACACACCAAACAAAACAAATTGTCGAGCTCATTTTTTTCCTTCACTTTTCAAATAAGATGTTTCCCTGTTTTTTAAACTGAAAGACCCATTGTTCTCCAAATCAAGTTTCTGAATCTTTGTATATTAAACCTCAAATTCCCCATTAAAGGAATAAAACAATGTTTCAATTTTACTTTTCAATATGTCAAAATGAATCATATGGGTATACTGAGGTCTTGTGATTGATTTTGAGTATTTTAAAGAACAATAGATCCATAATAAAGCTGTACTCATTTAGTAAATTATCAAGGGTATTTTCTTTGGCTGAAATTATGTTACTGTACTATGCTAGTAAAAAATTATTGTGTTCATTAACATTCTGTTGGACACCAGTGTGTTACTTGACAACAGAACAGTAAAATTAAGCTGTTAATACCTAATAAAAATAGTTCATCCAATAAACAAACACTTTTAAGTCATAGGACCTACTGGTGAGAAAATAAGGAAAGCATTAGTACATAAGGTTGCAGAACTTTAAATTTTAAAAATTTGAGGCCACGTTCTACATAGTATGCTGCCTCAATTTAAATTATACAAAAGTCAGCTTTAATTGTCTTATTAGTGATCTGAAATATTTAGTTTAAATAATACTGAAAATAGTTATATATTCTAATTGAGAGGAGTTTAAAATTTCTTTCTTTGTGCTTTCTTACAGGCTGTTGACCTTATCTGTGGTTCAGAATCTATTTTTAGGACAAGAAGAATGTAGTTCAAAGCAGCTAAAAGCTGCTATTCTGAATCTCATCTCCCCAAAAAGAGTAACTTCACAAAGTCTTATTAAAAGTTCTATGAAAAAAGGATTATTCTTAAATGTTGACTACTGGTGATGCATGGAATAAGGTTAAACAAGGTTAATAACTCTCCAGGGAAATAGAGATCAGTTGTTTTTGACCAATATTGTGAACTGACAAACACTGTTTGCTTAGAAAAATGTAGCATGCAGTTCTTAAGGCAGGGATATCGGTGATGAAATTCTCAGTACAATTCGCCTTTATGATTGCTCTGTTATTCCGGTATCCAGGGATGCACCTCTGAACTGTCGTGCATGGACACAGAGTAAATGACAACAACATCTAATTGCTTTCTCAAATCAGAAATCTACACATCACTCTCCACTAGTTTTCCCCTCTCATTTCTGATGTTAAATTACTCATCACTGTTTCTTGAATCTCCCTCCCAAATATCACTCACGTTTTTGCATTTCTCTCCATTCCCACTATCACTGCCACAGCTGACACCACGGCCGTTCCATTTTATTCGTGTAATCTCAAACCAACTGGTGTCTGAATATCTGGACATGCTCACATTTCAAACCATTTTTTACTCAGCAGTCAGTGATTTTGTAAAAATACAAATGTAACTCAATTATTACTCTCCTCAACAGAACCTTTAATGGCATCCATCAATATGACCAATGGTTTCAATGTATCTTCCAACTTGTTTCTACATTGTCCTATTATTTTGTGCTTCTCCTTCATATCCTTATCAGAATTGCAATTAATTTAGTATCTGCTTAACATGATTTTAATAAATGTCTTCCTGGTGCTGTAACTGTTAAGCCAGATCATCTGATTTCAAATGCTGTCCGGACTGCACACAGTTTTATAGACTCGAGATCTGCTTAACTTTCTAAAACTCAGTTTTTTCATCTACGGGACAAAGATACAGTCATTCTGAATACATAAGTGATTGTTGACATTAAATACTATATAATGTTGGAAAAACTCTTAGATGCCTGTCATATCGCATATCATCAGTAAATATTAACTATCAATTATTAGATTATAAGTTGCTTGAGAGAATTTTATCTTTTGTTCAGATCAATGAACAAATAAGTGGAGTGACTTATTAGATAGCTCCACTAAGTTGTCAGATGGGTTCGGTTGCCAAGAACAGAATTTACACTAGCTAGTTTAAGCAGAAATGAGTTATCACTGGGTGTTAAATGGCTTACAGAATCCTTGAAAAGGTGGAAGAAATAGACCAGTTTATGCCTTCAGAAATTACTTTTTTTTTAAAGATTTTATTTTTTTCCTTTTTCTCCCCAAAGCCCCCCAGTACATAGTTGTATATTCTTAGTTTTGGGTCCTTCTAGTTGTGGCACGTGGGACGCCGCCCCAGCACGGCTTGACGAGCAGTGCCATGTCCGCAGCCAGGATTCGAACCTACGAAACACTGGGCCACCTGCAGCAGAGCACGCAAACCCAACCACTCGGCCACGGGGCCAGCCCCTAGAAATTAGTCTTAAAGCCAGAACACAGAATCTGGACTCCAAGGAAGTTTCTGAATCTTTGATAATCAGGATGCTGCCTGTGCAAGTGGGATGTCCCCACTGTTGCAGGTAGCTCCTGAACCTAATAATTGCCACTGATATTAGGAAAATTCCACAATCATAAACTAGCTACTGCCAGGGAAGCTGCTGCAACTCAGTAAACGGCATCTACTGATGTCGACTCTGAACTATGTTGTACTTACTGCAGTCTGTGCCCACAAAATGAATACTCTCTACCCACAGAGCTACCGAATGGCCAATGAGATCCATGTCTCACTCTTGCCTTCCAAATCTAATTGGCAAAATCTAAGTCACATCCAAAAATATGACAAAGAGGGCTGTATAATACCAGATATCCCAGAGGAGAGTTTGGGAACTTTTATTAGAGGAGTGAGTGAGCGTGTTGGAATGGTAAAGGGTTCGAATAATGAACCCAGATCTTTAGATGGCTAAATGGATGGAGTGTGTAAATCAATGCTTGCTGCCCTCTAATAACAATTCTTTCCTTCTATAGTAATGAAACCTAAGTTTTTTTTGGTGGGATACATGGCTTCCCAGAAAATAGAAAAGAAAAGAAAAAAGACATATCCCAGCCTCTCTAGCAGCTATGTATAGTCATGCGTTTAAGATCACAAGGTGATGTTAGAAAAATGAAATGTGCAACTTCCAGGCAACGTTCTTAAATTGAGGGGATTTATGCTTCTTTCTCCCTGTCAAGAATGTGTGTGGAGTGATAAGCCATCTTCAACCACGTGTAGACGGCAATAGCCTAGGGAAAGTAGAACAACAAGATGGAGAGAACTAGAATTCTTGACATCATGGACACAACCCTGCCCAGCCTAGACTATAATGTGAGATCAAAAATAGACTTATATTGGGCCCAGCCTGGTGGTGCAGCAGTTAAGTTCCTACATTCCTTTTTGGCTGCCTGGGGTTTGCCGGTTTGGATCCTGGGTGAGGACCTACACACTGCTTGTCAAGCCATGCTATGGCAGGCGTCTCACACATAACGTAGAGGAAGATGGGCACGGATGTTAGCTCAGGGCCAGTCTGCCTCAGCAAAAAGAGGATTGGTAGCAGATGTTAGCTCAGGGCTAATCTTCCTCAAAAAAAAATAGACTTCTAATTTAAGTCACTGTTATTTAGGATCTCTAGTAAAACAGCTCAACCTATAACCTCACTAATAAGGTTCACAGCACACTGGTAGTGTTACAGGTGAGCAGCAAAACTTTAAAATACTCAGGACATTTCGAAAACATCCATATGATCCACCTATACCAAAATCCTTGCCTCTTTCTTTAACATTCTAATTTGCTTAGAAATTTGTTTCTAAACTGACTTTGAAGTTCTGATTTCTGATTGGAAGTCTCTCGGAGCTTCCCTGTGAAACAACTTATTTTGAGAACATGTCTGTTCTTACACAGTAAACTTTACCAGTTGTAAATTCCTGACACTGACTTCCACACTGCTGGACTCCACCTCTCTTGAATCTTGCTTAGCCATTGGAGAGCATTTGAAATAAGCATCAGTCCTTCCATTTTCCAGCCCCCATATTAACTGATAATGATTCTCCATTACTGGTGTTTCCTGGTGTTAGTAAGGAGCTCGATAAGGGCAACTGAAGGAGGTGACAGAGCAAGCCGTACATAAACTTATGGGAAAAGTAGATTTGTCTAATTCTAATAGCAAACCATTGGGACTTCAATAATTATGCCTTTATAAAGTAAAACACAGCCTTTATAAGTAATAAAGATAGTAATCTGGCTTCCACATTCTGCCTTTGCCCTATTTCTCAATCAGCTCTGAAACAAGTTAGAGGGAGAAGAGATAAGTATTGAATCATTCAAAGACACTAATAACTTTCTCCTTTCTTCTATCTCCATTTATCCTCTCCACCTTATAACCTATGTTCTTTGGCTTTTTTATCACACACACCACTCCACCCCACCCCAGCTCATTTCACTCCTATCCTTCTTTTTTATATCCTAGGCTTGCACTGAATGTTAAACGTCCTGCCTAGAACAGCAGTGGGTGGTCAGGTTTAGAAACCTTGATCCCTAACCCAGAGTGTGTCGGTGGTCACTAAGATCATCCCCAGGTTTGATGAGTTGCTAGGAGGACTCACAGGACTCAGCATATTGTCATATTCATGGCTATAATTTATTACAGTGAAAGGATACAATGCAACATTAGCAAAGGGAAAAGACACGCGGGGCTAAGTCCAGAGGGAATGAGGGACAAACTTTCCACAGTACTATCCCAGTGGAGTATGTGCTTAGTTCCTCCAGCATTGGATTCTGACAGGACATGTAGAAATGTAGACATGTGAAATGTTTTCTACCAGGGAAGCTCATTAGCGCCTCCGTGCCTGAGGTTTTTATTGGGGGATGATCACATAGGCACACTCTGTCTGGCATGTACCAATATTCCACTCTCAGAAAGAAAGCAGGTGTTCAGCATAAACCAGATTGTTTGCCCAAACAGTTTAGGCACAGTGAGTTACTCTTAATTCTGAGAATGGTGGGAATTCTTCCAAAATCAAAGGTTAGGTGCCAGTGAAGGGTCAACTTCACAAGCAAGCCTTTCTAACAACAGCAGCCTCAGATCTGTTATATTAACTCTTCTTACACACAAGATTTCTGTAGTCCAGAGAGACAGATGTAAAAGCATCGTTATTACACTTAATGTCCGAGTATTGTGTTAGGCATACTAGCAAAACAAAGAAATCGAGAAACATTGTTTCATTATCTAAAAGGAAAAGTTTATCACAGTAAGAAGCAAAACATAGAAAGAAACAATCATTTATATAACCAAGTTTAACTTCATTACTGCCACGATCTAATTACAATTACATTTACTTCATCAATTACAGAAAATCTCCACCAACTTAAACCCCTATGCCTTTACGCATCTTATTATGTTCCTGGATACTCACAGTGCACTATCTTTACATTTTCCTTTATAGAGAATCCATGATAAATTCCTGGGTCCTCTCTTTGTAGTCTGCTCCTGGAAACTAGTTGTGTGATTTTGGGTAATAGCAACAACCAGTGAGTTATTATCATGTGTACTTTAGAAACATTATTTATTTTCATCTCTATGGAAACCCTGTGATATATATATTCTGTCCTCCTTTCGACAATAAACAAATAGAGGCCCAGAGAAGCAGTTTGACCGAACTCATCCAGCAAGTAAATATCAAAGCAAAAAGTTGACCCAGATCTGAGTCTAAAGCAACTAGTTAAATAATTCTGATTTTGTTTTTTCATTTAAAACGAGGGCAATAATGCCTATCTCCTGGGGATGTTTTGGTAAAAACTGAAGGAGATTCTATGTAAAATGCCTAATATAGTGTGTTGGCATATATTATGTCATCAGTAAAGAATGGCAATTGTCATGGGTCTATTCCATAGTCACTGACAACTCCTACCACCCAAATCAGTTTCCTCAAAAACAGTCAAAGGTGGCCTCTTGGCAGAGTGAAAACAGTTTACAGGACATAAACAGGCAATAGTATCATCTTCACATTTGAAATTTGGCTAGAGAACCACACTCCATCACCAAGTTGATAATTCGAGGGGAAAAAGAAAAGGAAAAAAAGTTAAAACACTGATTTTGAAGAAGGCACTGGTAATTTATTCCTTGTTTTCCCCAAAGTCTAAATAAGTAATTTAAATAGGTCAGGGAGGGAAATGAGACATAAGAGAAAACTAAACTATGAATAAAGTTAAATCCTGGATCCACAAAATAGAGATCATCTCCACCACTACTGAACATTTGTTTGATGGCTTGATTAGCAGAAGTAGGAGTCTAGATAAGAAACCAATTTATTTTTATCTCTTTTGGATTTTAAATAACCAAAACATAAGAAACTATTTAAAGGGTTCCTGTTATTCCCAAGCTATGTGTTACAATCTGGCTACCTACAAAAACATTCTCACACACATATATCTTTGAAAGGAGTTATACAACCACCTCTTAAAGTATCCATATGCTGAATACATAACCCCACACTTTTGTTAGGATTTAATACTGTCTCAGAAAATATCCTTGGAATCCACATAGGAAAGGAATAATTACATCGTAGATCCAGTCAGTATAGACTTCACCCAGTTTCTTGTTCACTTTCTGTACCCAAGAATTTAAACATGCGGGTTTGGGTATATCTTAATAAATGATATTTGATAATTATGGAGCTAAAAACAAGTAATTCTTCTAAATGGCCACTTGATGAGTAGCCTAATGTAAACAATTAAGAAAAATAAAGCAAGCAAGATAGCTCTTAAAAGTGCCAATTATTGTCATGGCAGCAATGATGCTTTCACAAAATCCATCATTACTCCAGTTAATGACTGGTGAGTAAGAGTACGGATGACTTTTGCCTTGGTCCAGAAAATTCAGGACATTAGCTGAGGAACTGACCATTAATTCCAGGTAATGTAAAGGCCAGTTTTCAGAGGATCATTGCTCAAACAATCTTCTATTCAAACATAAGTGCGGTTCAGATTGCTAAATCTATAATGATTAAGAAATATTGGTGCATTTTTACAAAGAAGCCTGCTTGGAGTCAATTGATTTAATGTTCTCTTTTCTTAATACAGCGTCTAATATCTCCAAGTGTATACCTGATGCATAACTCACAATGTTTGGGTCACAGATTTTTAGCTATTCCTTATAAACTACCAATGCCTTATCCATCCACCATCTGAATTGACTGTAAATGATAAGTCAACAAAAGATGTTCTGTTGATGTCAATACGGATAACAAAAGAAATTATATATTTTGAATTTTTAGAAATATGAATAATAATCATCATGCAATTAACATTATGCATTTACAAGTGATCCCTGGAAACATAAATGCTGCCCTGGGAGATATGAATATTTGAAATTCTTAAGATGATTGAAAAAAATAATAATAATTGAATACTGATATTCCAAAGAAAAAGTTTCCATGGACAGGCTAAACATCCAATTATAGGCACTTTTTTGCTACCTTTATTTAAAGGAATAGTATGTAGTCATTAAAAATGATACTGCAATTATATGCAGTATCATTTATTTAACTGGCTAATTAATGATTAATGATTGATAATTCCAAAGTTAATTGGCGTGGGAAAATATTTGCAATATATAATTAAGTAGGAATCTAGTGTGAGAAGAATGTACATAATATGAATTATATATGAAGACATATAAACATATAAAGAGAACACATGATGTGAGAGAGAGGGAGGCAGGTGGGGAGGGAGAAGGAGAGAGAGAGAAGAGACAGAAATGAACACCATCTGGAAGAATTATCTACCAATACCTCACAATGTTCATTTTTGAGGCAAGGGAAGGAATTATGTATTCTCTTTTGTTGCTTTTGATTATTGCTTATCCCTTTCTAATTTCTTTATAATGAACATGCACTACTTTTTAAAATTAGATAAACAGCACATTTTTTAGCCTCAAAAAGATCTACATGCTTGGTTCCTGTCAAACAAGAATAAAGAAATATCACATCTGTGAAGGCACAGGACAAATTTATCCAAATGAACTTCTCTACCAGTGATCACGGCAGCCACTGTGCCCTGGACACCCGCCACTTAGTAGTAAATGTGTTAACCGCTAACATTGCAGCACAAGAAAGAATGACCATGAGTGACCAGCTGTTGCTGAGGATCATTTTCTATCAGCGAAAGTTGTAATGGCCCATCGGTCAACCTTCCAGATCAGGAGGACTAATAACATTACTATATAGAAAGTAGGTGAGGTTTAGTCTTTCTGATATGTTTCATTTTATTAAAAAAACAAACCACTAAATGGAAGACAGTGCCTCTTATGAATGCCCCTCTGGCACTAATAATAAAGAGAATACCTGTTTATGGGATAACTGCTAAACACCAGAGTGATCAAGTTGCTCGTGGCTCACAGGGTTAAACTATCTTCCTCGTGATAACCAGCAAGTAAAGGGCAGACAAAATTTGGATTCAGGAAGTTCTAATTCTGAAACTCTTACTTTTCCCATTCTTTTGGAATGAAAATGAATGTCTGAGGGACATTTCTACATGCTATCTCCCCTTTCTAGATAATGTACAACAGGTTCAATGTTATTCTCAATAAATGAGAAAGTGTAATTTGTCTGCTATTTGAGCAAAACCTGAGTAAAAATCTAAATGCCCTACAATAAGAGTATAATAAACAGAGACACGCATATAATGATATTATGTCATTAGCCATTAAATATGATTTTGAGTATATAATAACAAGCGAATATTTGTGCCATTTGATTACTAATAGTTACTATTTCTTTCTGAACACTAACTAGGTACCAGATGTGTGCTAAGCGCTTTCCATGTATTTTCTCTTCTAAGTCCCATAAATGCCCTAAGAGTTAGATACATTTATTAGCCTTATTCTACAGATGAGCTTGCTAATGTATAAGTTCTCAGAGTTGGAAAACAGCCAGAATTTGAAACAAAGAAGTAATAAATGAATGGGATACAACATTGCCTACAAAGTATTATCACGAATGCATTAAATGCATAGAGTAATGACTGGGATGCAATATGAAAAGACAAGTATAATAGAAGCCTCTGCATGGTGAGAATTTAAATACTTCCTCCACCTTACATTCTTTCAAGTATTTTCTCTCTACAACAAAAATGTAGGTTGAATATTAAAAAATATTTGCAATTTTTATAATCAGAAATTTGTGGCTATTGTCATTTTTGTAAGGTACAACCTAACTAACTTTATAACAAGAATATGTTATTTAAAAGCATATACATAATATATATACAGACACACATATATGTATGTGCATGTATATTTATTACATATAATGAATTATATAGTATTTTTATATATTATATAAATTATACTTATTATGTATATAAATTATATTATATGGATATTTCTGAGCTCACTCAAACACTGTTCTCTCTTATCCTAGTGGCATGAGGTATTCAAGAAAGATGAGTCCCAGAGAAAGTAACCCACAAGAAAGTCAGCATTCGACCCTAAGTTACTATCATTTATTCTCTGTGAATTCCTCACAGTGCCCAGTCAGTGCTCTGTGCCAGGGGCACTCAATCACTGTCACACATTGATAGGGCTAAAAATGCCACTACTGATCATAGTAAGCACTCCACAAATATTTATATAGTGAATGATCCACATCCCACCTGGGCTAGTTGCTCCAAGAAGTTACAGTGTGGCCTCTCTGAATCTAGAGAGAGTAACATTGGGCATTCTCTTGAGCTATTGCACACTGAGAGTCATTGAGGGTAACAGGTGGAAGATGCAAGAAAGCAATGCAGCTGCCTCTAATCCATTCTTTCTGCTGATGCTGAATTACTCCCTCAGGTTCATAACCACGTGTACGGTCCTGTGTTTTTATGCATAACACAGACAGTCCAATATCCTGCTATTTAGTCTAACTCTAAAGTTATTGAACATGCTGACAGCCAGATCTATAATTAAGCAAAGCGATGGAGCAGAGCAGATCAGAATAGTTCTTATTGAGGTGCCTCATGGCACGTGCTTGCAATGATGAAATACATTTTGATTAGCATGAAGATAACTTCAAAGATCTTTTAATTCTGGAATAGAGAAAGATAAGTATCAGTGGGACCGGAGTTCTCTGTGAAATTTTTGATATACATGAAATGTACTAATGTATGGAAAGTATTTTGCCAGTTTCTAGAACACAGAGTGTATCTGAATAAACAGTTATCAGTAGTGGTATTATGTTACCGTGAAGTATACACACATACATAGGGATAATCTCTTGATAACAGTGATTACTATTTATTTACCTAAGAGCCTCTGGGGTCTGTGATATCAGCTCTGCAAAACTGCATCATCTCAGTCAAACTCTGAACACCTCTGTTCTCAATCATTTTCCCCTCCATCTTTCACAGGAAGGAGAGGATGATTAAGAGATCCATCCAAAACTCATACAGGTAGCCAGAGGCACATCCAATACCTACACGATTTTTTCCACATCGCAACATGCCTGAATATAACTCTAAAAGGCAACACTTTATTACTCTGTTTGGAGTCGTAACTTGCAAGCCAATCAAAATGCCATCCCATTTATGGTGGGAGCACAGCAACAGTTTGTTGATTAATTGCCTTGGGTTCATAATATCTCTGGGTCTGTTCTTTCTTTCTTTTTCTTTTTCTTTTTTTTCTCTCCCTCCTCCAATCTAAATACTTGCAAGTAGAATATGTGTACTATTTGCTCTTTATTGCTGCTTTTAGACTATTTCTCTATATCCTTTCCTGAAAACACCAGGCCCTTCGAATAGCCTGTCATATGACTACACAGTCCACGAATGCTTCTCTATTGCAATCGTCTCCTTTTCCCCTAGAGGATTCCCTTAACAGAGTCTTTCTGCTTCCATTTTGACACATTAGAGCCATTTTACTGTAAGCATCCAGTAAGGTTTTTTCAGACTACATTTTATCATGTTACTTTTATGTTCTGAACATCTAGTGATTTTCCACCATTCTGAGGAAAAGGAAAAAACAAACAACTTTTTTTGCTTTAAAATCCAAGGTACCTGAACTTGCTCTCATCCTTCTATTTCAAAAGCACCTCCTCTTATTCTTTCTAAATTAGCTACATGCCCTTCATAAGCTAGTTTCTGCCTCAGGACCTTGGCACTTGCTGCAAGCTCTAGTCGAAATGCCCTGGCCTAGAACTTTGCCTTATTGGCTCCCTCATTTCATTCTGGGTCCTACTCAAATATCATCTACTGAGGAAACACTTCTCCAATGATCCATGTGAATGCTACCTACTTTCTATCACTCTTTAACCTCTTATCCTACTTCATGTTTTTCCATAGTACTTACACTACTTATCGCTATTTAGTTTATATTACTTACGCTTTCTTTTTCTCTCTATTTTCTGTTTTCTACATTGAAACATAAAGTCTATATGAGATCAAGGCATTTCTCTCTCTTGTTCAAAGTTTCATCCCTATGACCTAGAATGGTAACTACTACGTAATAGATGTTCAGTAAATTTTTATCTATTGAACAAATAGCTTGCTTAAAATAGGTCAAAAACAATCATAATGCACATTACAAGTGGCTCCTACTTTCTTCTAATTCTTTCACAGCTTAAAGGCTGAGTTTCAAGCCTTAAAATACAATTTTGACCTTTCTCTGCTATCCTCCTCTAAGACCATTAAGAATTTTTACATCTCCTTTTCATCCTACTTTTGAAGGGGAGAATGGGAGGTACTTAATTCCTACTTCCTATGTTTCACAAAGAAGAAAGAATTTCATAGATGGGAGGCACACATATGTCTCCCTCACCAGAACTCTTCTCCAAGGGAGAAGTGGCTTATCCAATGAAGAGAGCGGGAAAAGGAACATTGGCCCTGGAGCTCAGTGCACTTAGGCTTTACTCACACGGAGCTTCCTTCTTCTAAGAAGCTCACTTAAGATTTTCTCTCCTACAGCAGCAAAGCCTAGCCCCAGGCCAGCGGTAGAAGCGGGAGTCAGTTAGAACATAAGGTTGAAGACAAAAACGTAGGCATGCCTCTGACAGACTAACGAAGTCTCTTTAGTTCAGGAGGATAGGGGTTTGCACGAGGAAATCAGATTTTGCCTGCAGGTCAAGACATGTTCTCCAAATCAGTTTTATTAGCGATAAAGCTGCTATTTAAATTTCTACCTGTCTGACTCCTGTGTCAGATTTCCCTATCGTTTCAGACCTCAGTGAGGAGAGGACAAGGATTAATTTTTACTCCTACAATCAAAACACAGAGATGTTAACTCCCTCTGTGCTCCATTGTCCCTCACTGCGTACACTATCACTCACTCAATATTTAATGAGAGGTTCCTAAGTAGAGCGCCCTCCATTAAATTCAGGGACAATAAATAATATACAGTATTGACCTCGTGGAATTAATATTGTAGTGGTCACTCAAGTCAACTGTAACTCTGATTGACCATATGATATATCTAAGGGCACACTAGCTTGAATGAATATGCAAAGCACAGGGTTCTTTTTTTAAAAAAATTAGATTAATATTCTTTCCCCTTTTTGTGGTCCTTCATCTTATTACTCCAGGCCGCTTAGGTCTAGGATGATAATGTGATTCAAACACCATTAAATCTTGATATTATCCTTTCCTTTCAAAGGAAAAAAAAAAAAAAGCACACACGCAACAAATTAACATGAAGTAATCCAGAAGGGGATACAAAGAACACCTCAGAGCCATCAATTGCACCAGAGAACCTGGGAGACGAGTCATCAGTCAGACTTTAATCAGCAGCGATGGATGGGAAGAAAAATGAGGAGCATTCTAGGGGTAATCTTTGAGACTATATGCTTTTTTCCAAGATCATTTTTTTCATCAGCAGCAATTGAGTCAGTGTTCTATTGTGTTTATAATGAACATTTTTTTAAGGGAAACAAAAAAGGAGACAAGAAAGAAGGAAGGGAAGACAGAGAAAATGATCAGGGAAGAGAAATAAAAGAGGCCTGGAAGGAGTATCTGTCCAGTTGGCTTGGCTGGAACACAGAATGTGAAGGGAATGGAGGAGGGGTGTCAGAGAGAGGTTGTAGTGTCCAGACCAGGTCAGGCTTTGTAAGCCACAGTAAGCAATTTTGACTCTATCCAAACAGCAAATGGAAGCCAACGAAAGATTTATCTAGAGGAACCACACATTCTAATACTCCAATTAGTGTGTGTAAAGATCACTTTGGCAGCAGCAAGACAAACACATGTGATGGAGCAGGACAACAATTTCCAGGATAATTTTGTGTTAACAACTTATATAGTCCTCAATGGCATGAAAGGGAATGGATATAAAAGAGCATGTGGTTTAGAACCCAGTTCTTACCCACTGAGGCATATTGCTTCTTTCCTAAAGGACAGGACAGCTTCTTACGTTGCCAAGCCAATGGACAGAACTTATAAGACTTGAAGGCAAAGAAAGCATGGAGAGATGAGGATAATTATACATGTGTTCCAGGAGTAGTATTGTGGCTGTTTTTCACTGCACTTGACTTGACATATCAAGAAGTATTCAAGAAGCCTTTTAACTACTGGGAAAAGCATAACATGATACACTGGAAGGAAAATTTGGTTGGGGAATTTTAGGAGACTTTTGTTTGGGTTCTAATATAGGATTCCATTTTGAATAAGCTCTGATCCTCCTGCAGAGCTTGTCCTTTGGATGCCTGCTTGTGTCAACTTAATAGGCTCAGTATACAAACTAAGGATGCCTAAAGATGGATTAAACAAAAATGTTATCATGGTATTATTATACACATGTTGATTAAGGGTAGACATTTGAACACCACCATGGTATGAGCAGTGTTCCATGTGAGATTTGAGGGAGCTCCCAAGATGGAGCTGCCATTCCAAACTGAGAAGCATTACCAACACCCCTGAGTCCCTCAAGAATAGTAGTAGCCTATGGAACGACCATCATGGAACCTCATGTCACCTAGCAAAATATTTGGAACTAATTCCTCAGATCCATTTGTCCAATCTATTCTAAGAGACTACCAGGAACAACTTTACAAATCCCTAAAGAGATGTTATTTACTTCTTAGATATCAGGGATTTATATATTTATTATGGCACTTTTACAGCTGATGGCAACAAAATGTCTTATTTTAACAATTTTCCAAAATGTAAGTCTTGAGCAAAGGACTCATTTTCTAAATCACATCAAGATACTATATGGACCAGCCACGGCCCTGCCTCACACCTCTGTTTAAATCAGCAGATATCTGAAAGCTCAGCTCTCTTAGATTTATATCCTTTGAGTACTTTGCACATCTTTAATCTAACCCAATCCCTGATTCCTTCCCTGTGTCTGCGACTTCTTTAAATACTTCTCCCTGGAATAAGCTACTAGAGCTGTGTTGGTGTTTCCAACATTCCTGAATGTTCTGTTCTACAGTAGGATCCAGAATTGAAGAGGAAGTTGAATGGGGCAAGCCTTGGATCAGGGTCCATAAATACACCCATGTGAGGTTTCTTGTCTGCTCTCCTCTCTTCCCTCAAACCCCAAGTCTCCACCCTGGGAGGACAGGCACATGATCATGGCAATAAAGGGATTTCATGTCATAGATATTGTCCTTAGAAATTGTCGAGAAAATCGCTGTGGCCACTCTGCATGCAATATCCCTGACTTTTTCTCAATTCTTCCCCTGATTAGATATCCCACATCCCTTCAGTTCCTTCAATTTTAAAGTTATTATAGCCTGGAATTCTCTGATGGCTCCTTTTATTGATAAAAGTTTAATTAACCCACAAAATAATAGGCAGCATAGCTCAGGTGGCTTGCTTTCTGGAAAATTATTAACTTGTACAAAAGATATTGATATCCATTCCTAAACTCCAGCACCAAGCACTCTGAGACTACACACTTCAGTCCTAAACATTTATATCAAATAACCTTCTGCGAGTCTCAAATAAAACTTATTGTGAATCTCTGCTTGTACCCTAGTGACCTAAGACAGTAAATTTAATAAAAGACCTGGTATTGGTGTAAAATCCTCAGGGCGAACCTATAAATTGAATTAAACACACCAAATTTCTCTTTATTGAAAGATAATTTGGCATTACTCTATACTCTTTCCCTTAAAGAAAGAAGAAACATTCATTACTATCATTAAGGTCGTATCTAAAGAAGTTTAAATAGGAAACGTTTATTCTACTTATTGCATTTTACCCTTTGTGGGTAATCAAATTGATTCATTGCTGTAAACTGTGTTTCTAGTCAATTACACTCTCCAGTAGTTGTGGCTGAATGTCCGCAGAAGAATAACTTTTTTGAAAGAAGAAAAATTACATAGGTCCCACTGAGGTTTGTTTTTCAAATTTCATTAAGAAGTAGTGAATTTCTGATGTCATACACAAACTCTTATAGAAATATATTCTCTCTAACGAACCACAGGAACTTGTGGCTAAAATATCACTTTTATACTCATTGAAAAAATCATAATGCAAACATAGAAATAGAGCTGCCTACTTGGTATTTTTGAGAAGTTGTTGCTTAGGTTGCTGTAATAGTAAATGATCTCTGAAATAAGCTACTATATTTGGCTTATTCATGTCATCTCTCTCTTCCTCTAACACATTTAGATGCACGCAGTGCTTCTGACCAAAGGGCAGAGGAAATGCACTCACTGGATTTAAACAACCCCGTGCTCATTTCCAAAATCTCAAATACAGCATGTGAGATAATTCTTCTGCCACGTAAGTTTAGGCATAGGAACAAATCCCTATGCTTGGTACACGAAGCTTGAGTAATAAGAAAACTCAAAATGTGTTAAAAGGAAAGTGCTGACGACTTGCCAAGTATAGCTGGAATTCTGCAGAACTACATTCAGTACCTGAATATCAATGTAAAAGGAAGTCGTCCATCTCAAAGGTAAGATATAAAAGAAAAGAAAAGATATAGTCTATAATAATGATGTTTATGAAAGTTGAAAATAAAGCATTATTTTAAATACGTATATCCTACAACCGGATCTGAGTACAAATTCCTTGAGAACATGACCCATCCCTTACATTTCATTTATCCTTCTATTATATTACCTGTCGTATATGGCAATTGATCAGTAAAATAGTTTTCCTAATACTGGTAATGATATCTTACCCCAACTAAGAATTTAGAGTCAGAAGATATCCTAGAAAACAATTATCACTAATTTTGTCTTAATAGATGCAGAAACCGTGGCTCAGAATAGCTCCTTACTTTGTTAAGGTCAAATACTAGTCTGTCCTAGATCAGGGACTAGAGTCAGGGTTTCCAATCTCCCAAACCAGTGCTCTTTTTAATGCAGCTTTTAAATCTCATCAGCATATATGAAATAATTGCATTGGGTAGTTACAATGTCATCTTGCCTAATGTGAATATCATGGCTTCAACAAACATCCTTTGAGGCTGTACAATGTGTCAGCTGCTATAGAGATAGGAATGAGCAAGATAAACTTCCGTCTCTAAAGGAGCTTAGAGTCTGGAAGAGATGATAAGCATGTAAGTAATGGCTTTCCATTGCCTAAGGAATAAAGCAGTATTCCTTAAAACAGCATAAAAAAGAGTAGCCAAAGCAATCTTTAGAAAGAACAATGTTGGAGGACTTACGTTCTCCCTTGCTCATTTCAAAACTGAATACAAAGCTCTGGTAATCAAGACAGTGTGGTACTTGCACAAGGATACACATAGATCGATTGCAAAGAATAAGAGTTCAGAAAGAAACTTTTCTACTTATGGTCAACCGATCTTTGAGGAGGGTGCTAAAGCAATTTAATAGGGAAAGAATGGTTATCACCAAATGACGCTGGTACAAATGGATATCCACATTGAAAAGATGAATTTAGGCCTTTACTTCAAACTATATGCAAACTTTAAGTTCAAATGGATCATAGAGCTAAATGTAAGTGCTAAAACTCTAAGACTCAGAAGAAAACATAAGAGCAAACCTTTGTGTCTTCGGGTTAGGCAAAGATTTCTTAGATCTGACACCAGAAGCACAAGCAATATAAGAAAAATCTGATAAATCAGGTGTCATCAAAGCTAATAACTTTTGCACTTCAAAAGATGTCAATATGACAGTGAAGAGACAGGCCATAGATTGGGGGAAATATAGGCAAATAACACACCCAATAACAGACTTGTATCCAGAATATGTAAAGAAATCATACAAGTCAGTAAGAAGTGATATTACCCAATTAAAAAATGGACAAAAATTTGAACAAACATTTCACCAAAAAATGTACACAAACGGCCAGTAAGCACATGAACATAGTCTCAAGATCATTAAATTATTAGGGAATGCAAATTAAAACTACAGTGAGCTACAACTTCATGCCCACTAATACGGCTATAATCAAAAAGACACATAAAAAGTGTTGTCGAGATTGTGGAGAAATTGGAACCCTCATGTTTTACAGGGGAGACTATAAAATAGTATAGCCACTTTGGAAAATAGTTCGGCAGTTTCTTAAATTGCTAAATGTAGGGTTACCTTATGATCCAGTAATTCTGCTCCTAGATTTTACTCAAGAGAATTGAAACCTATGTCTACAAAAAGAATTGTGCATAAAAGTTCATAGCAGCATTATTCCAAATAGTCAAATGATGAAACAAGTCAAAATATCTATCAATTGGCGAATGTATAAACAAAATGTGATGTGTCTGTACAGTGAAATGCGTTTTGGCAGGAACACACTACTGATTCACGCTATAATGTAGATGGATCTCAAAAATATTACGTCAAGTAAAAGAAGCTGGGAATGAAGATCACATATGCCTGATTTTACTAGCATGAAATGTCCAAAAACCTCAAATCTATAAAGACAGAAAATAGACTAGTGGTTGCCTAGGGCTGGAGGTGGGAATGGGCAGTGACTACAAATGGATACAAGATTCCTTTTCGTGGTGATGGAAATGTTAGAAAAAATAAAGTTGTGGCAATGGTTGCACAATATTGTAAATTTACTAAAAATCATTGAACTTAAAATGAGTGAAACGCGTGGCAGGTAAATTATATTTCAATGAAGCTATTAAGAAATAGAATTAAAGACTTTCTGTTATCTGATACCCATTGACCAAACTTATTTCTCAACTTATTTTTCTCTACATTGCTTGCAGTTCTCCCCACATTATGGTCTTTCAAAACTTCATTCTTGATGGTCAGACTGCTTGGAAAATACTCCCAATAATTCTTCCCTTGAATAACTTCTATTCATTTTTCTGAACTCAATTCAAGCATCATCTCATCTGGAAAAGTCTGACTTCACTCCAAAGTCATGCTCCTCCTAGCAGCTCCTATTATATCTCATACATATTGCCAGCAACATACTCAATTTATTGTGTTCAGTTTATCTAGTTATTTCCTATCTTCTCATTAAACTATAAGCTCTCTAGGAAAAAAGGAACATGTCTCATTTATCTTTGTGTTTGTCCTCAGAGCTTAGCACGCATAGTAGCTTTCCAATAAATATTTGTTGAATTAAAATCTGTCCAATAAGGTGTGATAAATCCAAGGAAGGTAGAAAGAACTTGATACAGTGAAGGCACATTCAACAGCTTTGCTTGGGATGATCAAGAAAGGATGAATAAGAGTCATCCACATAACTGAAACAGCACCCAGACTGAGGAGCAACTACTGTAGGTTGAGTACATATGGAGAGCTTGTGTTGGAAATTTATGAACAGAAAACCAGCTTTCCATTTCAGACACTTTTGCAGAAATGGTTCGTCCAACTTCAAGTAGTAATACAGAGGACTGTGTCAAGGAAGGGGAATAAAAATGTGAAACACAGTTCAGAATGAATCTATTAAGATGAAGTAAGAAAGAAGAGAGTCTTTGAATATAAGATAATAACACAAAGAAAAACAATGTTCCTCTTTCCTTTTATAAAGCGCCAAATAGAAGACCCACTGCAGGGCATCTCGTCTTTTGTTTGTGCCTAATGTATATCATTTCATTTTTTTGATCCATTTAATCAAGAGGCATATCTGGACCACAGTCTTCTTCTTAACTGGAAGGAAGCTGAGGACTAGAGTGGTAAACTTTCTTAACCAATGTGATTCAAATAGTCAGTGACACAGCCCAGGCATGAACCTAGGACGCTGGGTTCTTGGCCCAGAACTTTCTCCTCTTGCTTCTATTATACTCTTATCTTTATTATATTCTTTCCATTCTTGGTATTGTCATTATGTGTGTGTGTGTGTGTGTGTGTGTGTGCATTTCTGTGTTGTAGAGAACTGGAGGTGAGGAGTGGTGTACAGCGGTGGAAGCAACTTTCCAAGCAAAGTTGTCATAATTAATAATGCTAATGGCTAAAATTTATTACTGAATGCTTATTTGGCACAAAGAACTCTTCTATGAATTTTATGTGCATTATTTCCTTTGATAATCTCAGCCTCCTGAGACTTTATCTATGAAAAAACTGAGGCTCGTTAACGTTAAGAAAATAGCTGATTTCAACTAACTAGTAAGAGACAATGTCCAGGGCTGCATGTTTCAGAAGACCATGCTATGACACGCTGTAGTACACTGCAATCCAGTCATGTCTTTCTACTGCTTAGGGTCTACTGCTTATGTTTTCAGTCATCATTGATTTAGAAACATTCTTTTTAATGGTTTTTCTCACATTCCTGTAGTGAAAGGAATGGATATATCAGAGAATAATATTAATGAGCATCTTCCAATGCAGACACCTAATTAGTAGCATTTGATACAAATTCTTGGATAGTCTTGCTATTGGACTTTTTATTATAAAACTATTAAAAAATAGTGTTTTAGATATAGAGGTTGATGAAACATTTAGCTGTAACAATGTATCTTGAAATATAAATTTTCATACTAAGTAAAATATATGTCATTTATGGTTCTTTAAAGAGTATTTGTGTTGCACTTCTAAAACAGAAGCAAGATAAACAATAGAGTAAATAAACAGAATAAATCAAACTCATTTATTTGAAGCTCACTTAAATGAGGAGGTTTGATTATGTCACCAAGAAACTTAAACTTATCGTTATGGAATGAGGGAAAAAAAGAGCTCTGGAAGCCAATTAAGAGTACAAACATAATTTCAGGGCAAATGCTCGACATAACACTTGAGAATAAAATGGTTCCTGATAAGAATTAATGGGCTGGTTACACTGATTCTTATCAAGTAGAACAAATGTTGTATCATTATATTGTGTCTGGATCCTCCAAGCCTTTTGCCCCACTCCCACCCTTAGCCTCTAAGTCATGTGAACATCAGAACATATAAGCAGATGTCTACAGCCTCATTTTTCCCTTATTCTTGTACCACTTGTCTGACCTATTCTTGATATAGCCAAATTCTAACCTCCTTATTCATTCTCCCATTTGGAGTCTTACCATAATTTAGGGTTGGGGAGTTGGCACTATTTTTTAATCTACAAACTAAGCTTTCCTACTTGATATGATCCAAATTCTGTCTTCAACCCCTCCCCATCTCCACAAAAGCATGTTGTTTTGGATCATGTAGTTACCTTGTACATTTTTAATATGAGATTGGAGAAAATTGACTATGCTGGAAAATGGTGAGATCAGAATTCAGAGTAGAAAATATTTACCAGTGGATTTCAACTACTAAAAGATAGCTTCATGCCCTCACTATGCTCTTTTTAAAGCAAGTCCATATAATCCCAAATCCAGCAATTTATATAATTATGAATTGGGAGAAATTGTCATGATCAAGATGGTTTATATATATATTGTACAAAAATAAGAGAGTCTATTCAGAATCCAAGCTAGAAGCAAATCCACATTGCTTTGGCCCCAAGGTCACAACTTTGAGGCCTCCGGGGTTATGAGCTATGATTTAATCAAGCAACAAACCCAAAATATTGGCAAGTCTCTTTCTTTGCTATCTCAAAATATCTCCTCTTTTATAGTGTACCTTTATCCTGATACCTAAAAAAATATTTTAAAGGTGTTTAATGTAACTGGACAAGACCTTATTAATCATCTAGTTCAATTGTCACATTTTACAGATAAGAAAACTGAGGCCAGGGAAGGAGATTTGCCAAAGGAATCAAACAGCTTGTCAAACGCTTCCCCCAATGTCATTTGTCCTCACTGAAGCTCTTCTCCGGAGCCCAATCCAAAGTAGCCCCTTCATTCCTCTTTAAGAATAAGGAGGACCAGGGAGGGAATAATTTCCCCAATCTTGGGGTGTTCTTTTTCTCTTCCTCCAACATTGCTTATTTCTTCCAGATCAATTCTTGAGATAACAGCTCCTAATTCTTCCTCTACAACAACAGGCTGCATCAAAGACAAAAGGTGCTGTCTTTCTTTCTTTGGGAAGAACCATGGCCAGTGCCTCACGGTTCATCTATCTGAGGTTTCTCCTCAACGCACTTATTTTCTTTATTGGTCCAAGGCAAGTCAGAAATACCAGGAACGATCTGCCGCTCTTTATTTAAGTGGATAGCTCTGGAATCAGACCCTCCAGTTTGAATCTTGGCTGTAGCACATAATAGCTGAGTGATGTATGGCTTGTTATTTAATCTCTCTGATCCTTGGACTCCCTATCAATAAGATGAGCACAGTAATAATAGTGCTACTGCGTTTAGTTATTGGGAGGATTAAATAATTTCATAGAGAGTACAAAATGCATGCTTGATAATAAAAATAGCCAACATTTTTTGAGAACTTAACATCTGCCAGCTACTGTTATTTACAATTTACATGAATCATATTATTAAATTCTCACAACAAGCTTATGTATGATTTTTGTTCCCGTCTTACAAATGAGTAAACTAAGATAAAGAGAAGGTCAATAGCCAGTATCAGTGAGATAATAAATAGCAGAGCTGAGATTTGACTCCTAAGCTGTACTCTTAGATGTTAAGCTAAATTTTAGCTTTTGTTGTCATCACTGACATATCTGAGGACATAAAATTAGTCCACATGAGGTAAGTACCTACAGCTTTCCATGCACATAATGCTGTGCTCAAAATTTTTCATAATTACTTTTTGCAAGTTTTAGCAACCAATTACATCAAATATCTTTTTATAGTGCTGCATGTCAACATGGATTTTATCACTTCTTGACTCTTCAACTTGAGATTAATCCAAAAGTTTCAATACTGAATATGAGGTTGGAACTGGTTTCTTTTTAGAAAGGGAATATTTTTCTTCCTTAGCATTTTTTAAGTACTTAACTGTGTTCTTCTCCTGTGTTCTAAAACATTAGCAAGCATCAGAATAACCTAGAGAGCTTGTTAAACACATATTAATAAGACTCACTCCAAGTGTTTCTGATTCAATATGTCTGTGTTGGGACCCAAGAATGTGCATTTCCGAAAATTTCTCAGAGGTGCAGATGCTGATGGTTCCTGGACCACATTGAGAACCACTATGTTAGGCATTACACTAATAGATTTATGTTTTAACTCATTTAATCCTCATCACCAACATAGGAGGAAGGCATTATTATTATCCATATTCTCTAAATGAAGAAATTGAGGGGTTGAGAATTTCAGTGACTTGTCCAAAGTCATCCAGCTAGTAAGAGATGACATCATGATTTGAGCTGACAAGCTGTTTCCAGATCCTTTACGTACTCTTCACAACACCTCTGTTCTGCCTCCTTGCAGCTGTAAGTAATGAAACTAATCATCAATGGTCCCACAAGGCTATTGTGAGTGCCCAGTGAAATACAAAAGGCGGATGGACACAGCAGTGTGCCTGGCCCAGGGAGGGACTCATTAATGCTGCTTTTTGTCCACACATCGGAATTCGTAACCACCACATTCTCTGCATTTCCACTTACTTTAGATAAAATAGCAATTGTTAAATCTCCTCTAGGTTTTACTTTATCCTATCAAAATCTAATTGGCTTTTCCATATTTGGCAAAGAAGAAGAAAAAAGAAGGCAACACAAATACATGCAAGTGTTTGAGTAGTTAAACTGGAGGCAAAGGGATGAAACTCCAGGGTCTCCATTTCTTCTTAAAATTTTGAAACATGAAATTATAGAGAGGTTGCTTCATTGTGCTTGGAATTAAGGGGTTTGTAGTGGCTACAGAGCACCTGTGGCATATACAGAAATTTAATTTAGAAGCCCAAGTAAAGGAGCCTTTCCTTGTATGGATTTCGCACATCTGATGTTGGTAAAAATATAGTTGAGGGGCTGGCCCCGTGGCCGAGTGGTTACATTCGCGCGCTCCGCTGCAGGCGGCCCAGTGTTTCGTTGGTTCGAATACTGGGTGTGGACATGGCACTGCTCATCAAACCATGCTGAGACAGCGTCCCACATGCCACAACTAGAAGGACCCACAATGAAGAATATACAACTATGTACCGGGGGGCTTTGGGGAGAAAAAAGAAAAAAATAAAAATCTTTAAGAAAAACATATAGTTGATCAGTACCTTTGTGACACCTGTCATGACCAATTTTACAGAAAAATGCTCTGTCCATCATAGATACTAGAAATGTACCCAAATTCAGTGTTATCCCAACAGGCATCAGACACAAGATTTCTCATAGTACAAGATTTCTCTAGAAGAGGTTTTTTAACAATGCAGCTGAGATATGATGAGTGAGAGAGGATGTTAAAAGTATTAGAAACACTTTGTTTATTATCTCTTTTTATGCCCTATGACCCTTGCAAATGTAAGCAAAAGTTCATGAGACAAGGTTAATTTGCTGCATTTACTATTTGAGAAGTAAATGAATCCAGGATGCCAACAGCCAGGAGCTGTCATGGTCCCGCTGACTCTTTGGCAAGCTAATGGATCAAGATGTCACCTCTGCATCCGATGAGGCAAGTTCCCCACATCCTGACACTGATTTCTCAATGACAGAAACAAGTCGAGTCTTTCTGGCCCGTTTCTAATCTCAGGATCTCCCGGACAGCGGGCACTTTGGCAGAAATTGGCATCTCTTTGACAGCCCCAGACAGGAAGGCTGAGAGCTGGATCAACTAGGAGAATCTATTCTTCCTTCGCTTTAGATGCTGTCTTTCAGGTGGGCAGGGCAGCCTGGGGTTGTCGGCAGCAAGGTTACAGATCTTTAATCTCTTTCCCTGTCAATCGGCTGCTGTATTCCGTAATTAAATCAGGAAAGTTGGAGTAATGGGTTTGAACCAAAGTGATAGACACAGAGCAAGCCTTTTCCTTGTTTCTATACAATTTTGTAAACAAAACTCTTCTGTTTCTTTCTGCGATGACAGCGAACCTACTCTTATTTTATAGTTTCACTCATGTTCTCTCTCCTTCGTTTTGCACATTATCACATGCATATAGTGGGAAAGGCTTTTCCTGCAATGGTCATACCCAAGAATTAATGCATAGGCATAGATTTTTCTACAAAATAAAAAAAAAGGGAGCCAGAGCACATTCAACTTACTTGAGATTGTGATGAATTCTCATTGGACTCTGATTTCCACTAAGGTGGTCAGAAAGACACAGATACGAGTGTGCGTATATACGCATGGGCGCGTGTGCATATGTTTTTCAAAGTGCATGTGTATGACCGTGCATGCATGAATTAGCATATGTTGGGTTTTACTACACAAACAAAGAATTAGAAGAAAAACAAGTGAATTTTCTGAAGGTTTTATTTGCCTATAGGTTCAGTTATATTATTATATTTTTAAATTTTGCAAACAATATCCAGTCATGCTAGATCTGAAATCATACCAATTTCAGAATTAGTGAATATGTGTATTTGCTCAAGCATTGGGAAGAAGGGAACATTGGCGTGACATCACCTTATAAAAGTCAGGGGTTTTTGTGGGTTACGAATGAATTAATTTATAATGGTCCTCAGTTTATGAGCCAAGAACACAAGAAAAATGTCAATTGCATCAGGGCATCAGGCCCATTGCAAAGCCCCCTAATAAATATGAATGAGATGATTTTACTTCTTTATTTTCCTCCTGCTGCTGCTGTTGGAGAAGATGACAGCCTAATCATGTCTGCCCTGCACCGGGCTGTGCGTTTACATTAAACGGCATGTGTTCTGTCATTACCACACAGTTTGGAGGGATAATGGTTTTGTCTAAACTATACCACAGGCAGAGACCATTTCTGAAAGCCACTCAGCAATTCACAAAGGAGAAGATTTTCTGCACCTTTTAAAATTTGCTAGAGGTTTCAACATGAAATGAAAGTCACTAGAGGGTGAGAAAGAGAAAAAAAAATTGATCCTGTATGCCAGGTAACGAGCTGGGACACCTTGGCTGTGACTTTCCTCTCTACCAAGAGGGCTATCTTGTCGTCCACTGGAATTAGCACTAAGGTTTATTGAGACTAGTTTCCCTCTGATCATCCATCCTATGCTGGATTCTGAGCATTGTCTCATGATTTAGACAACATGTGTGCCCTGGACCCATTGGCCAAGATTTACCTGAGCCCCCATTTCTAAGTCCTTGTCTGAATTATCTGCCTGGTAGCCTGGGCCTTCCAGTCCAAGGCCTACTCTTGTCCTTGTCAGTTTCCTTCTTGGTGATGTGAACTGTGTTCCTGAATCACAACCTATTAATGGGAGACTTGCCTCCAATTTTATTTTATTTTTGCTGAGGAAGATTAGCCCTAAGCTAACATCTGTTTCCAATCCTCCTCTTGTTGCTGATGAAGATTGGCCCTGAGCTAACATCTGTGCCCATCTTCCTCTACTTTATATGTGGGAAACCTGCCAAGGCATGGCTTGATAAGGGATGTGTAGTTTCGCACCCGGGATCCGAACTAGTGAAACCCAGGCCGCCGAAGCGGAGTGCACAAACTTAACTGCTACGCCACCAGGCCGGCCCCTTACCTCCTTTTTTTTTAAAGATGTTACTGAATGCTACTTGCCTACACCCCAGGCAAAACTTTTGCTTTTGAGCCAGAAGTTTGGTCTATTGCCCTTTAGGATCATCTTGTCCCTATTTATTTAGCACCTACCATGTGCCCAGTCACTGTATTAGATTTTAGTCGACATGTATATGAATATATCATTAACAGGAAAGATAAACACAGAGTATTTAAGACTATAAGCTTTGGATTCAGACAAACATGACTCAAGTCCAAGCTCCACCTCATGAATCCTCTGTGAGTTCGGGCAAGCTACTTAGCCTCTCTAAGCTTCAGGTTTTTCAGCAATAAAATTGGGATAATAAAATATCCAGCTTGCCAGGTTCCAGAAGAATGGAGTTAATGTATACAGAATTTAACGAAGTCCAGTCACATAGTAATTACACAGTCAATGGCTGATGTTTCTATCTATATTTATTTGCATACTAATAATTCCTTTTAAATCAATGAACTGTGACGATCAGCTGATTCTAGAGCAGAGAATGAGCAACTGAAGGTAGCAGAGGTGCGGAAAGTCTGGTGATAAAAGCAAAATAGAATAAGAGTTCTAATAATAACAGTAATAATGATAGCTAATATATTGAGCACTTACTAAGTTCCAACAGCAATACTGTATGTGATACTCATTTTGGAAAAAGGGCAGAATGGGGAGGGGATGGAAGGGGCTGAGACACTGCAGAAAGTGAGAACATCAACAGTTACTGAAGATGAGGAAATACCTCAAACCTCTCTAATAATTTGATGTTATCACAATGACATTCTTACCTCTCATTCACTATTCCATTCTCAGGAATTTATTCTGCAATTTTTCTTGATGACAATATTCAGTAGAAACAAACAAAACGTACAATGACATTCACTGAAATGTTATTTACTTTAGAAATATTTAATATTGCAAAATGTCCACAAGTTTCTACCCCCCCTTGTAGTCATGCCCTTTGCAATGTGGCTTTGTAGCTCTGACATCAAGAAATGGAACTGTACGTCCTTCCTCATGGCTAGAATCTGGGCTGGCCTCAGGCTTTGCTTTGGCCAGTAGAAAACTATGGAAATGTCCAGTTCCAACCTAAGCTCTTAGTTTTCCCTTTTGGAACCCTGAGAGCCACCATGTGAACAAGCCTGTGGTCAGCCTGCTGGAAGATGAAAAACTCGTGGTCCATCTCAGCATCCCCACTGCTCCAGCTGAAAACAAGCCAACTCCCCAAAGCAAAGTCATCTAGCTGAACAGCACTGACTACTGACTGACACATGAAAGAGCCAGGCTGAGCCCAGAAGAACTGCTCAGCTAAGCCCACCTCCAACTGCTGACCCACCATATTAAGAAATAAATAAGTGGTTTTAAAGCCACTTAGTTTTGGAATGCTTACTGATCAAATGTTTAACAATACAACCAAATATTAGACATCACACAACAAAATGCTAGACAAGCTTTAAAAGGCAATGATGATGTCTAAATAAAACCATGGATATTTTATGACATAATATTGAGTGAAAATAGGAGACGCAAATATTAGTCAGTATTAGTCAGTATATTAATCGGTATGCATGATTGGAATTATGCATATTTATGAATGCAAGAAATAAATGGCATGTAAAAAGGACATTGCTTCATAAAGTTGGTAGGACTATTATGTCATCATTATTTTTGTTTCCTTTAACATAATTATATCGTATTTTCTAAAGAAAATATTTAGTAGGACATAAAGTCAAAAACAGTCTCAAGCTGCAGGATAGCTTGCTGTGACATTACTAAATCGATGATAAGTACAGAGCAAGCCTTTTGCCTCCCTTCCCAGATGATCATTATTCTTGAAAAAATGAACAAAATGGTCCAGTAGAAATATTTCCAAAGTAGAAGAAAATCTCTTTATCAGTTAGGAATTAAAGTATAATTCACATTGCTTTATTTTACTTTCATTATCAGAGCACTAGAATTTAAAATAAAAATGGAGATTTAAATACTCCATGGATCATAAAACCCATTTTAATAGTGAAAGATACTGATAGCTAAACTCTCACATGCTGAAAGTCAGCATTTAGATGTTAAAGGTGACTGACCTAAGATAAGAAAGAAACAATTTCAGCACTAATTCTAAAAATTACTACCACTAGAAAGGCTCATTCCTTTACTAAATGTATATGTGCACATCATAAAAGCATTGCCCCAGGAAAACGAAACTGACTTATATGCAAAACCAAAGACCTGCACAGAAATTCCAAAGGCATGTCCTTGGAAATTCACCCTTGCCCAATATATCTCCTTAATCCAGTGGGCTGCTGAAGCACAATGCTGTTTTTCTCGCTGAGTGTGCACATTTGCTGCACTGAGAAGGAAGCAGAGCTTGGCTTCCCTCTTGCATTATGAAGGCAATTTATTTTGACAACTTCCTCAGTCCCCAAAAGTTGTCAGGCACCCAACATGCTGCAGATTGAACTCTAAGCATTCAAAAGCCCTGCAGTTTGAGGCTGAAAGCAGAGAGGTGGGAACCAAAGTCAAAGATAGCAATATGGGATTTGTGTCTTGCTCCTTTCTTACAAAAACCAAGAGCTCAGAACAGAATCTGTTCCTTATTTAGATTTTGGTTATTGTCCATTCCTTTCTCTACCAGCCACATTTAATGTGTCCCTAGAATCCTTAAATTTTCTGTTGTGATGACCAGTTCATTAATCTCCCAACTGATAAGCTCAGTTTCACGTTTCCCAGTCTGATGGACCTGCCACCAATCATTGCCTTCTTTCTCGTCTGAGAAGGCCAATCAACCCTCCATTCCAGTTCTTCCCTTCTCTCTTCCGCATCCAGAACCTCTTCCACTTGGCATGGAGCAGGATGCTGTCTTTTTGATGAAGCAAACTTCATTGTGATGCCATTGACCTGGTTTGAGCGTTGTTAAAAACTAAACAGCCCTGTGGAACTCATCACTCATTGTCAGGATACTGCAGAGGATGTTGTTCACTACATCACACAGTGTCCTATTCAGGAAGCCTTCTGAAAGAAATCCTTCTTATCTCTATACAAAGAAGAGTTTTGCTTCTCCTAAGTATTTGTTCAGTGTTTATTTCTTTTTGCTTGTTTGTTTTCTTATAAGGGACATTGTGAATTGTGTGGTCAATACAATAGGTGGTTAAGTCAAGGAAAGTATATAAGTTATCATACGCTTAACAATTTATTATTGCCCATGGCTCTTTGCCTCCACTCTTGTTTTTCTGTGTTGTTTCTTTGTATTTCTTTTATTTTTATTTGCTGATCATATTCATGAATCTTTTAGCTGACGTTCACAGAGCACTCATTATGTCTGGCAGTGTTTTAAGTACATTGCATGAATTAAGTCATTTTAATCCTTCTTTCCAATGTATAAGATAGCTACTATAATTATCTCAATTTTGCAGATAGAAAAAAAGTGAGATGCAAAGAAATGAACTACCCTAAGGTCACGTAGCTAGTGAGTGGAGGAGCTACTTAAAGTTAAATTATATTATTTCTGGAAGAAGACACAAAGGAGAGTTTGCTGCACTTGACCAAGATATGGGGATGACTGATCTAAAACAAACGTAATCCCACGAGGTACGTAAGTAAATTTGCCTTAACTACTTGGGTGGCAGGACGATTTTGCTGTGCTGTTTAAGAACTGTTGGAAGATTCCCCAAATGTCATGCCAGTAATAGCCCTCCCTCAGGTCTGAAGAGATTAGGCCAGTATCTAGAGTTTACAAATTCAACGGTTAGGGTTTTCGCATATGCAAATTAGAGGAGTAAATTACCACCAAGTAGTCTCTATGACTTTGAGGATTGTGACCCCTGTGTTTCCTGTGAGGACTTTCACGTTGGATCTCCCTTGAAAAGTTGATCTCACCTCACTCAGATAAAAAACACAGTTATGCTTAACAAATCACAACTCTTGAAATAAATGAGCTTTTTGTAAGTGGGCTGGGGCTATTAGTTTCACTTTGCAATGGTGAATATTCAGTGTTAGCTATTAAAAGTTGACTAAACCATGATTATATAGAATTTTGCCTTCAAAAAACTGGTAGTAGCACTCTTTTCCAGAGTTTTAAAGGAGAAACATAAGTTTTGATCTGGTATCTTTGGGTCCTTTGCACAAATATAAAAGCTTTTCTATGCAAACAATGAAAACAAAGCTCGTTAATTTAAGCAGGAAAAGAATTAATTGCAAGTATACAAAGGAACAGACAGAAACAAGAGACTGAAAGAAAGCCTTAGAAAGTAGCAGAAACCAAGGAAAGACTGGAGTCTGGAACAACACCCACCAGTGCTGCCTTTGGATGCTCGGAGCCGATGCTGGCATGGCTGCTGCTACATCCACCTTGGATGGTACTGCAAATCCTAGAAATTATGTTCAAATTTCCCCTCCTAATTTAAAGTCTCAGTCCAGAGCATCAAATTAACTGAGCTGTCTTATGATAGACAATTTTTAGCAAATATCTGGCCTTTTAAGATTTCATAATAGAAAAGCCCTGACATATGCTAAGTCTGATACAATTATAAATTCTTTATACAAATGGATCCAGAGACCTAACTGCCAAAAAATGACAAATGCCCATAAAAATGAACAAATAAATTTCAATCTTATTTTCATTCATTCATCAATCCATCCTTCCAGTCATTCAGCCAGCCATCCTTCCACTCAACAAATATCTATTGAGTTCCAGGCACTGTGTTAAGTATTGGGAGTTGTGTTGGACATTTTTGTTTGGTTTTTAAAGTTCATTCACCATGTTTTCATCCTATTCTGTGCCTCAGATAGCAGATAATTATGGATGGCCTTATTTGGCCTCCATTGCCTCCTAGATTCTGGTAAAGTTTGGACAGTAGAGGCACTGGCACAAGATTGAAGGTTGAGAGGAGGCAGAGCCAAGTATTAATTCCTTGCACTCCTCCCTGATGGGCCACTGTTTGGCAGTGGCTATCTTACTCTCTGAAGGCCATAGTCCTGTCAGGCTACCTGGCCTTGCCTAAAGCTACAGCTCTCATGGTGTTCTGGTAAGCATTCACCGTCTTCGTCTTTTCAGCTCTAAAGACAGTAGAGGCCACCTACTGTCTGTAGCCTACAGGTGCTTTACCATCTCCTGATGGTTTTTCTTAATCCAGAATTCTTCATAAATATCCATTTTAAAAAACTTTCTTCAATTGCCCTTTTTTCAGAGTGCCATCTGTTTGTTGCAGGAACCATGACTTTGTGGGATACATCAGTTATTGAGAAAATCAGTCCCTTGATCTTATGGTACTTACAGTTTCACAAAGCTATGACTTTCGTGTAGTGAAAAACTCTCACATTACAAAGGGGCAGACTTGACAAACAGTACATACTCTACAACAATGTTCTAACTCTGAATTCTCAATATTGCTAGTTCTGTACTCAGGCATACTGACAGATTCCCAACACACATACATTTGTGTACTCTTCCCCCTAAAATTTTTATTTTAAATTCTTCTTTGTGTCTTCTCCTTCCCATTACCCAGGTGCCTTTACTACACACTGAAATACTTACCACACCATTAAATGTTTGGTAATTCAACCTAGAATATAATCCCATGTAGAGATCAACGTAAACCAACACAATAAGGTAACTGGATGTGTGTTTGTAATGAGAGTCTTTAACCTGACCATTTTATCTGACCCTGTCAGAATCAGATAACAGGATGGAGTTAGAAGACACTGCTGTGGGGCGTTAGCCACTTGCTAGAGGGAATAATAAAAAGGGAGACATTGAGAAAAGGAGATGTGAGCAGGGTTGTACAGCAAATACTGTCAACTCAGATAAGGGAGGCAAAGATCAAGTCCAAGTGAGTGAGTGATTTCTGGTTCCAAGCAGCCAACAATTTAAGGAGAGTCTGCTTGAGAACTCAATGGCGGAGGTAGTGTCAGCATCAGTAGCAAAGAGCCTTATCTCGAAAAATCCACACAAAAGTTAGGGGAACAACATGATCCAAAGCTGGCATAAATAAGGAGAAAAGGCAGAACAATGCCAGATTGTTGGTACCCAGTGTAAGAATTCCCTTACTCCTTGGAACCAGTTTCTCTCTTGAAACTAGAGAAATGAAGAAACAAAAACAAAAGTTCTGGCACGGGAGGCATGGGGACTGAAGGGAAATAGCAAGGTGAGCTCACAGGAAAATATTGGAAAACTGTAGATACATTCAAGACTTCAGCCTTTAAGCAGGCTAACAGCTCAAACCTTCAATATACAGTAAGGTGGAAAATATTGATATGCTACCCAGCCAGGCTATATTGGCTCTGTTGAGAAGCAAGTCTATGCTACTACTTTCTTAGTAGTCATTACTAACAGCTGGAATGATGCTGGGAAGGTTTGATACCCCAAGCACCCAGTTTTGTCTCATCTATTCTGCCACCCCAGGGAGCTGGATTAATTGAGCTGAATTCTGCAACCTTCCTTATGCTTGAGAATAAACAATGGCCCCAAATTCCAACTTAAAAAATATATTTTATAAATTTAAAAAAGGGATCATTTCTTATAAAATTATCCAGAATTTTCATATATCCATATGGTTTCTTGTGCCAATCATTAGTCTACAGGATGATAATAGAGATAATATGCAAATAGAAAGATAGATAAATAAATAAAACTGCAGGATCAAGCAATTTAAGGAAAAATTGGACCAAACATGTTTAACAGATACCTTTATTGTTAGAAGAAGAGTTTTCAATCTACCAAAGTGCATAGTTCATCTCTAAGAGGAGTTAGAGTAGATGGGGTTCCTCAATTGTATCTTATAGGTATATTATATTTTTAGTGGAGCAGTGTCTCTTGAAATCAAGTTTCCTTGGGTTTCAGAAAATGATGCTTTGGATATACTAAATATTTTGTAGCAATCTTGGGTATAATTGCCTTATGTATTGAATTATCAAAAGACCTCTAGGCCCTCCAATTAAAACTCCAACGCAACTGGAAATTCCCATACAATGTAAGTGTTGGTGAAGGTCATATAGCTTCTCTTAAAGGCCTCCAAGGACAATAAATTCTCTACCCAAAAAAGCATCTTCTTTTGCTCTCAAGTAACTATAGATTTTATCAATGTTTTTCTTATACTGAGCTATAATCTGGTGTTTTATAAATTTTACCACTGATTCTAGCTTTATCCTCAGGGGAAGACAAAACAAATTCACTCATTCTTTCTCAGCTTCCCCAAGTTCACTCAAATTTTTCCTATGTGGTATGTTTTCTAGGCTTCCTCACAAACCTTATCAACCTTGCGTCATTCAAGTTTCCCTCTAAAATTTTAAAATGCTGTGCTTAGAATTTCACTGAGCATTCTGGGGTTGTTTGGATCAATGCAAAGAGGAAGAAAATACAATTTCCCATGTCACGCAAACTCTTTTCTTCTTAATAATGCCAGAAATTTGCAGTCACATCACACTGTGGATTCATATTCAGGTTGAGATCAACTCAATGCTCCATAACGTTTTCATGTGAGCTATTGTCACAGCATGTCTTCTCTCTCCTATACTTAGGCAATTGATTTTTAAAATCTACATGCCTATCACTGGGTTATCCACAGCTGTATATAGAGACAACCTACTGGCTTCCTTTGGTGAATTAATACAATTTTACTCTCAGAGGGGTTCAAGATAATAATAATGGCAATGAACACAATATCAATAATGGTATGCTACAATTGTATGGCCTCTTAGAGTTTAAAGAGTGCTTTAACATATGTTATTTCATTTTATCCCCATAATCTTGATAGAGAGGGTGGATATTATTAGCATCAATTTAGAAGTGAAGGCATTGAGGCATTAAAGATACTGGCCTATGACACTCATATATCTAGTAAGTAGAACACCATGCCTAGAATACTATCTCCTGCCCAAACTTCTTCCCTATCCCAAATAGTTTTCAGTAGAACATATAAACCAAGTCCTGTAGGCCCAAGAATTCTGTTATGCAGGCTCCATTCAATAGTGCCGGTGGGCCTGAGAACCGTCTTTTCACCATTCTGCAGCATTTACTAATTCACCATGAACTTAACCCAAGCTAGGCACACATGCCCAGTGGTGGGAATTGCTAAACAGCAAGCTCTTCTATGCTCAGATTCTATTCTGCTTCTTTTGAAAGGTTTAAAAAAAGTAATTTCCTGTCTATAAACATAGACATTTAGTCATTAACATGAATGCTAGTTGTTCTATTTTAGAAGTGAGTATTTATGAATAAAATGTCATTTCTATGTTAAAAATCCAAGAAAAAATAATGTGTCTCTCTTCATTATCCCTTTCACTGAAGCCTGACAATTTTCAAGAATCTGGGAAATGAAAGCTGGAAAATATCTACCCCTTTGTATCAAGTGCATTCCTCGGGAGCCAGGGTGGACTTTTTCCTTACAGTTTTTTGAAGGAGAGATGGAAATGAATATATGATGTCTTTAAAATAATAAGCAGAGTAGTGCTACAGAGACTTCGGAGTCAGAATCCCAGGGCTGGGGGAGGGGTGAGGTACCTGCTCACACGAGGCATGTGACGAGGCATGTGACAAGGCAGCATTTCTTTGGACAGCAGCTACTAGTTTGAGGGCTGAGAGGTTATTGTATATATTTTCAGCCATAACATTGGGACCATCAGGGTATTTGCAAGGACCCAGGGAAAATAAACCATTGTCTAAAGGACATAGGGAAAATAGGCCACTATGACACATTCCCAACCACAGCCTATTCAAAAAGCTATTCTAGAGCTGAGAATTGCTCCAGAGTGATGAAAATTAACAAAGATATGCTTTGCGGGGCGGGGGGGGGGGGGAGGGGGCGTGCAGTAACTGAGGCCATCTGTATCCAGACTCTGGCCATTAGGATCTGAAGTGACAACCAGAGAGACCAGATAATTTTTCTGATGACAACCTCTATAAAATTATTGCCAAAGCCCCTGTTAAGTCATGAAATAGAAATATTTAAGATGCAACCACATGAGGCAGATCTCAAAAAATCCATGTCATCCAAAGACACGTTTCATTTATTAAAACCAAGAGATAATCAGTAAACTCAGTAGTAATGAGATTTTCCAACTTTAGCTTTTGGCAATAAGTATTTTTGTTGAAAATAACACTAAGTACTATTATTATTATTATTATTAGGATATATAGTGAACAAAGAAATTAAAATTTTATGCTTTATAATGTCAAGCAAGTACTTTTCAAGCATATTCATTTCATTATTATAACAAGGATATGATAAAATTGTGGTAGATTGAAAAATCCAGCCGTTTTTATTTGTAATTCCTCTCATCAAGGTGAAGTCTGTTAACATAAACTTTAATGTGGCATGGTCTCCTAAGCTGCTTTGACCAACAGAATGTGACAGACACGATGTTGTGCGAGGGCAGAATTCCACCGACTACAGACAACAAGGGGACTCTTTAGTTGAAGTGGGAAGTGAGCTAAGAAAACTACAATTGGAAATTGAGAAAAGGATGATCATAAAACACTTGACAAACCTGTCACTTGCAGTAACTTGAATAACGAAAAATATGTCAAGTGAATTTGTGTATATGGTTAAGGAGATTTTGAAGTAGAAAATTAAAAGTGCTATTTGCCTTTTGTGAGCTGCATATGATAAGGAATAGAAACAAAAAGTGGACTAAAGAGAAAATTCTTTCCTTTGAAATCAGAATGTAGAGAAAATATAAAATAGTCAAGAATTACTTGGTTAGTAATAAAAAAGAAACCTGTGTCATATTTTCGTAGTCTCTCCACCACCACCTCCAAAAGAATCTCAAATTAAGAAATGGCTTCAAGTTAGAGACAAAGAGAAGAATGAGGTTATAAAACTCTTTGTAAAATATAGTAAGATTTAAAGTGGTACCTAATAAACCCTTTTCACAGGTCTCTGGATCAAAGGGGTTTTCCCCAGAGAAGCATTATCCACATCTGGACCTGAAGAAAATTATCAGATTGTGGATGTTGAACTTGATGCCATGAGTGGATGGGACTTGGGGAGTCTTGAATGATGTTCAATATATTTTCCATGTATGGGAAAGAAAAATCAATGTGGACAGAGGTGGTCTATAGTAGATTGTCCCAGTAATAGTCCACAAAGAGCCATACTTCCTAGCATCTAAGCTTTTTTGCAGCACTTCCAGACTGATTCCTGCCTTGGCCATGTGACTCCCTTTGGCCCATGAAACATTAGCAAATATGGAACAAGCAGAGGTTTGGTAATTACCAGCACACTGAGTTTGCCATCTTGGAACGCTTCTCCTACCAGGTGAAGAAGCTTGAGATGAAAGAACATGTGTTGAGAGAACCATTCTAGGCATCCCAATTGAGGCATCGGTTATATAGATGAGACCATCTTAGATAACGTGGCCCCATGGCATTGGCTAATAAATCCTGACTCCTACACACTACCATTGCTTGGCAAGCCAAGATTCCACTATTGACCTGCCCAAAATCTGTTACCCTTACTCTCTAATTCTATCAAAAATATGGTCTGCTTAGGTCCTCTAATTGGCAGATTGCATTATTTACATCACTGCTATTTGAACAGCTAAATAGGAAAGCCTATGTTTGTTTTTGCTAAATTTTGGGGAGACCATCATAATTAGTTAGGAGACTATAATCAAGATTATTCTGGTCTTTAATTTGTATTTCCTTGGGACAAGAGGCTGTTATCACAGATGAATTAAATAATTACTTCAGCTTGGAAGTGGAGAACCTTTAAAGTGTGTTATACATCCAATAGAGAAATCTCTTTCCACTTGGCAGTCCTAAATTTGTCTGGCAGCCAAAATAAAATAATTGAACTTGGTAATATGATGAATCCACATGAAACCTCCATCTATAGGTTTTGATGCCTGAATTGAATTGTCCATTTATTTTTATTCATACAAGATCGTACGCCATGGGAGAACAAATCTGTTCAGTTCTCAAAAGGTAGGACAGTGCCTGCCTGCCACATAGTCAGAGCTCAATAAATAAAGCAAACAGATGAGATTCTCTACTAGAATGTGTTTTTCTTGGACAAATCACAACTTTCATGATAAGTGGGAATGCTGAAAAATATATCATGTATTTTAAGGGCCTAAAACTGATAATTGTGCAATTAGTTTACCAGAAATTAGTTCAAGTGACCTCCTCACATCCCTAATGTGTATTTCTGGTTGACAAATAAAGAAACTAAAGCTTCAAATGATTATAACTTTCTCAAAAATTGACAAATTAACCAATGGTAGATCAAATAGTTTCTAATTCTCAGATGAAAACTTCTTCTAAGCCAGTGCTCCCAAGCACCTGTCTATTGGTACCGTTTTCACTCCTGTGAGGCTATAACCCCATCATTTGTGCTATTATTTACTGACTATGTATTTAACTACCTCATTTGCTTCACTTAAACTTATTTTAAATGAAACTTTATATCTTACAATAATTGGAAAGTTAATATAATTTGCTATGCATAAAAGATAACTATAAAAATTAATTTAATTAAAGTGAATTATTCAATGCTTGCTAAATACCATTGACTCACAAATGCTCTGAAGCAGTGGTCCATTCTCTTAACATAAAAAGCGGTTAGCAAGTCAAAGACCTATTAACACCAAACTGCGACTTTCTCCTTGACGTAATCAGATGGAATGAAATAGAACCGAAAATGGAATTTCTTTTAATTATGTGTCCCACTCTTATTTGTATTCTTTAAAATTAAATTTATTTCTGTTCTGAGTACCAACCGCATAGCAGATAGTCAACAATTTGAAAACATATTGCTCTAGGCCATACTGCTTCCCCAAATCTGCTGAAGTACACCTTCTTTCTCCTTCCATTTTTCTTTTCATATTATATTTTGTCCCAAATATAAATATACAGATATTTATAGATAAGCCCAGCTCAATTTCTCAACATTATTTTAGAAAAGACACTGTTCCAGTGAACTATCTTAATTCACAAGCCATTAAACAAGTTTATCTTAATGTTAGAATTAGTTCATAAATATGTTTTATTGCAATTGACTAAGGAAATGTATTTCTTAAGTCAAAATTCAGGTGGGTTCAATTGTAGTTTTATGTTCCTCAATGTAACATTTTCCTAAGACTTCTACTCTTAAAAAAATTTTCCTTCTCAAATTACTACCTTTATTTTATTCTTCATTTTCAAAGCAAATAAGTCCCATTCATTGACTCCATTTCATGACGCTCCCACAGAGGCTTTACTTAGCTTTTTGTTTTTTTTAAGATTTTTTTTTTTCCTTTTTCTCTCCAAAGCCCCCCAGTACATAGTTGTATATTCTTCGTTGTGGGTCCTTCTAGTTGTGGCATGTGCGACGCTGCCTCAGCATGGTCTGACGAGCAGTGCCATGTCCACACCCAGGATCCGAACCAACGAAACACTGGGCCACCTGCAGTGGAGTGCAAGAACTTAACCACTCGGCCACAGGGCCAGCCCCCTTTTCTTAGTTTTTTGAAGGCTTGTACTATTATATTAAATCGATTCTCCAAGGTCACCAATAACATCTTAATTGTTATAGATCATAGACTTTTTACTTTCTCTATAATATTTTACTAATTGTTCCTACTTAACCTCTCAACTGCCTTTACTTCTGTGAGGCTGAGACCACTCAGCTCAAACTATTTCTGACTGTATCTTTCTCCTTGTGGCCTCAACTATTTCCTCTCTGTAAATGAGTCCCAGTTACCAAGCTCTGGATTCTGTCTCCAGTTGTCTGCTGTCCATAGGAGATGAGACGCCCTGACTGGGGTTTGGGATGGCATACGTAAGTGAAACTCTCCACTGAACACATCCACCATGACCTTTTAGTGCCTCAATACTTCTCCACCGCTCGTGTGTTTCCTTTTGTTTTTATTGTCATTTTCATCCATCCAGTTTTTCAAGCCTAAAATCCAGGTAGCGTCTTATTGACACTGCACTTAAGCAACTGCCAAGTCCCGTGTTCTACCTGAAAAATATCAATTCTTGTCGTGATTGTTACTACCAATGATTCAAGCCATAGGAACACCTTACTGTCCTGTTATATCAAACTCTTTACTATTCTCCTCACCTCTAGTCTCTTACTATTCCAGTTCATCTTGAGTAAGATTGCTAGATTGTTCTTCATGGAGGATGACACTCCTGGTCATTCCACTACTCTGTCCCAAATCATTCACTATCTTCCAAATATCCCCAAAATAAAGTTCAAACTTTCTTTAGTCTTTTATTTAGTCCAGAATTCAAATTCTTACATGATTCAATAATTTCCTTTACTCAGCATGCATTTAATTTGCATCTTTGATTGGGAAATTAATTAAAAAGTAGGTTAATTAAAATTATACACAAATTTTAAATACTTTAATGCAAAATAAAAATGCATAAATATCCAGTCACTTGCAAATCATTTCATGCAAAGCTTACATCTTTCTCTTTTTTTTTTTTAATATAGATTCACAAGCTGCATAAATCACATATAGTCACATGTCCAACAAAGGGGATACATACTGAAAAATGCTTTGTTAGGTGATTTTGTTGCTGTATGAACACCATAGAGTGTCCTGAAGGGGGAAAAAAATTTACCACCCCCAAATGTGTCTCTTTAACATGAGGATTATTTTAGGCTGATTATTTTTAAGAAACAGAAAAGTCAGAAAGTTTTCCTTGTTACCTGCCCCTTAACTGCCTAAAAGAATTCAGATTAAAAAAACCTGCCTCAAGAAGTGAGTTATCACCTCAGCATAACATGAATTAGGTGGTAGATGGGGAGGAACTTAGAAAAGCTTGTTTGTGGCTCCCCTCTGTGTTCTTCTGTTTCTGTGGGCCAAAGAAACACTTGTTTTCTAATTGTTTGCTCCTTTTCACTAACCTGTGAATTGCCTTCTCTCACGTTGAAGTCCCCGACTCTCCCTACTCCCAACATCTTTTTTTGTGTTTAGCTGAGGATGGTATTTAAGGTGAGGGCTTTAGACATTTTGGTGAGTTACTAGGTTTTCCTGGGTTTCTCCCATGTATACTTGTTATTAAACTTTTGTTTGTTTTTCTCCTCTTAATCTGTCTCATGTCAATTTAATTCTTAGACCAACCTGAAGACCTTAGAAAGGTAGAGAAAAATTTCTTTCTTCCCTACAGTACCTAGACAAACCTCCGTGACATAGCCTACTACACACCTAGGTTATATAGTACTAATCTTAGGGGACCACTGTCATATATGCCATCCATCCTTGATTGAAACATCGTTATGCAGTGCATGACTGTACTTTTTCCAGTTTTACTTTCCTTATAATGGAGTAAGTTCTTAGAGATACTTGTGAAGCAACTTGAATGCACAATCCTTTAATGTTTTAAAATTTTCCTCCAAACTTTTATATTTGCCTTTTCTCCAATCACTAGTTCTGCTGTAATTTTTAAGTGACTCATCTAGGTTGTGTCTTTTCAAGGCATTAACTTTGCATTCACAGAAAAAAATAACAATCTTTCTTTTTGCACTTCTATTTCTTTGGCAGATATAATTTTAAATTAGTATATATTTACAAAAATAGAACCATGGGTATGAGTACTTTTAGGAACAAAAGCAAGTGACTCCTGTTAAGCAAACAATCAATTTGTAGAAGCAGAAATGCATGAATGTGTTACAAAGTGGCTTATCAGCCCAAGAGTTCAACATGCCATGAACATCAGAAATAATGCTCTACAGAAATCAGGAAAGAGATCGGTTAGTCAACAACTTGAAGTTGGTTAAGGGAGATATTCTGTTCTTGTAATGTAGAACTCACTATTCTACATTAAAAATTAGAGTTCTGAGGGCCAGCTCCTGTGGCCTAGTAGTTAAGTTTGGCATGCTTCACTCGGTTCCTGGACGTGGACATACACCACTCCCCAGTGGCCTTGTGGCGGTGGCCCACGTACAAAACAGAGGAAGACTGGGCACAGGTGTTAGTTCAGAGCAAATCCTCCTCAAGAAAAAAGATTAGTTTTCAACTTTGCTTCCCACAGTCCTCTCTCCACCCAACCCACTCAAATTTACAAGTATTTTCAGGATATTAATCTTAAGTTCCAAATCAAATTCCACCTTTTCCATGTTCAGTTCCCTGACACCACTAACTGAAATACTTTTCCTATTTAAAGCACAATAACATTTGTATCTATGAATTTTGCAGAATAATTTTTTCTCCTTTGAATTGCAGTTATTCCCTTGTATATTTTGTCATAAGTGTTTGGGATGCAGGTATGTTACTGAATTACGTTGGTAGCCTCCACAGAGCTTAGCATGAAGAAGGAAAAGGATTATATCATCTTCGTCATGTCTCCAGTCTAGTTGTCTGTGGATACTGGGGCTCAGAGAAAGAAGAGACAATGACAGGGCTTCTACAGAGTATTACCAACAAATGGATGTAATTTTAATATAAATGCTCATTCATCAAATAACTTGTAGTTGAATATATTTGAAATGAGTAATTTACAACTTTTTAAAAATTTTTGTTTTGAGTTTTTATTAAAAGGAAGTTGCTGACACAGGGCAAAATTTACATAAACTGTGATACATTCTAATGAGGGAATATTATACAGTCATTTAAGATGATGCTTACAAAGAGTATTTTGTGTAATAAACAAAAATTTCTTATAATGACAAGTGAGAAAAAAAGCAAGACAGCAATTAAAACTACAGTTTAAGTACAATGTTAAACCTTAAAGGAAAAATAGTGGAAATTAAAAGACAAACATGTAAAGTGATTGTGGGTGGTTTGTTTCTCTCATTGTTTATTTCATTCAAATTTTCTATCAAGAGTGTGTTTTCATTTTATGATCACAATGAAGTAAAATGTATCTTGTTATTTTTAAAGAAAGTGTCTCAATTTCCATAAATTGAATTAATCTTTTATTAAGCAATTACTCTATTAATAGCTGTTAGCAGATACCAAAAGGGACAATGTGGGTAGAAGCAAAGAGAAAATTACAGCACTATTGTTAGTTCCTGGAATACAAATGAGAATGCCAATGATTTATTTTCAAAGGAAAAGGTGCCTGACTTTCAACTTCTAATCCAAAGATTAGATCAACAAGAGAAAAGCTAAATATGTGATTAAGATCACAATTTTTAATGTACCTCCTCAGAAGATAACAATACTATCTTTTCCCTTTAAGTAGGTAAGGGCCTAAAATAATTTTTAGATATCTATTATTTAATCTCAGAGTCTCTGGGAGATAAGAAAGAGGACTAAACACACAGGAGAGCATAAACCACAGCTTTTGATCTCTCAGATGTGACACGGGACAAAGAATATGAAGGTTTCCAAAGATTAAGGCCATCTCAAAGACACTTGACTAATAGATTTTCCCCGTGGCTCTCTCATCCCTTGCAACACCACCTTTCCAAGGTTCACAGCCAACCATTGGAGGTGGGGGAGGGGGTGAAAGTGGGGGAGAGGTTTCCAAAGAGCTTAGAGAACAGTTAGGCAAGACAAAAACACATGAAGGACCAATACGGAGAGCACCTTCAATGTAGCTAAAATCTACTTGATTTACTTAAGAAATATTTAGAGTCCTCTTGAGTGTGTCCATCTTAGTAGTCATCCAAGGGTCTCCTCCTTGGGCTGTGGATAATATCCCAAAGTAATTTGTCTTAAAAAGTGGTGTATGAATTTCCCAGGGCTACTGTGAGCAAGTACCACAAAACGACTGGTTTAAAACAACAGAAATTTATTGTCTCATCATTCTAGTGGCTAGAAGTTCAAAGTCAAGGTGTTGGCAGGGCTGTGCTCTGATGCCTCTGGGGGAGGGTCCTTCCTTGCTTCCTCTTACAAGGCCACCAGTCATTGATTAAGCACCCACCCTACCCTGTATGACTACATCCTAACTAATTACATGTGCAATGACCCCATTCCAAAATTGACATTCCAAGGGAATGGGGGTTAGGATTTCAACACATATTTGGGGGGAATTTAATTCAATTCATAATGACTGGGGAAAAGAAAGATCCTCCATCCAAACAATAATGACACAATCAATGAACATCACAGTCCACTCCTTTTACTGATACATATCTTATTACCTGAAATGACATGGTTGAGATGGGGATAAATGATTTCATTACAAAAATCAACATATCAATGACTCACTGTGACATATCATGGAAAACAATTCTTCCAACACACACACACATACACTCACACACACACACACACACGTACACAGCCCTGACTCCAATTATACTCCATGACTCACTCACATGGCCAAGTGACTGTAAGGACTGTGGTTTCTTCATCTCTGTGATAGAAAAAAGAAATACCTTTTCTTTTTTTCAACCTAGTAAAAATCTCTCCATTTTTGAAAACTCTTCCTCTTTTCTGCCTCTATGTCCCTTTTATGCCTAGACTGGTGTCTAGAATTCTGCCTAGAATGATGTCAATAGAGTTCTAACTACTCAGAGACATTTAGTGCCTCTTAAAGCCTCAGAGATAGAATCGTTTTTATACAAAAAGTCAAGAAACTGGCTAAAATATCAACCAGACATCCAAGAGAATTAGCTCTGATTCCATGAATGCGTGACCTTTGTACCAGATGCAATTTTAAGCCTTCATTTAACACCTAAAAAATAACCATTTATTGAGTATATCACAGCCATCCATCTATCTATCCATCCTTCAATCTATCCATTCACCCATTTATTCACTTATTCAAGAAACACTTATGAAGTGCCTGCTTATATGTCAGGTAGTATTCTAGGAAGTGGATATACGGTGAAAAACAACACAGATTCTTTTTCTGCTTTCATGGAGTTACATTCTAATGGGGGTAACCAACCAGAGTAAACAGATAAATAATATAATTTCTGTTTTCTTGATCTCCATGCAGAGTACTGGAAATACACTTCTAGGTGGAGGGCTGTAGGGGTGTTCTAGAGTGGTCCAGGCAAAGGAAACAATACATGCAAAGGATCAGAGGGGAAATTCATGGTACATTTGAGGACTGCAACTCAGTCTATATTTTG